>NW_025335568.1:28667794-28786319 GCF_004798865.1 Varanus komodoensis | reverse complement strand
TTGTACTGTATCCCTTTGCATAACACAGTATGTTTCCTGCCACCCACTCCTAGTTTTCCCAGAACTCAGCTGTAGAGTGAATAAACATAGATGGGGACATAACTCAGTAATCTAAGGTTCTGAAAACCTCAGTTGTAACTCCTGTTAGACTAGGGAAAAGGTCCATGTTTCCTTGTTACTTTACCACTTTAATCAAAGAGCACAAGAGTACTACAAACTGGTATAAAAAGGGCAGAGTATGGTTTTGTGGCTCTGTCTTCCTTTGCATTCAGAAGTTTCCATATTTAGTCTGTGGCATCTGTAGGTAGGGCTGCACAATTTCCTGCCTAAAAACTTGAAAATTGCTATCATTGTTAAACATGGGATGATCCAGGACAAGGCAGCTTCCTATATTCCCACTTGCAGAAATGACCATCAAAAAAGACTGAAATATATACAAGCTAACCCAAATGAAATAGAAGCAGTGTGTTTTACTGGGGTGGGCACACTAATAATATTAGTGAAAAAGGTAAAAGAAGTTAGGGTATGTGAGTCCAGAAAATGATGGCTCATGAAAAGTTCAAATTACAACCAAAGACATATCTGTGTATGTAAATCTCTGTTGGGAGAAAGACTTAAAAAATACAATTCCAGAAGTGGCCAAGGAATGGTGAACAAACAGCATGAGCAGCTTTAAGTTGGCAGTGGTCCTGGAAGTATTTAAATATCCATTTATATCTGGTTTACCTAGCTAGGGTATTACTCCTTATGGTTTATCCTATTTATAGACCCAGCTTGAGGCTGTTATAAGAACTGTCTGTGATGAAGAACATTTTACATATCGGAAGGAAAAGTGTGGTGTCCAGCTGTGTTTCCAGGTAGCTAGAACATTTAGGTGAGATGACCTCATCAGCATTTGAAATTCAACCTGTTCTCCAAAGAAGTAATGGACATCTTAAAATTCAATAGATTTCAAAGGTCTCCTTACTGATTCCTTTGGTGATTTAGTAACATAGCATTTAATAATTGCAGTCATCAGACATGCCAGAATTTTAATGACAGGTTTGCTGTAGAGTCCTTTTGAGCTGGGCAAAGCACTGAGGGATCTAACACTACACTTTGATCCCTGAAATTAGAACAAGTATACTACTTCTCGTGTGTCCCATATATTTTTAGCCTATATGTTAAAGTTCAAATTGTGACATATTTCAATACTAAGAACAAATGATAAAAAGTAAAATCTCTCCAACTTCTATTATACTTAATTTAACTTTTATAGAGAAAGTTGCTAGCCTAATATAAAATTTGAGAAACTGAAAAATAGAATTCTTGTTGGACAGCTAAATGTATATTTATTATACATTTATATAATTATTAAAATATATAATAAAGTTACCATTATAAAAATAAATATTTATAAATTCAATCCAATTTGTAAATATATTAAATCTGCATATAGATAAGCTCCTTTGAGTGAAAAACTGCTAATACAATTAAGAGGGCACAGTCAACCTGCAATGTCCTACAGGTGGAGGATTATTATAAGGCTAAATAAAGACTTCTTTTTTGCTCTCATCCTGTACCAGAACACTTAGGATGATCTTGAGATGGAAAGCAAAATCTTGGAGGCCTCCAGGAGTGTTACAATAGCAAGTGACTTCAATTACCACCACACTGATGAATACATGAATGATCTAGTCATGACAGGTTAAATTTCTCTGTGTTCTAAACAAATGTGCCCTTGAATGGTTTGGCATGAAACTAAGCAAACAGGAGGCAACCCTGCATTTAATCCTAAATTGTGCTACATAAGATGCAGTATGATATGTAAATGTTGAACCCATCAGAAATGTAGATCCTCACACTCACTCCCCCCCCACACACACATACCACACGGAAGACTGACAAAGAGGTCCAAGAAATGCAGTCACATTTAACTTCAAAAGATTATTTCTTCTGAAAAGAGAGACCTGGAAGGGGAAATCAATACATTACTTCAAAATTCTTGGAGGCTATTTTGAATCGCAATATACAAGCTAATTTAGAATGCACATCACAGATTAGGAAAGTTAACACCAAGGTGAAGATGATACCAGCTCTATTAATAAGGCTTCCTTCAGAAAATGAAAGTCTTGTCCAAATGAGGAAAACAAAAGAAAGAAAACCCTGCACAAAGGAGATGCAGACAGTATGGGATACTAACAAGCATCTGAGGACATACTGCTAACAACATCAAGAATAACAATAAATAATTCTTTAAATCATCTAATCCTTTATATCAGAAGCAGAGAACCAGTTAGGCAGGCAGTTGGACTACTGGATGACAATGGAATTAAAGATTGCAGAGAACCTGAATTAATTGTTTTCATCTATTTTTACTACAGAAGACATAGAACAGTTATCTGTGCATGAACTTTAGTTTTCAGGAAGAGAGTTTGAGGAAGTGAGGCAAATAATGGTGATAAAAGATTCTGTTCTCAACCTTAATTCACATATTGAAAAAACTGGATGCAGATAGTATCCATCCTAGTATTCTTAAAGAACTCAAATATGAAAATGCTAATTTTCTAAGAAAAATATGTAACATGTCCCTATGTAATCTTTGAACAAAGGAATAGACGATGTAACAAAACATTCTTAAAAAGGGATACAAGAGACATTTCTAGGAAAATTACTGGTGTTTAGAATAGGGAGAAATGATGAGATGTGCAGAAAAAGCTATTCAAGGAAGGCTTTTTCAAAATTGCCCTCTTTTCAGTGGCAACCTCACCCTATATTAGGGTTAGGGGTGTGGAGCAGGGCAGGGTTAGAGAAACGAGGTGTGCTGGCATGATTTTGATGGTTGGAATGTGTTTAGAATGGGCAGAAGTGATGAGCTGTGCCAAAAAAGCTCCTCAAAGAAGGCTTTTTCAAAATTGCCCTCTTTCCAATGCAACTTTAGCCCTATATTAAGGTTCGGGGTGTGCACCAGGGTAGGGTTAGGGTTAAAGCAGTGGTGGTGAACATATGGCATGCATGTCACAATGGGCATGCAGAGCCCTCTCTGTTGGCATGTGAGCCAAGTCACCCCAGCATCGCCCCAGCAGCCAAACATCGGGTAACAGCAGACATAGGGCCCATGCGCATGCTTGGAAAGCAGGAGTGGTGCCAGGCGATGACGTCATGAACTGCAACTCATTACCTGCCACTTGTCCGAGATTTCACATGGCTGGTCAGTACGCTGCCAAGGATGGATGGATGGATGGATGGATATATATATTATATATATATTTGCTTGGACTGGCTCTGAGGTGTTTTTTCTAAACTAAACCCTTAGTTTTCAGGTTTTATTGTAGTGTTGGCACTTTGCGATAAATAAGTGGGTTTTGGGTTGCAGTTTGGCCACCCAGTCTCTAAAAGATTCGCCATCACTGCAATACATGCTGCTTGCATGACCTCCCATTTCCCTTATAATGTCCCATTTTACTTCCTGCTCAGAAGCCATAGTATAGAACAGCAAGAAGAGGGAAAGAGGACTATATTAAGGCCTATGCTAATCTTTTATGTGCAGACTCATGGCACTGGTGGTACAAGATCAGGCTCAAGGGATTTCAGTGCTTATCCAAAGTTTCAGTCTTTTAGGGTAAAATTAGACAAGGTAAGAGATCTATGAGCAGACCTTCCACAGTTTTTTAGAAGTTAAACATGGCTGAGGATAGATGTGAAATTAGACTAGAACCTTCATGACTGCAGAGGTTTTAATTCTTATCCACCACCCTATTTTCCCAATCTAAACCTTCCTATCATCTGAAGTTGTGGGAAAATAGCGACTTCAAGAAAGTGTAGGAATTTAAATGGGGAGATGACAATACCATGGTGACTTTCCAATTTGACCTGTGCCTGCCCCTTTTCATGGCTGCTATGAATTTCTTTTCAAGTAGAAATTATGTCCCACCATCTCATACTTTGGCCTGCAGCTCCAATTTTAATTAGAACTCATATGATACAGACATGCCAAAGCTCAGTGAAGAGCTCTTCTAATTGTCAAAAAGTGTTGCTGAAGGCGTAAGGACTCTTATTATCAATAATGTACAGATTTTGATGGAAACTTTGAGACAGTTCATGGACAGAGAATAAAATATGAATATCAAGAGTTTAAACTTAAAGGCAACTAAAAATCATTTAAAAATAAATACAACCTTGTAAGGTTGTATTTATTTGTTTTAAGAAATCTACCATAATAAATAGATTGAATGGTGGAATATAAACATTAAACATGAAATAATACTTTGAACAAGTGAACATTGAGATAATTTATATCATAGTGGAAACATAGTTGTACTGAAAAGCTCCTGCTGTTGACAAGACTACATTTTCTGTAGCGTTTCTTTTTAAAAATATCTTCAGTGGGTCAGAGAAGGAAGTCCCAGAGGGATCTATTAGGATGTCCAAGTAAATACAGTGCCAGAAAACTTTCTAATTTCCAAAAAAGTCTTCACTTTCCAGAGACCTCGTTGGATTGTCATAGTGTGTATATATATCTTTTCCAAGCAATTTATAAAAGTTGCCAGATACTGTTGCCAGACAAACATCCAGATCACTCTCTGGAATTTTGAAGAGTAGGGAGAAGGATCTATATTGTTTCCTTCTTAAGATCTGAAAGTGGCTGCTTTTCAACATTGTGTTACCCTTAAGCAGATAACCAGAAATGATGTGAAACATGTGCCTCAGTCACAGGTTTGCATGCACCTGTAAGCAGTATAATGACTCTACCTGGATGACAAGCTGCAGCTTGTCTTCACTCAGGGGTGACTGTGCCACGAGAGCATGGATTATGGGAGGATTAAACCCTTCCAAAAGCCTATAACAGGACAAAGACCACAACCCTTGGGTTTGCATGATGTGACAACCCCTGAGAAGGTTGATATGAAGACTATATACTCCCCATATGCATCACTGCCACACTGTGGGCTAAATAACCCACAATGTGCTGTTGTGTCATACAAACAGCACCAATACTTTCTGAAAAATGTAAACTTTGGAATGATGAGTGACAAATACATGTCCAATCCTTTTTCCCAATAGTGTGTAGAGAGATGAATCCTTTTAACATGACTATTAATACAGTGATGAAAAGAGGGAAACAAAACTACACAATTTTGGCATCTGTATTTTGAAAACTGATGCATCCAGGCATGGCTTTGTCAAGAATAAACTATGTTGATCTTTGTTTTTCGTCCAATATATACAAGTCAGAGAGAAGTAATACCAGTACCTTTCCAAGATTGTATAGTGTTTGTGTTATTTTTGTGCTAAAGAGATTTGACAACATCTTTGAAAGGATCAAGAGGATCAAGCCTCAGGGTTTCTGTTGGCTTGCTTCACACAACAGCTCTCTATTTACTTAGACAGGAATGTTCAAGAAAGGTACACAAAACCAATTACTTCTCAAAATTATGGATATTGTGTGGCAAAAATATATTGGATCTACAGTTATGAAGAGTGGTCCACACTATTAGCTCTTCCATTACATCTAGTCTACAGATATCTTACCTCAAAGTATAACTTTCATAAACCTTCTCTTTCTTACTGAATAATGCACTTGCAAAAACAAAGTGCAGTAATCAGTTGCTTGAATAGCTATGCCTCTCACTGCAAATTGCCATCATCCAAGCTCGAACAGGAACAAAGTGGAATTATGGAAAGATGGTAGATGGTTTCAGTTCTTTACTCCCATTCTAGTGATGTGGGTAAGATCAACAAGGAAGGCACCACATTTTTGCACTCTTTTCATAACCCTTCTCTTCACCCCAAATATGTAGGAAAGGAGCGGAAGGAGGATACAGAGACTGTTCTTTGTAGCTGCAGGTATATTAATAACTGGATTCCTATCCCAGTTCTCCTCAGCACAGAACAGAATACTGAATTGTACCTTCCGTCTAACAGACATATGGTGTGCTATCTTAGACCATCAAACATTCGTTACAGGGGGTAAATCATTTAAGACTCTCAAATTAGTATACGATTCACTCCAATAATTGCATGGATTTTCACATGATTGTTGGGCAGATTTTTGTGCCTTGGAGAAGGGGCCATAGCTGAGTCATAAAACACGTGTCTTGCATATAGAAGGTCCCAAATTCAATTGCCAAGACCTCCAGGTAGGACTAGAACTAGGACAGAATTTTGGCTGCAATTCTGGAAAACTACTGCCAATCAGTGTGTTGTCACTGATTTGCCCTCAGTAACGGAATGCTTCATGGCTCAAGATGTATCTGATAGGCATGGCCCCATGTATCTGATAGGCAGAGTGTTCAATTACTTAAGGTACTAAATACATTCATAAATGATGGTTGTCACCCTATTTTGGGCAAGATGGACTAGTGGTCTGGATCAGTATATGGCAGCTTCCCAATTTTGTAGATACTTAAGTTAGTTTTAACATTTCATGTCACAGTGCAGTTAAAACTCACTTAAATTGTCCCACTATCATGTCTTCTCTGTAAACTAAGAGCTACTTGCCATTATATTCTTGCAATAATTTTAACATGTTGAACACTAACATCAGAAACATGCATAGTAATGGACTATTTCTAGATGAAATGAAAAATATTCTCTACAGCTGGGAATATGTCATTATTTCCCCTTTACTTTCTCCCTGTTCTTATTTTAATAAGGAACTGATAAATAGCTCCTTATTTAAATATAAATATTCATTTATTTAGAAATGAGGAGAAAGAAAGGGGAAAAATAACCTATTTCCAGCAGAGGATAGAATATTTCATGGGGGATAGAGGAAAACAAAGCACTTGTTTTCCTTTAGTATATAAGCCACATAAAATCATGTGTTTTGTTTTTTTCCATCCACATTTAAGTATAATTTTCAAGTCAACAAATATAGCAACTGTCATTTATTCAGAAGCTATGACTTTTATATGAAATATGGACAATGTGCTTCTAATTTACAAGGCTCAACATAACTCACAGTATTTTCCTTTTTCTGCAATATACAAACATAGAGACTTAATATTTATTTAGTAATACAGTATGCTAGGTATTGTTTTACCTCAGGACTTGTAATGCAGTATTGCTATTAAAGTTTTGCCAAAGAACGCACTTTCTAAGGATAAGATGGTGACTGTTTCTGGTAAAGTGGCTTGATTCATTCAACTGGACAATTAAAGCAGGCTGCATCCACATTTTGGATTTTAAAACCAAAAGGTTTTTATTGTCCTGATGCAGTCAGCTTTCTGACCCAAAGCTTGCAAAGTACTTGGTGACATGAGAACCTGCAATCATCACATTAACACGCAGGAATAAGTTTAGCACTTTGAACTGCTAAATTGTTTAACAAACAAGTCTGATAAACTGGTATGCATATTATATCCATTGCCAATTTCCCCAGAAGATTTAATTTATAAAGATTTGGATCATTCAAACCTTCTGTAATTACTATTTCTAAGCTCAGATCATGAGGAGGAAAAGAGATGGAAAGAGGTTTTTCACCTCTTAAATGTACACACGATTAATTTTTTACTACCAAACGTGTATGTGATATCCTTTTCAGTGTTAATTTTTAGTTTCCTGACTATAATGCATGAGAAATTTTCAAATAGTTTTGGAATTCATTTTATGGCATAAGTGCACCTTATTGCAGGAAAGCAGCATCAGTCCTACATGGGAATTCTCCTGATTTATGAAACATCCCCTGCAAATGTAAATGCTATAGATTGAGTTCTCAATAGAAAAAGGATTACAAATGCAATGTAAGGAGCACCAAGCTCTTCCGAAAATCAATATACTGTAAGAAGGCAGCTGTTTTAACCATTAAACACATAAAACTGATGTTTTTCTGTTCATGTTTTTAATAGTCGCAATTCAAAACTGACAGACAACTGTAAATCTTTGATATATCTCCTACTCTAAAAAAGTTTCTTCATGAATTTAATTTATTTTTATTTACCTCTAGTCACCCTAACCATGCCACCAAATTCTACTGATGATGACATTAGTCCTGAAACAGTTTCTGAACAAATTAGAAGTTCTAGCTCTATTTTTTAAAAAGAACTGCTTCAATTTTGGGGGGATGAAAATCAAATAATTTATGAATTAAGCACCAGGCTTACAATTGAGCATTTGAAGATTGCCCTGTCCTTTTCAGACTGAAGAAGACATGACTGGTGGAGAAAGGGTAATGAAAAAATGTAATACTTAACTTCAGCCCCCTGTGAATATATTCTGAGATAACTGAGGGAATCTACAGCAACCACATGTTAAGAAATGCGGTACAAGGAAGTCAGATTTATACCTGACAAACTGCAAAGCAAATAGTTAAGAACTAAAGAAGCTACCTTGCCAGGTAACAATCCTAGATTTTGTGCTTTTAATTATGCAATCAAGTATGGATCATATAAGCTACTCTGGGTTCCTTGAAAGAACGGCAAAAAGAATAAATGATCTTAGATTGTATATACTATACTATTATAAAGCAAAAATAAAAAAATGAAAAGATATCCTCAGCTTACACATTGAAATCCCCATAACACTGTTTTCATAGCAAAATAATTTATTTTTATCCTCATGAAATAGCTGGCCAGATGTTTGTTGTTTGAGTATTTAAACAGTAAACAATTCAATGTTACTTGTGGGATACTATTTTCTCAGTACGCTCTGCTACACACTGTGCTAGCAACTGGTTGTGTAAGAAATTAATTTAAAGACTCCTATTGCAAATCATTTATTTGTATAAAAGCAAAAAAGTACAAATAAAAAGTAGGGTAAAATATGCTGAACAAATGTTCAGTTTTTTGGCTGGGTCACATAGTGCATTTTGAGTTACAACTCCTCCATAATTAAAACTAATCACTTGAAGAAGGCAAAGCAATGAAATCAACAGTATTATTTTCTGTCAATTTAAATATGGCAGCCATGTGGATATGTTTATATACCCTACATATGATGATGTGAATTTATGTTAAAAACACCCTATTATACCTCACCAGTGAATTAATCAAACCATCATATAAGCTGACCCAAAAAGCACTGATAAATAAACATTAATTGCCAGAAGAGTCTAAAATATGGACAGCACAATAAAAAACTGTATGATTCACTGACATGTTATAGCCATCTCATCATCAAAATAGAATGGTTTAAAAAGTAAAAGCATGTAACTGTGACAAGCTAATGCAAAGGAATTACCTTGTTCATGTTGCTGCAACAGCAAGAAATACTTTTTTATGCAAGCAAGGAAACAATTTGTTTTTTCCCACCCTGCTTCGACTCAGCATAGAATTTACATGCATCTTTCATTTCAAGAACCATTCCAGAGTATCAAAGTGTATGATTTAAGAACGGGCTTGTTTGTTTGTTCTGCGAAACTGATCAACAGAAATCTATCAAACCTAGACAATTCTCCTGCACTGGTAACAACATTCTAAAAAAGAGAGTACGTTTATTATTCAATGGGAAAGATGAGCATTTTCTCCACTGATTTTCCTCAGTTGCCTTCTATCATGGCTGTGAATACCAGACCACTACACAACCAATACTTACTGCAAGCTGTAATGGTCATGTAATTCCATTGTTATGATAACATCAGGGGTTTCCAACTCCAGGTTTTTCCTTTAACACTAATGTGGAGAGTCAGTAAAACTCAATAGAGTGCATGTGAGCAACATCAGTTCCCAAGCTCCAGCAGTAGTGAAAAAAGCTCTGGAGGGGTGGCTGCAGATCAGGATGGCCAGTTTGGCAAGCTCAATGGACAGTGTGTCTGTATGGTCCATTTCACCTACCTTGATGAGTCACAGCTGGGAGAAAGTGGAGATGGCTGAGGTGGCAAGCAGATGTTGAAGGCAAAAGGGAACAAAGTCAGAGGAAACAATGCAAGGATACAGCAGGAAAGACAGCCAGAAGGAGAAAAAGAAAAGTTACAAGTTGAGGATGAGGTTTGAGAACTTGGAAGAGAGAGTGTCTGGGTTTCCATAAGCTTATTTCTCTACGGTCAATACCAGTATGATACCAAGGGGATCAGGCCTACAGTAGAGTTCTAAGTGACTTGTTACCCATGGCAACACACCTTACAAAAAGCTATACTTCTGGAAAAATAATGCTGCTGGCCCTATGTGAACCCAGTCAGTGAAGGTGAAGGAGGCAAGCACAAGAGAGTGATAGTGGAAAGGAGGCAACAGGAAATAAGGAAGGTAGGCAAGCCACATCCCTTATGCTTACATATAATTCTTTGTCAGGGCTTTGTGAGAGCCCTGGATGATCAATCCCACCCCACCTTTAGAGGAAAAACAAGCAATTCAAACAGAAGGAAGAGCCAGTGTGGTGTAGTGGTTAAGAGCATGGGACTGGGACGATCTGGGTTCTAGTGCCCGCTCAGCCATGGAGCCAGCTGGGTGACGTTGGGCCAGTCACAGACTCTCAGCCCAACCTACCTCACAGGGTTGTTGTTGTGGGGATAAGATGGAGGAGGAGAATGATGTAAGCTGTCTTGAGCCCTTTGTAGGAAAAAGGCAGGATATAAATCAAAAAATAAATAAATAAAATAAAATAGGGCTGGTGGGATAAGCCTCCACTTCTATTTAGTCAAGGGCAATGACAGAAGATATTGGGAAGAAACCTCTCTCTAGGGGAGAAAGACTTCAAAGGAAGTTAAATACTTATTGTCTGAGTCAAGGGGACTGATCCTTAAGGGCAGAAACTCATCTTTATAAACACAGAATCTATTGGGGATCTATTCCTTGATGATTAGTGACCACAGCAAGCCAAGAACAAGGGACTCTACATGTGTTGAAGATTTTGAAGCCAGTGCTTCTAATTAGGCTGAATCTTAATTAAAACTTCCATTTAGATACACTTTGCGATCTGTGATGTTTACGACACTTATGGAAAGGGTTTGATGCACCCTCTCAACAATCTGTAAAGTGTGTAAACAAATCAACAAGTGTGTTTGTGTATGATCTGGATTCTAGTCCCAGTCATGAAGCCCATTTGATTGCTGTTGGGCCAGTCACTGCTTCTCAACCTAACCTATTTCACAAGGTTGTTATTGTGCAGATAAAGCGAAGAGGAAGAGAACCTAGTAAGCCACCGTGAGTTCCTTGCAAAAGGAATAAAGGTGAGACATAAGTACAGTTTAATAATCAAAGATTGTTCCTTATATTTAAACCAACATTATCAAAAGATTAATTATGCATAATCAATTTATGGCACTTACTACCATATGATGTCACTTAGATGGTTTGATTAGACACAGTCATGGATGATTAGGCCACCGATGGCTACCAGACATGGCTGTGTGACTTGCAGATTCAGAGGTAGCACGCACTGATTAACAGTTCCTTGCAGGGCCAGTCCAAGACATTTTCTTACCAGAGGCAAAGGACAAGACAGCCATAGTTCAGTGGCAGAGCACATGATTTGTATGAACAAAATTACTGGTTCACTCCCTAACTTCTCAAGTTGGGTAGAGAAAAGAATCCTACATAAAACCCTTGTGGGCCACTGCCAGTTAGTGTTGACAATACTTGACTAGATGAACCAATGGTCTGACTCAGTATAAGGCACCTTGCTATGTTTCCCTATTCCATGTACAAAAGCAAACTGGAAAGAAGAAGAAGAATCTCCACTGTATCTTCTTCATCCACTGTAGCTGAGGCTAGTTTATGGGGCGCAAGACAGGCTTTATGACATACAGTTCTGTTTTTCAACGGACTGTAATGGCTGGAGGTGTGGAGGGGCTCAAAAGGGATAGTCACCACTGCTGCCACTAGTATCTGTCAGATTCCACATAAAGGTAGTAGGCTCAGTCCTGTTTCTTGGCCCAACAATGAGAAATAGCTTCATGTCCTACTTGTGAGTTTCCTGGAAGCATCTGGTTGTCCAAGATGCTGGAAAAGATGGCCCTTTTGTCTGACCCAACAAAGCTCTTCTTACTTTCCAAAACATTTCCTAGTCTAGTGTTTCCATGGAAAATTTTCCATTTCATAAGTGGATTAGTAACAATGAATGCCAGCTGTAAATACAAAAGAAGGCAAGCTTTTCAAATTCAAGCTGTAGAAGACTGGTCATCACTGTATCATGCACCTTTCTTTGAAATGCTCAAACTTACTAGTATTGTCAGTCAATACTTTTTTACTTTTTGTTTTGCTTTCTTCTTAAACTGAAACAATTCAAATAGTGATACATGCTGTTATCTTTAAATGTTTACAAGTATTCACAAAATCTACATAATTTAACATTGACGTTTCTAAACATGCTTTAATATATTTCCTCAAATAGTTCAGGTAACATATTTGTGGTATGTTGGAACAAAAATTATTATCAGTATTAGAGAAAGAACTTTGTTTAATATGCGCAAGTAAAGCTAAATTAGATCACTCTATGACTTCAAAAATTTTCTACTGTAAACACATTGTTTTCTGAGGTAAAGTATCCTAATTTGATTTTTTTTTTTTCCTGGAAAACATTCATCACTAAGTTCTGACCAAGCAATAACCAGACTGAATTTAACAGATTTTATTATGCTTGGGGAACAGCTATTTCCCCATTTTATTATTTCAAAATGGACACTGTACAATCAAATATACACAATATCTTGTCTACAAAACTATCATTTTAGTTTGCGATGTTACACCAGTTTTACCAACAGGTATGCCCATAAAATAATTTTCTTAGCAGTCTGACCAGCTCAGAAGAAAGCGATGTAACACATAATCCTAAATCTATATTTTGAATTAATTCCCACTGTCCTAATAGATCCCAAATAGAAGTAATGCTGGAATCATTACAAACTATCAGCACAGCAGATTGCTGTTGTCATACAAACAGAATGCAATACAGGAAATTCATAGTGCCCCGATACAAATCAATATCTTCCCATACCTTACAATCAAAGTAATAGCATATAATTAAAAGTCATTTTAGAACTCCCCAGTACAAATTCACTAGTGTTTCCTTCCCTAAATAATGAGTACTTCTTCTAGAATGACAAAGAAAACATATTAAAACTGGGAAAAATATGCACCTTCCAGAATGCCTATATAGCACATTATGCTCAATGTAAATAAAACTAAGCGGGTGCCTCTATTAAGACACTCATGGTACAAGTTTAGATTCTACATGGGGCTTTGGACTTGATTTGCTTGAACAGCCAAACACCACATGACAATCTGCCTTTGAAACAGAGGAAGCAGTCAAAAGTAGTTTGTGATATGCTCTAGCATGTGGTGTTCCAATGGCAAACTAACAAGACATACTCAGCCCACCAAAACCTAATAAAGCATTCCTACAGTAACTCTTTGAATCCTGGCCTAGATCTTGAGCTAGGAACTTGATACTTTCTAATACTGTTGCCTCTTCAGGAATATTATGTCTGAAGCTGTTTGCAGATACACGGAAGTATTTATATTTATTCAATAATACAGTCTAATTGAAGTAAATGGAGCTGACTTGTCTTAATTCACTGTAAGAGTGTTGCTTGCTCTTGAGCAGTGAGATCAAATGCAAACAGGATTGTTTGATAATGTACAATAAAAGTACTTCATCCAGTAGAATAAAGAGATAATTGTCACTTATTAAATACTCAAAATGTGCTTTTACATTAATTTTTCATTTTACATTCATTACTTTCATTTTTCTATGTATTTCTGTCTTTTTAAAAAATTATGGATCTGGGGATTTTCCTCTTAGATTTTTATTCATACAGAACATGTGAGTAACTTGTTGGCCTTCTAGAAACAACAAGACAGTCAGTTGTTCTAGATGCTTACTTTCATTTCCGTATTCTCTGAGGCAAGAGAGAAGCAGTAGCAAAACAAGAGAAGCAGTAGCAAATAAATAACTGCTATGAAACATCTCATTCAGAATGCAAGCTTGTCTGTTATCACAGTTCTAATATTAGTGTGCGTATATCTGCTTCTGCTGCCAAATGTTATCAATGTGGGTCTGACATGCACAAAACCACCTGTTCTACAAAGATAGTCAACTGGGTAGGAAATGGCTCCAGATTATCAGATTTAACATTGATAAGGTAATTTTATTCTCCAAGAATATGACAGTGTAAATATTGATCATTTGAAAATATTTGGGACTCTTGGATTTCTGATAAGGGTTATGTTCTATCTTCAGTCAGACGTTGAACAGGATAATGTGGTGTTAGGTCTCAGAATGCTTTGGGTTATGAAAACATTTAAGGAATGAGATGTAAACACCTTATTTTGTTGCTCAATATCTCAGAGCTAAGGGCTCAAGCATGTTATTGGAAATGTCCAAATGGAAAAGACATAGTAACTCAGTATTTCTAATCAATAGCCTGAACTTGATTTTTAAAGGACAGATGCTTGAATCTGTAAGTGAAAATATTACAAATGACTTTCTTTTAAAAAACAGGTAATATTGGACAACTGCAACCTTTGCTGGCATAAGTCCTAGGAGCCACTGTACCTTCCACACTGAATCCTACATGTGACCTGGAGCTGCAAAGTAAACCAACCAGCACCCTGTCTGCTGGAAGGTATGCCACGGAGTCTAGCCTTGTTCCAATATAAAGGATCAACTGGGAGGGAAGAAGCACAGTTTTCTAGGTGTTAATGCACAGTCCCAGTCTCTCCAAGAGTGTCCCAGATGGAGCCCAAGAGAGCTTCCTGGGATGGGGTGACAAGTAGCCAATCCTGGATTGCCTGTAGCCAGAGATGGGCACATACTATGCCCATGTGTTTGGTGGCATCTGAGGGGCTGTGGAGAGGCTGAATAGCAGCACAGAAAACTCAAAAGCATCAGTTCCAATTTGGAACTGGAAAAAATGCTGGTATCCCTAATGAATGGACATATGAAAATATGCATCCCTCAGATCAAATATGCATTCCTCAGATTGATTGAGGAGAGCCAGTACCCTTAGTGCAACAATGACAGCAGGTTTTGCAGCAAGGCCATGTGGAACTTCTTGTGGGGGGATAACAAAGTTCGTGCCTTGCAGGACTAAGATGGGATAGAGACTACTGTCCTTCTTTGGAATGGTAAGGTACCATGAATAGAAACTATAATGGAGATCAGATGGAAGGGTGGGCTGAATCACACAGCAAGAAGGAGAAGGTTGTGTTGTGTGAAGGTCCTGAGAGTGGAAGGGTGTTGAATTCTATCTGATATCTGCTCTCTATAACGGAGAGAACCCACCAATCTGATGCTATGCAGGAAGGTAGATGGGAAGGCAGCCTTTGAACCATATTTGTGCTCTGGACAGTTGTAGGCTGGTTCCTTGCAGCAATCAAGTGTCGTCTGTCAGTGTCCAGCTTCTTCTTTTGAGAATGCTGGAACTAAGAGGTGTCCCTACGTAGAGTGTGTTCCATATTCTACTACACATTATTGTTGCAGTTGCAACTTTCTTCCAATTTTAGCTGCTGTGAACTGGCTTATAAGAAATTCAAGGTCAGTGTCATGAATGATTCAGCCTAGTACAATGGCACTTACCTTAGGATTTTGTGGTATAAAGCAACCAGTGATTTCATTAACTGGCATACTAGACCAAAAAGTGTTACTACTGGACAATTCCAAAATATATGCAAAAGGTCTATATGTGCTCCTGACACACTGCCAACAAAAATCAGGAACTATAACTTTGGTTTAGCTTATGCACATTCAAATGCCATTGGTATGGAATTGCTTACAAGTTTTCTTTCAAATCAGTTGGTATTACTATAACAGACGTATTCTTTCAAATCCATTGCCAGTCCAGTTCTCTGTTAGGATCTCTTGTCCACAAATCTTTCTTTACCTTTTGTAAATAAAAGCACTAGATAATTCCCTTTAAACTAATAATAAAATATCCAATTGGCTTCTACCAACTTCACCATTATCAGTGCTGATCACTAATTCAGGACTATTGTTTCCATCAATCCTTTAAATTTCCTACACAGAGATAAATGCAGCAACTCATGCTTGACAATACTGGAACCTTGGAAGTCTTATACATGCCATGGCCCCCTTAATCATTGATCAGCTTTTCTAACCTACCTGCATGACTTTGTTTCCGCAATGAAACACTACCTGCCATGCCAGAAACACATTTTAAACCTAAGTTAACCTACTTGTTTCAGGACTGAGTTAGGTTTTAAATAGCATTTTAAAAGCATAGACTTCTGAAGAAGTGTTTTACAAAACATTTCATACAAAAAGAAAAGCATTTTTCCATGAGAAAATGCTACATGCATGATGGATAATTCAGCAGAATGTTGCCCATATAAGCCCTGTTCAAATGAAGGGAGTCTGGCAAAGTAATTCCTCATGGACTGTAACCAGTATGTACAACTGCTCTACCTTCACTCTGGATTAACCAGTAATATAGGCTGTGCCTTTCTCCCCTCTCTCTCCCTTTACTATTTCACAATATTAAAATAAGTATCTCCCTATCACAAATTCAAAAGCTTTTCAGACATGCTACATTTGGCTACAGCTTCTGTATATGAAGGAACAGCCAAATCCAGTCAGGAAGTTACTTAAAATGCTCAATTAATTACTGAAATTTACACAGCACAGATGTATGACTTACCAGGGAAGACGTTCAAAATATAACATCTTTTGTAAGAGCCAGATCTTCATCTATTTAGTAAGCAATTATACTTTGTTTATTCAGCTAGGACAGCTGACCGAACTGATTATTTTTCTACAAGTGTGCACAAAATTAAATGTTACACCTTATAGGATAAACAGCTTTTGTATCTGCAAGTGGCAGTATTACAAATTAAAGTCCATCATTCCCTTTCTCAAACTCAAACTGTGGCAGCTTAGTTATCTACAGTATGTGGACAAATAAAATAGCACAGTTAGGCAACCTGGTATCTTCCAGATGTGTTAGGTCACAATTCTCATTAGCCATGCTGGCTGGGGTTTATGGAAGTTTAGTCCAAAACATCTAGAGCAGTGTTTTTCAACCCTTGCTCCACAGACTGCGGCCAGTCCATGGGAGATTTGCTGCCGGTCTGCTGGGGGGGAGGGGGGATCTTATATAAAAGACTATAATGTCAAATTTACACAGAACACACAATTCTCACAGACAGACTAGGACACTGCTAGCCTTGTCAGCAGGAAAGATTAAATAGATCTGGAATGCAAAGAACCAAAACAATGGCTCTTCTAATTAATCTGGATGGCAGACATCCTATATTACGTTCACAAACATCTATGTATGCACAGTAAAGAACAGAGTGCCATCTGATTAGAAATACTGCCACCTTCATCAGCAAGAACACTGAACACACTCACTATTAAATCGTAAGTTTAGTGGGTACCCTTCACTTCTCAGGCTCCAAATGGTAACTTCCAGATTTGTTTGCATTTGCGACATCAATTTGAAATAACTGGCATAGAACCAGAAATGCAAGTAGGGCAGTACAATGTGTTCTTACCTAGGGCTGTTAGTTTGGAATAAACATCCTATATAAATTAGCCTTCAGGTAATTATAATTTAAATGCACCTAATCCCAAAGAAAGTAAAAATGTGAAGCTGAGTAGCAGCTTATGTCAGTACCTATGTAACATATTTTATTTAAGGAAAATAGTTTGTCAAGGAAATGATATAAGAGAGCCTTAGGGTTATGGGCGGCATAGAACTGGAATGAAATAAATAAACAGAAGATAATTTTGATTTCCCCAGGCTATTAAGAAAGTCTGGGAAAAGTGAAACAATAGAGTCTTCAGTTCATTGACCTTGAATTTAGCAATGCTTCCACATTTCGTTCTATTCATACTTTAAATTAAGGCTATGTAAACCTTTTCATACCTACTTCTTTTTCTTCTCTATTATCAGGATAAAAAAACATGAAAACATGATAGAAGTATTCTCTTTAAAAAAGCAACAAATTTTACTCATTCTAAAATAACCACAGATAACCCACCATACAGCAAGTAAGAAATGAAGGACAAAAAAAGAAAAAGAAAAGAAAAAAAAGATGAAGATGTCAAAATAGGAGAAAGAAGAGGTGAGAAAAAATAAGGGAGAGGGAAGTAGGCCAGATTTCTTAGCTATGAATCAGGTCCCTTACAGAGGCAGAAATATTTGCTCATGGACAACCATATTACACTCACACACCTCAATACACAAAGAAAATGAGCCAATTTGCATAGCCTTCAACTGAACCAAAATGCCTTGTTGTCTTAGTGTAATTTGGATAAAAACTTAGCTCTCTAACTATGTTGAACAACAGTACAGGTATCCAACTATATTTTCTCTATCTTAACAAAGATGGGTTGTGAAAAAAGGGTTGCACTTTAACCTCCTTTTCTAGGGCTTGAAGATGGAAAATAGCTTTCACAAGGCAAAATACCATTAACAGAATCCATAGTCAGAGTATTCAAAGACACTGGAAGCTACAACTGTACCTGATTGCCCTCTAAAGTTATCTTAGAGGAAGTAAGAGTAGTTTAAGCAGATTACTTAGTTTAAAGGAAAATTATAATCAACAAATGGCTACAAATTAGTGAGTAGGAATCAGAATACATTATTATTTATATAAGCTTCTGGAATGGAATCAGTAAAATCATTTCGTAAACAAATAATCTTATATAGTTGATAAGACACAGAAGAAATACTTCATGCAGAAAGTATCAAACATTTCAGTAAAATTGTACAACAAGCAAGATTCTGTTAATAACAACTAAAACTTAAGTAGCATAACTATTTTACTCCACTACGTCAGGAAGTACTTCCTGACAGTTAGGAATGCTAGGATATAGAATGAGCTTCCAAGTGAGGTGGTTGAGGGTCCATCAGTGAGGGTGCTCAAAGAAAGATTGGACAACCACCAGTTGAAAATTACATGAATGGAGCTTGCTGGAGCTGTGGGTCAGATTAGATGCCCAGGGAAGCCCCTTCTGACTTGCATTTTCCCTATGTTTCTAATTATAAAAAGCATAATATGGCTACTGTACTATGATTAAAATATATTTAAAAAATAAAATTTGACAATACTGTAACTAAAAATTGCTACAAAACAGTGCGCTCATAAGTAATTTAAAAAAACAATCTGCAAAAACAAAACAATAGCAAAACAATAACAACTCCTTCCAAAATTAAATTTAAACAACAGGTTTTCCTTTACTAAGAGGATAATAAAGAAGCATGGTCCCAGGGAAACTAGAAGGGAATGGGGGATGGGAAGCACAGCAGGATGATATATTGCTACTTTCTCTCTTTCTTTTGTAACCTTTGCTAAATGACAGCAGCCCGCATGGTGCTGGCGACATACTTCCTCGCTTTTGCACAGAAGAAACCTTGACAACTTTATATGAACTCATGGTGGGAAGGGGGAAGAAATTGAGATATAAAAATAAATTCGTATCCAACTAATGAAGACATGTGAAAATCTACTAAAGTGTTCACTTTCCTTTGCAGCATCACCTTCTTCATACTGATGTCATACTCTCAAGTATATGCACATACATACACCTACCTACCAGTGTAAATTATTTTCTAAAGTGTGCAGCCCATTTCTATACCTCATCTGTCAATGGATGCTCCTGCCTCCTGCCTTCAGAGCCTTGAGCAGGATACAAGAGGGGGATTCCCAAGTGATGAAAGCATTCTCAGCCTTGGTTTTATATATTTGCTGCAAAAACACAGAATATTGCCTGCCCAAATGAACTTTACTGATCTCATTGCTCAATGCACATTTACCTAAAAATGCCAACTGCTAATTAGATCAGAACTTGCTATATCATATTTAAACACATTTGAACTGCTGCATTTTATTTATTCCATATATTTGTTCTATTCCTTTTAATAATTACTATTATTGGTATAAATAAATACATTTAAGTAGTATCAATAATAAGAGAAATTACTTGTATTAAAGATATATAACTATTACAGATTTGTAACAGATTTGTATCTGTTTCTGTAGTACCACCATAATACCAAGATGACACTGCCCCTTACCAGAACATGTTTATTCCCACTAATTTTAGTAGAATTCATTCTAAAACTGAGATCACAGATTAAGTCCATATCAGCAATCTACAGTTTCTGACTTTACACAGCTACAAGATTTCTTGCAGATATTTGCACTGAAGAGTCCCTAAAGATATTAAACAATATTGTATTGCTTATTTTAGTTTCCCTATGATGAAAAATAACTGTGCATTTAGCTGCTGAGAGTCCATGACTGAGAGGTGTGATGAAAATATTTTAATAAATCAGTGCACTGTGCAAAGAAAGAGAGAGGAGATGGAAGAATAAAAGGTCCTTACTGTGATACAAGTTCTTTACTGATTGGCAACACAAAAAACAAGTCTATATGAACATGTACAAATCCCAATATTCTATTCTCTAACTCTGTGTAATATTTTAAATGAGAAATATTAAAAAAACAAAATGAGAAATATTAGAAATATTAAAAAAACAATTTTGATAAAACAAAACAGCACGAGGTCCTATACTGGGCCAGAAGAAGGATGTCTGTGCATCTGATGACCTACATGAAGCAAGAGTTGTACAGTCACCTAATATAAAGGTACAAAATTAGAAATTCAAGAACCAACTTCAAAGATGCTACACTTGTGTTGGAGGGAGTGCCCATTTATGCACTTGTTACATGGTATTTATCCCCCATGATTTAAGAGAACATAAAATATATTTGTGAGAACTGCGCTGTGCAGCAGTTGCATAGCAAGGCCTGTGAAGAAAGCTATTTCCTTTAAATCAAATTTTAGAAGTGTTTCACTTCATTTATGTCGAACACTGACTTTCTGAAAACATTCTAAATGCCAGCTCTTTCCTCACCTTCTAGCTCCACCTTTGCCAAACACACTTGTACGGTGCTAATAAAAAGAGGTGAGGAAATATTTCCAACTCACCTTTGTTGAATACAAGTCAGTTTTGCACACCATGACAGTACATTAAAAAAAGAGAGTAAAAGATTTTTCCCCCAGGATGCACAGCAGCTCATTTAAGGGGACAGATGTGAGTAAATATTGCAAATGTTTTGGTACCATCAAGTTGGAGAGTCCTGGCTCTACCCTTGCAGCCGCACAGTACTGTGCTGTGCCTCCAGGGTCATAGTGGAGGCAACGTTCAGTTCCATGCTCCTCCTGCCCTGCATTGAATGCTTGCTATCCTCTGAGTTCAGAGGGTTATGAACAGCCACATTGGATTGTCCTGTGAACCCGTAAAACATAACCAGAAATTGTTGATGGAAAAGCA
Organism: Varanus komodoensis; assembly: GCF_004798865.1. NCBI lineage: Eukaryota > Metazoa > Chordata > Lepidosauria > Squamata > Varanidae > Varanus > Varanus komodoensis. Next base: position 28,765,162 of record NW_025335568.1, on the reverse strand, counting down.
TGTACAGTATATTTATACAGCTTATACCCAGACTAGCAAGGGATAGCTGTAATCATAATTTACAAGATCAGAATCTAGGTCCAAAGGCTGTGAAGACTTTACATGTGTGCATGTGAACACACACACACCCACACACACACAGAGAAAAATTTTCCCTCCTCCTCTCTACTACTAAACAGAACTCTTTTGCATGACCATTTCCTAAACTCTGCCAACTTCTACAAGTATATAACCATTTGAATACATCTAAAAGACAAATCTGCCTGTGATACAGTGCATATCAAGCAGGTGTACTATGTAATGAACAAGATAAGATTATTTTCTCTTTCTCCAACAAGAACAGAACACCCACAGGAAACTGCTACAAGTAAGTCCAGTGCTACCTAGTGATTAAACTGAAGAAGTACACAGTCAAAGCCTGATAGTTCAGCTAATCAGTACTCATTGCTAAATATCAAAGGCTTCCGAATAATTCAACTGTAACAAGTGACAATATGAGTAGTAATGTCATTGTCAGTTTGAAAAGATCCTAGAAGATAGAACTGGATTTTCAGGTACTAATTGTGCATTTGGCAACTGTATCCTCTCAGAAATGGGAGGTTTCTATTAAGTATTTCATATTCAGTCTCACTGGGTATTGGCATTGATTCTGAACTGCAAAGTTGTAGAAAGCAATGTGTTTGGCCTGCAGCTGCATGCATCAATGCTGCCAGTCATGTTGGCATCTTACAACTGAAAACTTGGGGCACTGGAAATCAAGTCCCTTAAGGCAGCCTTCTGAACTGGCATTCAAAACCAAGACCCAGTAGATTTCAGTAACTGTTTAGTGATTGCATCTGCTTTGTGAAGTCCTGAAATTACTGTCACAGTTCACCTTTCAAGAGTCTTAGTTTTATTAAAGTTAATGCTTTAATATCTCTAATGGTATTAACATTATCTGGACATGACTTTACTCCATGTTGTGTGATCACTTGTTCCAAGAACTCTGTTTTCAACTGCAATATATATATATTTATCCTTTTTTTAGTTCATGTCTGGATTCATGTATCTGATTCAAGACAAAAGCAGTTTGTCAAGATTTTCCTTAGACGTGCCATGTTTTAGGAGTTGTTCATGAAGACAATGACTCCATTTATGTCTCTGAGGAGTTCTGTCATCTTTCTTTGAAAAATCTCAGATGTACTTGTGATTCCAAATGGCAAGCACTGAAATAAAAATCTCCCAAAGGGAGTGCTAAATGTAGTCAGTTTAGCACTTTGGTTTCTCGATGGTATTTACTACCATTTGAGACATTCAACTTGGAAAATACTTCTGTTCCTGTCACTTTGGGGAAATATCTTCTACCATTGGAAGCACATATTTTTCTGATTATAGCTTCATTAAGCTTTTAAAGATCTACACAGATGTGCATTTTCCTATTTCTCTTGATGACAGGACCACTGGGGCATACCATAAAGTAGGCTTGGTGACTCCCTTAATTATGTCATTTTCCTTAATCCTTTCTAGCTTTATTTCCATTTTGGGAAGGAAGGGAATGAATTTTCTGGTGCTTGGCATCAGGTCTCAAAACAATGCCCATAGGAACTCCATTGCCTACTCCTGTATCTCCAAACACGTCTGTTTTCACATTGTTTTCAGTAGTCCTTTCTGGCACCTACTCCACAAGATTATAAACTAGACAATCTTGTACAACATACATCAAGGGGTTAGAACCTCAGGCCTAAAAGAACCCTGATGTTGTTCCAGACTGGCCCTATGAGTTTCCCCAGAGGACCACATCTACTTCCTATGGCTTCATCATCTCCTTTCCATTGATAGCCAGTCATTTGGTTGTTTCTCAGTGATTGCATAGATTTTCCCCATTCAAAAAAAAATGAAATGCCTCCCTTAAGGCTTAGTTACTGGCAGCATGAGCTTTTAGCCAAAATAAGCTAGCATTTTGGCCCTACCAAACTGGAATTCAGTCCTCTAGCTGAAAGAAGTTCAACATTCCTGACACAGATGATGAACTCAAACTGTTTCTTTCTTCTTTGCGTGGAAAAGCTTCTAAGGAATTATAGGATAACTCATTGGCCATATAAAAATGGTAACATCAGCTCCAAAATCTATATTAAAATTAATGATTGTCTGACTTATTTTCCAGCAAATGACAATGTTTTTGCAAACATTGCAAAATATGGAAACTTTAAAAAATCATTGCTATCCATTGGTATGGTAACTTCTTTCACTATCTGGGTGCAACACACGATAGCTTTATCCTTTGAGCATGTCCTACACTGTCATGCTCTAAGTGGGCAGAATAAACTGTTCTAATATTATGGTCTCTTCCCCATATTTTGTATACTTTTTGAAAGAGTGGATCATATTGATACAGTGTGCCTTTGAAGCTGCTCAATTGATTTTCTAGGCTTTCTTTTGTCCTCCTTAAGCAGAGACAATTAGATTGAATTTGCTCTTTCAAAAATGGCTGCTGAAAGTGGCAGTTTATAGAGCAAAGATTACATCACCCAGGTCACTCCCAGGTTGTATTTACTCTCCCTTTCAGTCTTGATCTATGCTGATTGCTTGATCTATGCTGAGTGTTATTGCTATGGCTTCATAATGGATCGAGTCTTCTATTAGTTGTCTTCTTTCAGAAACTGCATTGTCTAGAAATTCAAATACCAATCTCTCAGAGTTGTTCCCCCATTTCCTTTCCTTTCCTTTCCTTAATCAAGAAACACACAGTATTCTACCTGTTCATACAAGACCCTAACAAATGACTCAGCAGTTTCTCCAGGCTTTCTGAGCTTGTTGACAGAAACAGACCCTTTCATAAATCACATTCTTGTTCAGGATGTAATGGGTAGTTCAGAACATTTCCATAGCTGTGCTTGCGTCCCTTTTTAGAAAAGGTAAAGAATTTCTAAACATCACTTAATCTTTTTTTATCTCATGGCATACTAGGAATGAACATACTAGCACATATTACCACATACTCCTTCTTGTATATCTAGTTCCAATAATAAGCAAGACTTTCTTTTAATTTAGCCAGTGCTACCGAACTACAACAGCTGGAGATGCTGGTATGGGGAAATATTTTATTTTATTTGCATTGTTAAGAATCCATGAGTGTAAAACTCGATTTCTGACAACAAATCATGAAGACTTAGAGGATACTAGAGGAAGATGGGACATTATTGTCTCTCTCCAAAATATGAATGCCACAAGAAACTCCTGACTCTATACAGATTCAGCCAAGTCCTGTGCCACCTAGCTACTAAAACTGTGTAAATGACATTATCCACAGACCTTTGCAACATTGAAATCCTAGTGTTATTACAAAGTTCTCTTCTTACATTAATGTCACATTCCTTAGTGCTTGATGTGTATGAGAGATAGAAATAGGCATTTCAAGAAATGCTGTTATGCAGCTTTATCAGCAAGCTGATTCTGTATAGAATGCCAAGGTCCTCTTACAAATATAGCGTAGACTAAAATATTCAATCCAATATGAGAGTTCAACAGACTCATTTTCTGCTAAACATGCTTAAGACTCCAGCCTAATCCTGAATTGTTATTCAAAATCTAATCCTGAATGAGGAATCAAAATGTGACTAATTCTCAAGGCGCTTGATTTTGAGGGATCAACCAGTACAGAATACAGATCTCCAAATTTTGCATGGTCTAACATACAGCAGACCTCTGTGTGAGTAATTGTCAAGTAATAAAACTATCAATGATCGCTTTAATGAAACCAGTAGCGTCATCCTTGTGACTTTTAATTAGATGCATTGTAAGCTTGAGATGTATACAAGTTAGGCTGTTTCTTTATAATAAAGACAGTGGTGTGACAAAGCTTTCCTGCAGCATGAGAGTGAAGTTCCCAGCATTTTGTATTGCATACTGAGCATCACCCTAGTAAGTTATTGCCAAGCAAGGAAGATAAAATTTAAACCAGTCTTCTAGGTATGTAAGTGAGAGATTTATGGTTTCTTCTCACATTTAATGTTGCTTTGGTAAGCATGGTTATATGATATGCCATATAATATGATGCCAGTCCTGGCTCTCACGCCATAAACTGTCTACCATAAAGTTAAGACTGTCTCACATCTTAATTTTCTGTAAACATATGCACCTCAAAAAGTTATCAGTAATATATTAGAAAGCAAGTTGTCTCCATTTTTATTATTCTTAGCAGATCTGGGATCAAAATATTTCACACATTACCTGACCTGCTCATCAAAGAATCTCTTTATGATTGGAATTCTCGATTTAAAAAGGAATTTGCTACAGAACCGGAAGGAGAAGATGAAAAGGACTGATAAATTGTTCCCTAATTTCCAGGAATGTTTTTATGCTAATTTCCTGAATATAAATGTTTTAATCTGTCCTCTATCTTTCTTCCTTAGTTTGAACAGAAGTGGTTTAGGACGAAACAGATCATTTCTCCTTTTAGTGTGTAAAAAAAAAGAGATAAAATTCTTTTAAAAAGCAAATCTAACTTAAAGATCGACATGTGGGCTTATTAAAACAAGGCATCCAGCTTCTATTATGCCAAGACATGTTTTTCCTACACTCACCCTTTTATTGCAGATAATGTATGATAATTATAATTATATTATCCTTTCCGGATAAGAGAGTTTCCGAATGACAGAATTAGCAACCTGACATCTGTCAGGATCCACATGATTTCTTTTTTTCTGTTTTTGCTTGCAGCAAAGAGTTCTTTAGAGCTTTGTATTCAATTGTAATTACAACACAGAAAAATAAATTAAGACAGCATGCATGGAGCCTTATCAAAAAACAAACCCAGAAATGTCAATTGTGGAAGGACAATTTTAAAGCTGAACTTTATGAAAACTAGAAGAAAATAAATTATACCCAAGAGACTTAAATTACAGATTATTATTTTTAATAGAAAAATAGAATCTCTTTGATTAATATTTGAATCAGAAAATTCAGGATTCAATATAAGCTTTCCTATTACTAGGGAAATTATAATTAGAATTAATTTGATGAGTGCATACGTTTCCTTTATCATTATTTGTATTTATGAATCAATACAATATGGAAATTAATTTTAACAGTCTTTTTAAAAAGAAAGTTAAATCACTTTTTCCAAAAACACTTATTTGACTTTTCAATTAGTAGACACTATTTTTTAAATAAACAAGAGATATTGTATCAAATACTGAATACAAATTTGTAAACTAGGCTGGTTCCTAAACTCCTTAAATGAAGAACAGCTTTACAAATTACACCTGCATCCAAAAGGCCATTGAGGGAGCTTCTTTCATAAGCATAAAGAGTAAACTACGCAGCTCTCCACAAACCCCAAAGCAGTTTCTGATGTAGTTTTGTTTAAAGCAGAAATTCAAGGAAGTGGAATATTGGCCTTCTGGATCCCAGTTCTTGTGATTCAGCAAAGAACTAGGAACCATAAACTATAGATGTTTAAAATATTACAACTACAGTATAATAGAAGTTTTAAAAGGCAAAGTAAAACCTAGTAGCAGTACAAAAATTCAAAACAAAGACTAAAATTCCTGGGAAAATAAGGTGTTCACCTGATTCAGAAAAGCCACTACCTCACCTGGACTGATGAAAAGGAGAGAAAGGGCTGAGTGTCATATTGATGACCCCTGAGCCTACACCTCCAAATAGTCTCCCTCAACAGTTTCATGTAAATGTCAAACAATCTTCAGAATTCCTAACACTAAAGGTAACTTTAAAGGTTGTATTCACTGATACATATAGGAACAATAATTCTCCTCCTCCTCCTCCTCCTCCTCCTCCTCCATCATCATCATCATCATCATCATCATCATCATCATCCACTTATCCCAGTGAGGCAGCTGGGAAGAATAGCATGATCCTAGCTATTGCAACCCACTGAGAGATCCAGCAGAGGCAACAGACACATTCCCTGTGTAGTTCCCAGCATAGGTAATCTACCAAAGCTATGAACCTGTTTCCATTCCATTATCAGGCCTGAAGCAAGACTGATAAGGATCTAGATATTCCATCTCATTAAAGAATTCCTGGATTTGGGAGGTCATCACACGCTCTAATACCATGCCCCAAAATGGGATATCAGAGGCTGGTCAATAGTATGGTGGGATTCAAGGAGAGCTTTTTCTCACCATTCCCTCCTTCAGGCAAGCTGGACCTGAAGAGGACATTAGCGAAACTTGGCCAGTCCTCCTCTGGCTGCTTTTATGAACCACAAAGGATGAGAATGTTGTGGCTTTCGCCTCTCCAACAATCCTGTCTCCATCCTCAGGCTGTAGAAATTGAAAATTATCCCCTAACACTGGACAAGCAAGAGCCAAGCTACATCCACTGGGACTATAACAACTACAGCAGATCTGAGCAACTTTGTCTGCAAAATACTGAACAAATTGTTCTCAGCAGGCTATTGAAAGGTCTGAGTTCTTCTTCTGCAGTTCGGTATATACAAGAACCATAAAGTAGGCTTTTCTTCTCATCCTGGGAAAGAAACAACCCTAAATGGGTGCTATGTTTCCTCACATATTTTCCTCAGAACAAGAAAACAATGCTGCAGTTTTAAAAAGTCCGTTTAATTGATATAAACTAAATATCACTTGAAATTTAAATAGGGATTTATATTTTTTAATGTTTAATTGGAGATTTTCATAAAAACTATTAATTTCACTTGACTTTAATAAAGTTTGAAGCAGTCCTCTGACATGGATGTTTCAACACAGAACTTCTAACAAGGCTTCACAGCCATCTAGTCCTCAGGTACTATAAAAGGGCTATATGATTGAGCATAATGCTGGGATCAATAGAAGGGAAAAGAAGAAGGGGAAGGTAGAGAATGAGGTGGCTGGATGATGGAGTCACTGAAGCAGTTGGTGTGAGCTTAGGTGGACTCTGGGGGATGGTGGAGGACAGGAAGGCCTGGAGGAATGTTGTCCATGGGGTTGTGATGGGTTGGACACAACTTCGCAACTAACAACAACATAATTGATCATGCTTATAGTCAGTTATTACCTCTGCTCCTGAATACTTTTCTGTTCGTTGGACAAGCTCATCCAAGTGGACTTCATCCGAGACTGGCATGGTGCGAAACTGAATTTTAAAGATTTCTCTACGAGTGGCTACATCAGGCAGAGGCACATATATAATTCTGTCAAGTCGACCAGGTCGCATCAAAGCCTATGTAGAAAAAATAATCAAACAAGATCCATTAACTGGATTAGAGACAAGTTGACAATAAATAAAATAAGAGGAAATTCTTTTGATGAAGGGTTATAGCAGATTTTTGACAAAGGAACAAGACCTGCATCACATGTTATTTTCAAGTGGCCACAACTATTTGATTAGTTTCCAAAATGTATACCATGAAACTGATTCACAAAGGAACCAACTATCATAAATTGTCATATGGTTCAGTTCCAGCAAAGTTTCTACAGAGTAGTTTATTTTTCACCCCCAAAATCTGTGGCTTATTTTAGCATTGGTCCTGCCCATTATGGTTTCTTGTGTCATCCAAACCTGGCAGGTCCATTTTGTCATTGGGAACAGTTACAAAACAGCTTAGCAAGATCACAACCCTCCTCCCCCCCAAAAAACTCATGCCTTTTGCTTTTTGTGTGACCATATCAGTGACTGCCTTTCCACCAATGCCAAAATAGCACTTTGAAACAACCATCACCTGTTCCTCAATTTTTTAATGTTTCTTTGTATTTGTTTCAAATTTATTGCATCCAAAATGCACAAGTAGAAATGCAGAAACAGAGTGAGTCAGAAGGGTCCTCCTGGGCCATCTAGACTGACCCCCAGCTCCACTCATGACATGTGCACGTCTAGCCTATCCTTGAACAGCTTCTCCGATGAAGCTTCAACCACCTCCCATTGGGTGGGTTTTGTCAATGTTTTGGAAGTGTGCTGTTACACATGTCAGATACTGTACTATGTTCTTGCCTGGCCAATTTCTTGTCTGTTTCAGAAGTCAAAAGGAGTAGGTAGCCTGCAGATAGGCTAATTTATGCTTAGTAGCCAGGGACCAGTTATCAAGCTGTTAGCTGAAAAACACCAGTAAAGTCTGGTGAGGAGAGAAGCATGTATCTCCCTCTAAGCAAGGTAATCCCCTCAATTTTAAATGTTGATCTGGCAGTTCTCATTGTTCCCCACCTTTTCAGCTCCAATATTCCAAGCTACCCAGAAAGGGAAGATATGCCCCCAACCTTTTTTTACCAATCGTTTTTGGATGTCTTACAGGTGTAGTTATTGCTGTTTCCTAGCAGTTATTAAAAACAAAAACAAAAAACAGAGTTCTCTGTGTCCTCCACCTTCTCAACACTTCCCTGAGGTCTTCAGTTATTTCAGAAAGGATATTAACTCCTACACACACATTTCATGGCTCCTAGCTGCAGGTGTGCAAATTTCCCCTCAGCCATTAAATTAGTATGTATTTCACTTCTATTTACTTTGTCACATCTACATTTATGCAAATTTCAGGGGATGCAGTAGTAAATTGTCAGAAAAAGACCTGTGAAGAGGGCTAGTGAATACCTTTTGGGTGTAGCTGGAAAGGTGGAGGGTAGTGAGAATTGTCAGTTAAACATAACCATCATGCTTTCCATATACCACAAAAAAAACAGAGTAAGGTGTATTAAGTGTGGAGCTTATTTGTACACTATTATATCCCTGTCAGGCAACTATATATAACCCCATGCAATTAAATCCATGGGTGAAGTATAAGGGAAACAAAACACACACACACACACACACACACACACACACACACACACGTACGTGGTTTCAGACTTTCCTTACTCAACGTATTTTTATTTTATTTTAAATTTTGGGATCTTGTTAACAAAATGGCTTACATGCATATTCAGAATTTTAAATACATTTTCAGCTGGATGCATAGAAAACACAGCATGTAACCAAGATTGTTTTTTATGTTATACTTCTCCCTTGGGCAGTGTAGTTTGAGTTCCAGTTGACTAGAGATCTTGCACGGTTGTCCTGGGCTCTCAGCCAGTAAGACTTTTCCCAGCCTGATCATGTCAGTGAAAGTCATGCTGAAAAATAGTAGGAAGAAGCTTTCCTTCCTGCACAGCATTGATCAAGTTAACACCCTTCCTAGAGTTTCTTTAAAAAGGCCATTGTAAATACTTTGGGGTGGAAAAAATGTTTCTTGCATGCTAAGAGATGTCCTGTTATTTTTAAAACAAAAGCACACATATTCTCAGTAAGGAAACTATACTCCAAGTACAGTGCAGCCGCCCATAGGATCATCAGACAGTTTCCTTGAAGTCTCAACAAGCTGGAAATCTAACTGCCAGTTCATTGTTCAGTCAAGCCACATTCACAACCAGAATGCTGCTTTGGAATTATTAACATTTTGGCTCTCATGCAGTGTCCCTTCAGATGCATGTAGTCAGCATGCACAGTTCCGCCCCCAGCAGTTCCACACGCTTTAAGAGAAAGGCTACAGTTCTGTGGTAGAACGAATGCCTTGAATACAAAAGGTCCTGGGTTTCATCTCCACCACTGCCACCCAGTGCAGGGGAAAACTGCTCTGAAATGCAGAAGGGGCATAATATAAGGTAGCTTTCTATGTTTTTATGCTAAGTTTATGTTGCAAGTTCATTTAGAAACACTTTTCAGGTGCATCCTGTTGAGCAGCATTGGCTGTCCTGACTAAGTCCGGACTTAGATAATCAAAGCCCGTCGAAGCACATGCAGATCACTACATCAACCTTTAGATTGATTCTCCCTCTTTTTATAATTGGCCAAAGAGAAAGCAAGGTATTCCTGCTTCTTTGACCAAGAACTTATGCCAAAGTTGGTTGCATCACCTACAGAGAGCACACACAATAGTTCACCTATATCAGGATTTATAGTAAAGTGATTAATTAGTATAGCAACAGCTAATTAAGGCAACACCCCACCCCTTCTTTCATTCTCTTGATGGTCACAGAGAAAGTTTTATTTTCTGTGATGTTACCCGGATTTATAGAACATTGCTTGGGTACAGAGAATGCCCCAGAGAGTTTGTTCCTCTTCTTCACACGGTATCCCTTTCCAAAGAGAGCATTAAAGGCCTGTCAAGTCTAAGGGCCTTCGTTACAAAGGAGGGTAGTATGGAACATTCCGTCTTTTTTTCCCCTACCTCTCCACCATGCCATCCAAACAGAGAAGTAGAACAGCTCCGATTACTTATTCAAGGGACCATAGCCACAATGAAGAATGGACAGATGAGGATGGTGAGCTCCCATTTCTAGCTTTCCCATACTTAATTGTGGCCATTACCATGGAAGGTGAAAGGACAAGATATAATTCCCCCCCATGTTAGGTTTTACCAATTTCTGGCAAATCATATCCCAAGAAGGTAGTGCCAAATGTTTCTTCCTCCAATCCAGAATTTCTTGGCAACCCCTCCTCTTTTCCCAGTTTCTGAAATTTGGATGTGGAGGGAGAAATCTCCAGAAAAATATTTTATCTCCTCCCTCAAATTGCCTTCATGTGGGAGAGAAAAAAAAAAACACTCCCTCAGTAGATGGTCACATCATTGACCCCAAGTCAGTGCTGCACTTTTCCTACAAGAATGTTTGCTTATATTGAAAACACCCAAAGGCATGCATGTTTTTGACATGTTTAAAGAGTGTGGCCTAATCATGTCACTTACCTACCTGGAAAGGAGGAGTAGGGCAGTTTGCTCTGACTCCCCTCAAAGAGAGCCAGTGTGGTGTAGTGGTTAAGAGCTGGGACTGGGACTCAGACGATCTGGGTTCGAGTCTCCGCTCTGCCATGGAGCCAACTGGGTGACTTTGGGCCAGTCACAGACTCTCAGCCCAACCTACCTCACAGGGTTGTTGTGGGGATAAGATGGAGGGGGAGAATTATGTAAGCTGCCTTGAGCCCTTGGTAGGAAAAAGGCAGGATATAAATCAGAAAATAAATAAAATAAATGAAATGAAATGAAATGAAATGAAATGAAATGAAATGAAATGAAATAAAGGTGGCCCTGTCTCAACAGTGTACATGCATGTTGGCCCTGCTCCATTTATGGACCGTTATAGTGGCCTCAACATCACATCTACACAAAGCTCCCCAAATCTTCTGGAAGGCTCTGCGCAGAGACTTCCTGCATTTGAAGTAAGAAATAGATTAGCCATGTCCCAGATTTCAAAACTAGTTAATTTTATCCAGCTGAACCCAATGGGAGTAGCTGCAACTGGAATGATTTTCTATTTACGTGGTCCCAATTTTTAAATTTATATACTTCCTTTGTGTATTCTCTCTTAGTTCTTCTAAGGGCTGAAGTTCATGTTTCCACAATTAGAACTTGTAATATAAATTTGCTGTTGGAAAAGCGTATGTCCAGAGAATCCAATCTGGAACAGAACCACATGTTCTGATTGCTTAACTTAAATTGTCACCTTGCCACACCTATTAAGACATAGAAGAAAACTTCTAGGCAGAACATAAACTCTCTACAACTACGATGAGCTCAAGGAGGGATGCACAGTTATTACTGGAACCCTCCTTCCCACTGCCATGCTGTGGGCCCAATCAAAGCCACAGCCCTTGCAGCTGCTTTTAGAAAAACAAAATGGGAAATTCCAGCCACAGAATTCCACCATAATGTGAAATTTGCCCTTAAAGTGGGATATATATATATATATATATATATATATATATATATATATATTTAAAGCATTTTTATGCCGCCCCCTTTGCAACAAGCCTCAGGGCGGCTTACAATAGAACATTGGAAGTATGTAACTAAGGGGGAATGTTGGGAATTGCCTATTCTAGACAGAGATGAAGATAAACATGTTTTAAAGAAGCAGGCTGCACAACATTTCTGTCATGTCAGTCTTGCTCAAGACCTGAAGCATTGTGCAAGCTGACAAGAAAAGACTTGATGTGTTTGACAGCAGGTGTTCAGGAAGAATCTACAATATCAAGTGGCAGTACTTTGTAAGGCACAGTCAACAAGACACAAACATTTTATATGGTTGTTACCCAAAAGTATTAATAAAAGAGAAAAGAAACAGATGGCTTAATGTTCTAACAAGATATGACAACTGAGAAGGAAAGGATATTTATTTGAAACAGATCCAAATAGGGTAAATTACATGGGACCAATCTGAACAATTTAATACATAAATCAAAAACATTTCTGTTTAATAAAGAGCAAGCAAGGATCCTTGGTGGCTTAATGTGCAATCTTGCAACAGCTACATTTATTTATTTAGATTTCTAGCCTCCCCATTAGCAACAAGACTCCCTGGGTGGGTTACAAGCTATGTATGTCAGGAGCCAAGCTATGTATGTTCCTCCTTTGAACAAACACCACCCACAGTCCATTTTCCTTGTAAATGTTCTTTATTGTTTCCAAGTACAAATTACTCAGAATGGATCCTGAGCATGTACAGAGTGGTTTGTTGTTTCCAATCTAGTTATTACCTCCAGGAACTCTGCTTATGAATATGCCTGGGCCCCAACCCTTCAGGATGGGCTCTCTGAAGATGAGCATGCCTCCTCTTCATACACTGCTCCATACCGGCTGGGGAAGGGCGATTTGGTCTGTGCCTGAGAATTCCACATCCCCAGTGGCCTCTTCCTCTTGCTGTACAGCTTGGCCTTTCCCAAGAACTGCCCAGTGTGGCAAGGCATGTGGTCTCGTACTGTATCTGAGGTTCTTGAGCTAACCCACGCTCTCCAATTTTCACTGAAAATCTTCTGATTCGCAATCAGCATGTGAAATGCAGGCAGCCATCTGTGGGAATGCTTGCCCAAACCCAGCATCCCTCTTGCTCACAATTTAGTAAAGTACATTAAATGTGTTTATATTATATTAAAAAGTAGATCAGTATATTCCAGCAGAGAGAAAGACTCACATATCCCCCATTACTACATCTAAGGCCTGGCATGCCCATAAGGAACTTTGTATAACATGAATTTATATAAAATGTATATGATAATCAAATTTATGTAGCCAAGTACCTTCTACAGCTGTGGCAGGTTTCTTTCCCTTTAGAGTTTATCAAATACTTCACTGATACTGCTCCTAGTTTAAATTTACTCAACCATAGCTGTTTCCCCCCCCCCCCCTTCAAACCATCCAAAGCCTACATAGCAATAAATAATCTTTAAGATTTTGCTTCTGAAGTAAGTCTACTCTGGAAGAAGCAAAATAATGCCACTTAAAATCTTAAGGGCACTGTTAATGGTATGTGGCTGCTGGTCCTCTCCAATAAAGTTACTTAGATGGAGGCACAACACTGTGCCTCTCTGAAATTTAAATAGCATACTAATGCTTCCCTCATCAGTCAGTTTAGGACAAGATGACCAATGATGGTGAAGCAATCCAAGTGGATTCTGTTCACTGCACTAACAGTTCTCCTTGACTAAATTGCTTGACTAAATTGCTGTAGTTATAACGTTTGTCTGCTCAACGTTATAACTACAGATGGGCACAGCTAAGTAAGTCCAGCCTCAGTCTCACATAAGCAAAATATTATGGGCTACATATTGAGATAGGAAGGCAAGAAAAAAGAGTTTGCTGGTCAATGGCTGTCTCAGAACTATGGCATTCCCTTACCCTTGAGTTCATTAAAGCCTGCTCCACCACATTTTCCAGAAACACCTTCTATTATTGTTTTGTATTCTCAGCTGATATTTTTTTATTTTGTAAAAACTAACACACTTTTGTCACCTCTATAATGGCTTGAAAAATAGGACAGGTCAGAAACTGAAATAAGCTCTTCCCACTACTCCATTAATTACCATCTACAAATAGCAAAGCAAAATAGCGCAACACCTAATTTAACAGAAAATAGAAAAGATATATTAAGAAGACTTGTAGCTTATTTGAAATGAACCTATTTATCCTGACACAAAATTGTGTAGACTACTGTAAAAAACTACAAGATTCTTTGTTATTTGCTGCATCAGACTAACATGGCTGCTCTCCTGAAATTGAGAATGAATCAATTTTTAAAAAATTAAGCTTGTAATCTTACACCAATCACCTGTGAACCCACTGAAGTCTGTGTCTTACTTTTCAGAAGAGATGTATCAATCAATTCATTTATTATGATCATCAGTGCTTTTTTTGTAAAAAAAAAAAAAAAAGGGTGCCGGAACTCACGGAACTCACGTCCCCACTGGCAGTAAGCACACACACCAATCCCAAACAGAGCAGGGAGCAGAGTCCCAAGCAGCTATCTCTCACTATCAGATAGCAGACACAATAGCAGCCTGCAGGCACTATGTTAATGATGTTTGCTGCTGATCTGCTAGCCCTTCAAAATCACTTCGTAAAATCCATTGAAAAAAAAGGTGCCGGAATGCTGTTCCGGTGCGTTCTATGACAACAAAAGCCCTGATGATCATAGACCAGCATAAACTGATACAAAGTAACCTAAAAAGTTAAAAGATATGTTTTGTTACCACAATTATATATATTGCCAGAATTATGAACAAGAAGGCAAGTATCAAATACAAAAATTAAAATCACTATAACTGTCATATAGATAGAAAGGACATATCTAAAACAGATAATGCCATAAGTATAATAATATAAGATTTAAAAAGTCTGCTATCCTTGCTTTATCATCATTTTCCTGTAACAATAACACACTTTCCATATCATATGGGCATCATATGGGCATAATTGCTCTTGGACAGGTGTCTATTATATCTGACTTCAAAAAGCACAGAAGGTAATCTAAGCATTCTAACGTTTAATCTAAGCAGGGCAAAAACTTTCCTACACAAAGGGATTAGCAAATTTCACATATAATTTGACATGGACAGGACTGTGCTATACGTTTTACTGTTTACGAAGTACAAGGCCTAAAATCTGATTTCAGTCCATCCTGAGATGTGAATTTAGAGAGTTTGGAGCACAGTGAGTAAGAAATGAGCAAAGACCAGGACAATAATATTAAGCCCTGCTAATAGATTATTTTGGACAAAGGGAAACAAGAAGTACCAGAAATTCCTCTGTCCAAGCACAAGAAACACTCAGTTCGCATGTACCAACAGTATCTGGGTTGCTTAACCCACAAACTGTTGGGGGTAACTGGCAGCAAGAGTTGGCAGTTGCACTTGTCATCTTTGCTTTCAGTCAACAACTAGGCTGTTATTGTGATGTCCAAATCTGAATCCCAGAATTAACCCAATGTTATCCCATGTTTTCTATAATCCCACAACCCAGAACTGCAGGGTTGGAAGTGATATGCATAGGAAAGGCAGTGGGCTCATTCACTGCTGCTTAGTTCTGACAATTCCTGGGTTAAGCAACTCAAGAATTGTCATTCCAAACCAACTAGTCACTTTGTTGGCCAGAATCTGGAATCACAACTTTGGCTAGTCCTCTCACCCCCTCTACATATAGCCTCCATATAGCCTGAAGTGCCTGATCCTGCTTAATATTGAAAGCTAAGCAGGGTCAGGCCTGGCTATAATCAGAATGGGTGATTTGAGTGAATGATTCTATCAGCATTGTTGCAAATCTCCCAGAACGCTTTATCTACAAGCTGTATAGAAATATGATGATGATGATGAGGAGGAGGAGGAGGACTATGATGATAACATATTGCTTCTGGGAAAATGGCTTGTTATAAGGCCATGTTTTAAAATGGCAAGTGTCATAAAGATATAGGTGCTGTGAACCACCATCTCCATACATTGCACCTTTTTGAATTTCTGGGAAGTTCCAGTTCAACCATTTTCTGGACAGCATGAAATACTACTTAACTACCTCTTGAAAAAGAAATGAATAATTCTCTGGCTACTACCCTTCCATGTTTAAGTTTAGTAGAGAGAAGTTAGCAAAGGAAAGAAATTCCAATTCTCAGTTCTTGACTGAAATTCCTGGCTGGACATGAATTAATCCCTGAGTTCCAGTAAAATGATTTTCAGTAAAGTAAACTGAAAAGGACAGAGAGAATCTATCGACAGCTCAAAACAAAAAGTACCTTTACATCAGTGAGTCCTCTGGTCTCCTAGCAAAGAAGCGCTAAACCTCAGGAATGTAATGTTTTTTTAAAATGATGTGGGGGTTTAAAAGAACCCCTCTAAGAAAAGATAACAATTATATGTAATGAAACCTGGAACCAGACTCTTCTGGCAATTAATCACCCAGGAGCCGTTGCAATCCTGCAGGCTGTTTCTGACAGATTCTGAGTGCTTTACAGGAATCACTAGGGATAAGATGTGCCTGGGCTGGCTTCTGACACGGACTGCTCATATATAAATTACTCATATTTTAATAATAATAGTGAGAAAGAGATACACAGACACATGGTGTGTGCATGCGCATGTAAAAACTGTCATACAATATCCAAAGCTGCACAACTCATACTGAGCAATTTAAAAAAAAATCTTTTTCTTTCTTTTAGCAAGAGTGAGTGCTCCATCACTTAACAAAGATACTTCCTGTTTTCAAGCAGTTGGGAAGGCATGACTTCCAACCCAAATACTTGGTTTGGCAAGCTCTTGCTATGTTGATAGATGCTTTTATAACCACTTCATTCCACCTGAAGTTTCAGTACAAAAGCAGAGTCCTTCACTCCCCACCTTTCCTTCAGAAGTAGGTGGGGGCAAAGTAGGAAAGAAAAGGGAAGGCAATAATAGAGGTTACTTTCATTCCATCAATGTGTGAATGTCTGCCTTTACAATACAACATCTGACTAAAAAAATGACATCCTTTATAAGTAGAGAATGAACAAGTGAACCTAGCACAAATAGATGTCTTCAAAGGAGAAGGACTGGTACATAGTCCTAAGAACTGTGGGGTTAGCAATGCTTGAACTAACTGACATTACTAGTATTAGTTAGGGTTCTCCATGCAGAAATGAATCTTAGGTTTTGTCAGGAATTTTGCTTGACTCTTAGCGACCCCATGGAACACAGCATACCAAGCTCTCCTGTCCTCCACCATCTCCCAGAGTCCACCCAACCCCACTCCCACTGCAACAGTGAGCCCATCCAGCCACTTCAACCTCTGCCATCCCCTTCTCCTTTTGCCTTCAGTCGTTCCCAACATCAGGATCCTTTCCAATGAGTCCTTCCTTCTCTTAGGTGGCCAAAGTATTTGAGCTTCAACTTCCTTCTAGACAACAGTCAGGGTTGATTTCCTTTAGGCTGGACTGATTTGATCTCTTTGCAGTCCAAGGAACTCTCAGGTGTCTTCTCCAACACCACAATTCAAATGCATCAATTCTTCAGTGCTCAGCCTTGCTTATGGTCCAACTCTCACAGCCGTACATTACAACTGGGAAAACTATAGCTTTGATTATACGAACTTTTGTCAAAAAGGTGATGTCTCTGTTTTTAGTATTCTGTCTAGATTTGCCATAGCTTTCCTTCCCAGGAGCAAGCGTCTTTTAATTTCTTGGCTGCAGTCACCATCTGTGGTAATCTTGGAGCCCAAGAAAATAAAATCTGTCACTACTTCCATTTCTTCGCCTTCTATTTGCCAGGAAGTGATAGGACTGGATGCCATGATCTTAATTTTCTTAATGTTGAGTTTCATGCCAACGTTTACTCTCTCCTCTTTCATCCTCATCAAGAGGCTGTTTAGTTCCTCTTCACTTTCTGCCATTAGAGTGGTATCATCTGCATACCTGAGGTTGTTATTTCTCCCAGCAATCTTAATTCCAGCTTGTGATTCATCTAGCCCAGCCTTTTGCATGATGTACTTACTCTGCATATAAGTTAAATAAACAGGATGGCATATAGCCTTGCCATACTCCTTTCCCAATTTTGAACCAGTCATTCCATATCCACTTCTAACTGTTGCTCCTTGACTCACATACAGATTTCTCAGGAGACAAGATACTACTCCCATCACTTTAAGATCTTGCCACAGTTTGATGTGATCCACACAATCAAAGGCTTTAGCATAGTCAATGAAGCAGATGTTTTTCTAAACTCCCTAGCCTTCTCCATAATCCAGCGAATGCTGACAATTTGATCTCTAGTTCCTCTGCCTCTTCAAAACCCAGCTTGTTGCACTATGCAAGCTCCTTCGCCATGTCAAGGCAGTGATCCCTGAAGGTATCCAGGAATATACTAGGGGCAAGAGAGTAAGGTTTCTTACCTGTATAGTTGTTCTTAGTGTGGTAATCTGTGCAATTCACACATATGGGGTCTAAGCATGCATTGAGCCTGTTTTGGGAAGATTCCATAGCTAAGATTTATTTGGACGGAATCCCTCCGCCAACCCAACCCTGGTGTGAAAAAGGAATTCCCACCCTATCTTCAGCTCAAAGGACATTAAACCAACATTGTGGTCCCATGTCAGGACATGGCATTGTGGGATTTATGGGCCTACCTGGATAACAGTATGGACAGAGTGCCATCATAAGGCAACATTGGAGAGGGGAAGGAGGGTGGGTTTATGTGAGAGCACTGATGACCCCTTGAAGAATGACAGCTACAGGTAAGCAACTTTACTTTCTTCCTTGTGGTTCCTGTGCATCACACATATGATCAACTGGCGAGCTCACCTCATGGAGGCAGGCAGTGTTGCTACCGAAGAACTGATGACAGACACAGTTCGCTCTGGCTGAGATGTCATGGTAGCAGTATTTCACAAAAGTTGACAGGCTCAACCAGGTAGCCACCTTCCAGAAATCAGGCAGTGACACATCAGCATTGAAAACCATGGAGGTCACTGTCACTCATGTAAATGTGCCCATATTGGTCCCAAGGGTTGAAGACCAGATAGCTTGGAGGCTAAGGAGATGGCCAGCATCACCCATCCCCCAAGCTGCTGTGAGGAGACAGGGAATCCCTTGTTTCCACCACTGTAACACATGAACAGTCTCTGTGAGCAGCAGAAGGGTTTAGTCTGGAACTGGTAGAAGGCTAGGGCCCTTCAGACATCGAAGAAGTGTAGTGCTGTCTCAATCAGATTCAACTGGGAGATGAAGAATGCTGGCAAGACGATATCCTCATTGAGGTGAAAACAGAGTCCACTTTGAAGAGTAAGGAGGGGAACAGGCAGAGCACCACTTTGTCCTTCTGAAAAATGAGGTACAGTGGGTTGTCCCCTAGGGCAGCCAGGTTGCTGGAGCATCATATTGAAGTGATCACCACTAGGAAACTGGTCTGGCATGTGTAGGTCTGCAGTCGTCATGGGTTCGAAAAGCTTTTTAATGAGGGATTGGAGGGTGACAAGCCAGTGTACAGGGAATGGATTGGCAGGGCAAGGTTTCTGATACCCCAGGTAGGGTGAGGGAAGGTAGGGTGTCCCTGGATTGGTGCATGGGGGGATGAGCTTGTAGCCACATAGACATGGATGGCAGTTGTTTTGAGGCCGCACTGGAAGAGGGAGTTCAGGATGTTGGGATCAAAAGGAAAGTGAAGGAATAACTGATTGGACAGTTGTAGAAGGTGGGGGAACCAGGGCTGTCTGGGCCACCACAGGATGATGAGTATGTAGTTGATCCAGTCCTGGTGTATGTTCATGATCAGAGGGAAAAGATAGTGCAGCACCCTCAATCAGGTTTGCATGAAGATGTCTCTCATGGACCTCCAGCCTGTTCCCACTTGGGACCAGAAGCATGAGTATACAGTGTTGTGGTGAGCTGTGACAAGATCTGTCTGATGGGTGCCCGTCCAGTCCAATAGGCCTGCTGTGGCACTTTGTAAACTTTCTCATTGGGAAGGCAAATGAGAAAGAAAAAAGAATAAAAAAAGGAGAAATAATATATAGAAGAAAAAAATGAAAGGTGATAGAAAGTGGGGCAGTAATATTTTGTAGCTTTTTGAGGGGGAGGTTAAGGAATGGAATGGAAAAATGCAAGAGGTTTTCTAGACTAAAAGCTAGACTGAGAGAGAAAGGAGCAGAAGTATGAGAAAAGGGGCAAAGGATGAGAGAAAAAATAGCTGTGGAGAGGGAACTTCCTGATGCAACCACAATGGTGGTCAAAGAAATACTGAAGCGTGTGAGGAAATCCCTCCCTCATGCTGTGGCAGGGGCAGGGTTCTTGCTGAATAAACATAAAGCTATGGAATCTTTCCAAAACAGGCTCCACACATGCACAGAGCCCATTGTGTGTGATGCACAGAGACCTTGAATAAGGACTGAATAGCAACTGCTCCTTTGCCACTGATTTCAAGTGCATGGACATAAAATAATTTCCAACGTCTAATCTGAGTCTTGATACTATGAAAGCACAGCGTCTTAGTTTGTTCACTAGTCAATTTGTATTATAATTTTCTAAATAACCCTCGGTTACATGTTCAGGAACTGACAAAACAGAACAATTACACAGAGAAAACTGGATCTCAGTTTTGTTTCCCGTAGAAGGCATAAGTCTGAGCCCTGGAAAAAGTAGCTAGGTGCTTAAAATGTATTTATAGTATTAAGAGCAAAGATACACTTATATTCGTCAAAAGTAGAAGCATGGGATTTAACGGTTTCAGACTTCGTAGTCTACTCTTCAGTTATGTGCCTGGAAAGCACTACATACTAACACATCCTGTATGTCTTCTAGTACTTTGAAGAGCACTAATTTACTTTCTTTATCATAATTAATCTGAGTTAACTCACATGTAACCTGAACTGTTTACTCTTCTGTGGCCAACTGTGAAATGTGCAGTTGAAGTCAAGGTGAACAGATGCTGCAGTACCTAAAGAGTCTTTGTGGAAGGTCAAATATAGGGAATGCCAAATGTAGGACTCAGCAACCAGCAGCCCTGAGGCAAACCTGGCCTTTGTCAACACAGCAAAAGCAAAGTGTGGAGAGAATGGTGGTTGACACAAATGAACTTCCTGACTAGGTTTTTCTGCTACTCTCCACACTCTTGTAAAAAATAATTCTCTCTGTTACAGACTAAAAGAGCAGTGTATCTGCAGTCAGGCTCCTACAACAGATTCTTGGAATGCTTTTGTCGGGGGAGATGGGAAAGGAAGGATAAAAAGCTTTTAAACAGCAGTTTCAATTATGCATTTAGAAGTGCTTTATGTGGAGCAGGCCAGGGAAAACTTTACAAACACAAGTTTTAGGGGTCCTAATCACATGGTACAATTTTGGATTATGACAGCATTCTGAGGTATTCACTTCCAAGGACAAACATGATACGCAAATTGGACAATGAGGGACATCAAGTCAATAGTTTTCCTGTAATAGTGGAAGCATTTTTTCCACTTACCCAGGATCACAGTAATTACTGTTAATTATAGCCATAATCCCTTATTCACACAGTAAGTTTGTTTATATTGCTAGGTGTCTGAGGGCAATAAAACATGCTTGTATGGACAAAGAATGTATCATGAATTGACACTGAGATTTCTGCCCTCTTTTTATTGTACCAAACAATAAATGAACCTGACAGACAAAAAGAAGAAAAAAGCATGCAAAAATCCATCAATGTTACATCAATTCTAAATATAATAAAAGAAAAAAAAATCTGAGATTCCTTAATATATATCTTCTTAGGTTGTCAAAATTATCTTCAGGGGATGAATCTATTTTACACACATAGTAAAATCATTCATTCACATATTCAAATTCAAAATATACCTGCTTCAGGAAATAACAACTTAATGAAACAGTTTGCATATATTAACTGCACTGACTTTGAAAAAGTTACAAGTATAAATAATGTCATTTTTAATTTAGGTTAACAAAACCTAAAGAAAACAGTGGGGTGGGGTAGGGGCAGGGGGAAGAAACTTATTAATTCCCACACAAGCAACCACAATTAGATAAATGGTAGCAACGTTCTCCTTGTAATAGTAATGTATCTACAAAAAAGAAAGCACCTCTGATTCTTCTTTCTGCTCTCAATACATCAGTGCACAATCCAGTATAACAAAGTAAGAATTTCACAATTCATCTGGTTTCATAATTTTACAAGATTTACTGTCCCCCTTGACAGCCACAGCATTCTTTGCAAGCATAGAAATTCTCAAGATGAAAATATTGAAACAAATATTCATGTTTTGTCCATCTAGTCTTCATTTCCACACAGGAAGTGCTTTTCGCAGAACCTCACCAACTCCCTGTGCTCAGTACAAGCCCGTCACCTGTCACTCAGTATGTCATATTTTATTTCATAGGCGGAAGTTTTATAACATTAATGTCAAACCATTATTTTAATGTAAAGCCAAGAGGAACTGTGGAAACTACAGCTGTGTATAATTATGGGGTTCTGCCTTGCAAATAAATCTGGACCCTTTACACTTATTTCAACCAAAAGGAAAAATGGATCTGCACATGCATAGACCTCCTCAGCATGCACACACCTTTAGGGTTCACCTGTTGCCAAATTACTCAAATTGTTTCAAAAGAGATGGCAAACGCTTTCTTTGCCACAACAAGCAGAGGAAAGTACTTGCTCTACAGCATATGGTGAGTAATTATTCACAGCATTCCCCTTGCACACACTCGCTCACCAACACGACACGCTTGTTTCATCTGCAGCTGTGGAATTCCATTTCTATTTCTCTCTCTCTCTTTGCCTAAGAGAACTCTTCCCTCCACTTTATAAACCATAAATCTGTTGAAACAGACCACTTGGGAACAATCTGCATTCCAGACAAAAGGGAAAGAGGTATGATTGGAAAAGGAGGGATTGGTTAACAGATTCATTATGGTTGCTTACTGAATACTTAATAGAGATCACATAGCATGCCATAAATCTAAGCCAACACCACAATACCTCCAGTGCAGCCAATTTTTTTAACCTATATAATGCATTGGAGGCATGAGAAAGTACTCAGCAGAACAACAAAGTGCAAAGCATGCAACTTAGAAGCATTTAAATCAATGAGTTCTGAAGCTGACTCTAAGCAGGATGTGGCTTGCATCCAAATTCTAATAAAATCATTGTTATGATATTAGGCACTTTGTAATTTCCATCCACAAAGACCAAAGCACTTCCAAAACCATCAACTAAACCTCCTCGAAATAGCTGTGCTTTTAATGTAAACAGAGATGAAAGATAGCTTAGGATATGATCCTAAGCAGCACATAATAGAAAAAGCAGGTTCTACCCAAATCAACAGAATCTACTGCAATATATTGAAGTATGATCAGCAAGCAAGGTGCATGCTACCAAAAGTCTTCTATCAATGGCATTTTGTCTTCTGCTGTGACAAAGACTACCAGCTGATTATGTGCTTTGGGGGCACAAAGTCAATGTGTTTAGGACTGGGGCAACAGTAATGACACAGCAAAATTGCTTCAAGACTAACGCAACTAACATGTTAAAAACCATTAAAAAATTAAGTGAACTTGTAATAAAATAAATGCAAGAAATGACTTTTTATATGGGTCTAAAAATAACCAGTTTTCTTTTATTAACATTTACATCAATATAAACTAATACGCTCTGCATTTAGGAGATAATTATCTACTAATGTTCCTTTTAGTTACAGAACTTGATCTAAAATGGTAGCAATAAAAATGTTACCAGTAGCTACAACCATGTAATGAAGAGCCACAGCAAAGGATTAAGTAGATTACGTTTTGATACTATTTATCATATTTTCCTTTTTATTCAAATACTGGCTTGCTATAAAGATATGCACAATTGTTTTTATTCATTTTCTAAATTTGCAATAGGTTTTAAACTATTTTCTTTAAAATAAAATATTGACATGACTCATTTCCAGAATTGTTTTCCCAAGTTATACAGTTCATTTCAGTAAATTTCAATAAAGCAACTTTAAGAGGTAATAAATACAGCAAACAACATTTAATCCATAAGCATGAATTTAAACAGTACCTGTGGGCCCATATAGCTTTAATGTGAAATAACTTAAAAGCAAACCCACAAGAATTATTGTAAAATAATGGCATGATTATCAAAGAGAATGAACCTGTGTCAAGTCATTTTACATTAATTGTAAGTTGTTGGTTGGAAGGAAAAACAGATGCAATTTATTTTGTAGCATTTCCAAAATATTTTTAAACAGGAATGCCAAATAAATGCACTTAATACACAGCACGTGGTTATACAATTACACAATCTCTTTAAAAGTGTCAAATATGTTGCATCATACCTATACCGAAAATCCCTAAAGGTTCCTACCTTGAAGGAATAAATTACACTGTAAGATAGTTAACCAAAGAAAATGTTAGATAAACCCAGGAACTATTGCAAAAAGGAGAAAATCACATAATTTAAAAATGTGATTTTTAAAATACTAGTTTTCAATTTGCATACTAAAATATTCAAAAGTAGCTCTGCCAAGTTTAAACAGAAAACTACATACACAAGAAGTGGCCATATAAAATTCAACCAGTGGACCATTTTGCTCAACACTGAACACTAGATGGTTGGCAATTTGCCAAGATAGGTTGATTCTTATTTTAAGTACCCATGATAGACCCAAGGGCTGATAAGGCTCATCACAGTTGCCTTGCTCCTTCTCCCTTGAAGGTCCAGGTGGGTTTCCAGGGAACTGTACAGGTCCAAAGAATCACTTCTCCTTTCCCATGTTGCAGAGCCGTTCCTTTCCAGACTGTGAAAACTGCCTTGAGTGCAGCCTTGAGCTACCCCTTCAAAGTGCTCCACTAGCAACTTGGTGGCACATCTCAAGGCTGCCCAGTATTTTTTTAATCCTTTTATTTTTTAAACAAAGTTCTACACTGAGACATGCACAAAAACAAAATTAATTTTTAAAAGTTACTTGATGAATGAGGAGAAAGAGGGAGTGAAGTACCCACAATGAGCCCAATTGTTTGCCAAGATAAAGTTGGAGGAAATGGATTCGAGCCTCTTTCTTCACCGAGCCCTGGGTGGGTGTCTGCTGACTTTGGCAGCAGGGACTTCCCCACGCACACATTGCTGAAGGCTAGAAATGCCTCTAGGGTAATGCCACAGTTGAGCAAATAGAGACAAAATTGCCCCAGAATTTTTTCTAAAATAATATATACCTTTTTGTGTTCATCTGTATGTGAGGCGGGGCAACCATGGGAAGCCCCTCCAAGGTGCTGCAGGGGCATGGAAATTGGGAAAAGCTTTCAAATAACCTGGGGAAGGGTGTTAAGTGACAACAAGCTGTGTTGAGCTGTACATTGGCTTGCATTGCTGCATGGAAGGAGGAAAGCCAGTGCCAGTGCCCAAAACTACTGCTGTGGCATTTGCAGGGCAGCTGGTCATTGTGGCGACCAGGGATTGCTCAGGAAGAGATCAGACCAATTTTCCAAAAGCATTCTGTCCGCACTGTGGCAAATCTGCCACCACAGGTCCACACAAGCAGGATATGAGTGTAACAGCATCCTTCTGCCCAAGTTGTCCCACGATTGGTCTACAGAAGAACACTGCTTCTGACTATAGGCAGCCTATGGCCATCTGGACTAAAAACCACTGATAGCCTTCTCCTCTATGAATTTGTCCAAAGTCATTCAAATTGGTAGCCATCACTACATCTCTTGAAAATGAATTTTGTAGCTTAACTATGCACTGCTGCTTCCTTTTATCTCTCCTGAATCAGCTTTATGGTATAGCCTAGTATTATGCAAGAGGAAAAATATGATTTCATTAGTGTTGTGTTTATATTCCACCTTTGTTCTTCTTGCAAGAAACCCAAGGCAGTTAACAAGGTTCTCATCATTTCTGTTTTATCCTCATAATAACAATCCTGTGAGATAGGTTAGGCTAAGAGTCCATGACTGGTTCAAAGTTACCCAGTGAGCTTCAAGGCTGAGAGAGGACCAGATGTTGAAACCTTTTCTGCAGGGTTCATCTCTCTGTGCTTACTGATTCCACTCATTAATAATGCTTTCAACCTATCTGTCCAGAACAGGTGTTAACACCTGTTCCATGGATCTCCCCTTGATCCCTTTTTAAAAATTGGTGTTACATTGGCAATTCTCCAGTCCTCTGGTATAGATGTTGATCTATATTGCATTTTTTGAAAGAAGGTCAGCAATTTCATATTAGAATTCTTTAAATATTCTAGGATACCATCTGAATCTGGTGATGTATTAACATTCAATTTGTCAATAAAGTAGAGAATATTTGTATATACTATATGCCTTAGTTTCTCAGGTACCTTTCCAGCATACACAAGCTAAGGAGCAGGAATCTGTCCTGTGCCCTCTACCATGAAAACAGATTTAAAACATTATTCAGCTTCTCCGCAATCTCTTTATCCTTCTTTAATACTCCATTAACTCCATTATCATCTAGTGGTCTAACTGGGTCCTAACTGGTTACTTGCTTTTTATATATTTAAAGAAAAACATTATTGATGGCCTTGAAATATTCCTCAAACTGACTTTTGCCTGCTTGTACCTCCTGTGTGCAAATTTATGCTCCTCTTTTCTTTTCTCATTTGAGGAAGCCTTCTGGTTTTGGAAGGAAGCTGTTTTCTTGCTTTCTCTAATAGCTATTTGCTAACCAAGTTGGTGATCTCTTGATCTGGTGGTATTTTTCCTAACCCCTTTTAGCTGAGTAGAATTTCCTTTCCATACATCTTATGGCAGCCATTTTGTGATAGCACCCAGGGCACATTCTCTAACTATCAAATGTGCACACAGTTTTCCTACTCCTGGCATACACTGTGAGTATGTATGTATATATGTATGTATGTATGTATGTATGTATGTATGTATATATATTACTTTAATTTCTTTAACTTTAATTTCCTTGAGCTATGACTTTGGGTGTCACATCTATCTTTTAAAGAATGATCATAAACTGAAGAATGTTTTAGTGAAGTGCTAACAGCAGTGCCAAAAGAAAGAAAGGCTGGTAAAGGAAACATGATCAGTTAGCATGGTACACAAAAACAAACACTAAACTAATATGAGTAGCTTTCTGTACATCAAGTCTAGTGCTAAGCCAGAAGTATGGGAAGCTACTCGTGTAGGAAAAGATAAAGCACTATTCCAGGTGTGTATGTGTGCACACACAGCAACAGCAGCAGCATTACGCTTCCTGCTTGAATTACAATGCCCTACAGTCCTAGTCACCTAATGGGTGGGGGTGAGGGAGATAATCTATGTATGCTGTGATTACAGCCACCCTAAACCTTGCACATGTTTGGCTTGCTTTTTGATACTTCTCTGAGGGAATTGGAGAACTGGTATGGTTGTTAGAGTATTGTACTGGGAACCTGGGAGAGTTATGGATTCCAGTCCCCATTCTGCTATGAAGTTCATTGGGTTACTTTGGATCAATCCTGTATTCTCAGACTAACCTACCTCACCAGGTTGTTGTAAGGATAAAGTGGAGCTATGTGAGCTATGTGGTACTGGTGACAGCTTGTCTCCTTCCTTCCATTTAAATGTGAAGTTTTGGCTAATGCAGCTCTATTTTTCAATTGAAAGTTAACACATATTGAACTCTCAAAATAACATATAACATGCCTTTTTTCAAGTAAAGCTAAAGAATGATTAATAAATGCCTTCAAAGTCAGAAAGTTTAGAGCTTATCCTAAACAAACAGAAATGGGAAGTTCATCTGGAAGATGAATTGACAGAACAATGCATATTCTATTTCTTTTATAAGCACCTTGTTTACTCCCTCAAGGCAAAATGCCCCACCTTTCTTATTGTCTGAACATGTTACCCTGAACACTTCAATATCTTCCACACAACACAAAGATGGGCTAACCTTGGCTAGTCTAACACAGCTTTAGGAGCAGGGACTGGGATGTTAGCCAAACGCTGAACCCTGAGCACATTAGAACTGTTCCCGGTGCTACTTATAAACAGCATTTTTACCTATGAAAAAATATTAAAATATCCACACAGATGTTATATTAAACTGTTTTCCTTTCAGATACAGTGAACCTGAATACCTTCCTGGACTGATTAGCGTAGCACTAAGCTATACTAACAAAATCAGTATGGCATTTTGCCAATATGAATGTAGAAATTCTCTCCTATAATTTGAGAGCAAAGAGAGCACACAGTGTTGGCTGGCATCTAGATTTGTAGACCACTGTTTCAGGACAGAATTGCTAGGGGCAGAGGAACATTTAATAAGAAAGATGATTTTGCATGATACAGAAGAAGAGATATATTCTGGATTGATCTGGCATGCCTAAAGCAGTGTTCCTCAACCTGGTGCCTCAGGATTCCTGTCCCTTAGCCTTTCTGGCAGGCACTGATGGAAACTCAAATGCAAAACATCTGGAAGGGACCCGGTTTAAGAAGCCTGAATATAAACATACATACATGGGGTCAAAGCAGAATTCCTTCTTTAAGGAAATAATCCTATTGCAATGCTTATAAGTCCCTGGACATACAACTATGTAATTCTGTCTTTCAAGTGAAAATATATGGGAAGCTGGAAGCCAGTTGCCAGTTTCCAGGTTGGTGGTAAACTCAAGTTAAAATGTGCTGGCCAATAACTTATTAAACTGCATCCCCTTGATTGTTCTCCTGCATGCACCCTATTTGGTTGCATTCATTCTTGATGACTAATTACGAATATGAGCTTCATAGGCGACAATATGAACAAGCTGTGCACAGAGCCCTTTGCTCCACTCTTTAGGCAAGCAGATAAACAAACAAGGAAGGGGAGTCCTCTGTGTGATACCCAAACCTAGGTTTATGGTTAGGTGAACACAAATAAGCCAGGATGGTAAATCAGCTTTAAATGAGGATTTGTTGATGGCTCATGAATCCTGGCTTGTTTGGGTACACTTAATCATAATCCTGGTTTCAGATATGATGTAAAGCGTTTCCATTCCTGATATTTTTAGTCATGTACACAAAGAACAGAGTGAACAGATTGCATGTTCTATCACACAGTCCTCAGGTTTAAGTAGTCAGGTTTCCTGGTTTATCATTACATGTGAAAAGTCCTACATTCTTCTATGTAATCATGTACATATTCTACTACTCCTTCCTAATTATGCACTGTTTCAGGGACTCAGGTGGTTTCCTATTAGTTAGACTAATCAGGTGGCAGCATCTTCAGGGGCCAGCAAGAAAGAACAAATGTTTCAGTGGTATTTGTCAAGCAATAGCTTCCCCCACTTAAGTTACCACCACTTAAAATTAAGATTTTTACCCATGCCTCACTAACCTTCAGTTCCCATGAAACCAGTGTTTCATCAGCCGCATTGGCTTTTAGTTCATTTCTAGTCTAATTCAATTCAAGCTCTTGGTGCTGACGAGTAAATCCCTAAACAATTTGGGACCAGAGCATCTTAGTAAGATTTCTTCCTATACTGAACCTTTAGGTTGTCTTTGGAGGTCCTCCTCCAGATGCTTCTGGCAGAAAAAGTTAGGTAGGTGGCTAAAAGAGTAAGGTTTACCTTCACATTTACGGAAATCCCTTCCTAAGGAGGTTTCCTTGTACCTACACTGCAATTTTTCAGTGCCTGGAAAATGCTTTTTCTTTCCCAGTTTCGTTTTACAATACAGTTTATATTGATTTGAATTTAGTTTTTTAGACTATGTAGTTATGCACAATCTACACAACTGTGTAGTCCTGTGCTGTGTTGGCTATTGATTTATTCTTTTAGCTTCTGTAATCTACTCAGAGAACATTTAATATTAGATGACTCAAAATATAATAAATAAATGAAGTTGTATAATGGTCGGATGCTATTTAAACACTTTGCTTTAAATAGGCAGGTGCTTCCATACCTATAAATTTAAAGAACTGTGCCTTAAGGAGGCAGAGTTTACTAGAGTTCATAAAGAAACCTAATCTAATGGATGTATGAAATTTGGCACACAAAACCTGAAACTCTATATCCATTTCCATGAACAAACTTAACCCTCTTTTGTATTTAAACCTTATTTTGATGTACTGAGGTTAACAGAGGTCAGTTTGTTGGTAGATTTGGTATAATGTCAAGATTAAGCTACCTTTGCATAAGCATCAATTCCGAAAAAAGTTACTAGGGGAAGAGATAGAGGGTGTGGATTAATGTAGTGAGTCATATGAACACCGTAAGCAAAAAATAAAAAATGGTGAGCCTTTGACGAGCTATGTGGAGCATTATCTCCAAAAGTAAAATAATTCTCCGTGGCCAGCATCCTAAGAAGTGGAAAAATATGTGCTTGTTTTGTTTGAATTTCACTATGAATGAAAAATAACACTCAGCAGTAAATATTAAACATATTCCTTTATGTGTATTTTAAAAGAAGTTGGAAACTTTCAGCTAGCTAATTGATTGGTATAACTGCCTATGAGTTGTAATCCAATGCACACTTATTTTTCGAGGAGGTCCCACTGACCTTCCAAGTAAAAACACATCACATTGAAAATTATCTACAACCTCTTAACACTGGGTGAGAAATAGTATTACATATATACCCTGTAACCAAATACTATCAAAATTTAGGGTTTTTCCTCTGCAACCTAGCCCTTGGGGGCTCTTCTGATCTTTTTATTCCCTGGCAAACTTTGCAAACTTTCAGTAAGTAAAATATAATTTTTTTGACAAAACACCACATCAAAAATAGCACAGGCAATAACAAAATATCACAGAATAAAAATAGTAAATAAACAATACTATTTTGAATAACAAAACAAGCTATACTTAAAACACAAACAATTATTGACATGTGTGCTAAATAGTGAAAAAAAGGAACTGCATCACCTTTACATCGAGAAAGAAAGGATATAAACAAATGAATAGCCCTTTGCATATACATTGGATAAACTTGGTCAACACTATAATTTACTCCTTATTATATAAGAAGGTTTTTCCAACTTGAGACTATGTTTCTCTGGCCAATAAATACATTGCTTACACTATGGATCAGGGTATTCTAACAAGATACTGGAGTTCCTTAAAACACTTAATAGAGATTTTTATACCACTTGACCTTCTATATAAAAACCTAGGGAATGAGAACCCGGTATCACTGACCTCATGCAGCAATAAGCCTATATTCAGTGTTATGATGCATACAAAACAAATATGACTATGTACATGGATCATTACACGATTTAAAAAAAACCCAAACTAATTAAGCATTATTTAAGTTCCAACGAAAAACATCAAAAGGAATTACAACACTGTTTGATGATTCTTTTTTGGCAAAATGCCTCCTGCAATTTTGCAGAGTTAAACATTGCTTCTAAGTATACACATATGCTTAAACACTATTGGCTCAGCAAAACCAACCCCAACTCTGAGTATAGTTACAAAAAGTCTTAATTATGAACTGAATATTTTGTGAAAAATTTTCAACATCTACCCTATCAGGAAGCCAGATTTCATGAATCATCTTCTAAAGAATAATTAAGAGATGGTATAGCTGAAGAAATATTTGATGTGAAATTAGTTTCTAGTCTCAACTGTATAGAAATGCAAGATGCATCTGACTATTTTGTATACTTACAAAGAACTGTGATATGAAACTATATATTAAAGACAGATGAAATAAAAAACTTTTACATGCAGTGCATAAGCTATGGAATTCACTAAGTTGTAGTGATGGCTTTAAAAGGGAATTAGATGAATTCACGGAGGATAAGCCTATCAATGGCTACTAATTGTGATGACTAGCATTAGAGGTAGTATCCCTCTCTACTAATTACTGAATGGCACTACTGGGAGGATGCTATTGTGTCCCTGACTTCTAGTTGGCCATTATGTGAACAGAATGACTGGACTAATCCAGCAGGTGTCATCTGTTTTAAACGTAAAGGGTTTACAGACAATACTTTCGGAGAAAGGAAATATATTAATTATGCTTTAATATGTAAAAAACTGGGTTGTCACATTCAGATTTGCTGGCCCACTATATCTCATAGATCCTCTTTGGGGGGAAAAACTGGCCACAGCTGCTGGCAGTTATAACAACTGCAATTCAACAATTCTGTGAGACACCAGGTTAAGGAAGGCTGCTCTAGGTTTTAATTCAAAAATAAGCATCATAATAATTTAAGGGAGGCCAAGATGATCAATATGTATTAGCCATGAATCATAGAATAGTAGAGCTGAAAGGGCCCATGAAGGTCATCAGGTCCAACCCCCTGCTGTT
Source organism: Varanus komodoensis (assembly GCF_004798865.1). Classification (NCBI taxonomy): domain Eukaryota; kingdom Metazoa; phylum Chordata; class Lepidosauria; order Squamata; family Varanidae; genus Varanus; species Varanus komodoensis. Next base: position 28,733,252 of record NW_025335568.1, on the reverse strand, counting down.
GCAGGACAACAATTTATACCATCCCATTCAGATGACTGTGCAGTTTTGCCTTGAATGGTAGGTTTATTAAAATTAAGCTGAGGAAATGTTGCTCTAAGAATCAGAAGCTAGAGACAAACAGCAAGGGAAGGCTATATCATTTGGGTCTCACTTGTAAATTACTTGAAGAACCTAGATGACTGCTGCTGAAAAGGAATGTTGGACTAAACTAACTTTGTTCTTATCTATTCATTAGATTTATATCCTGTTTTTAAAGAACACAAAGTGGCTTACATCATTCTCCTGCTGCTGCTGCTCTCAATCTTACTCACAACAACCCAACACAGGCTCTCTTATCTATTATGGCAATTCTTGTTTTTACCTAGGAACATTTTAAAAAATTATTCATGGAGTGAAATACTTCTAAAATGACTGTCAAGAGATAGAAACAAATATTTTATTTTTCATTTTATTGGATTACTGTTAATGGATATAAACATATGTTTCTTATAAACACTGTGTGTGTGTGCGCGCGCGCGCACGCGCATTTCCCAAGCCCCAACAGGAACTCAGCTCTTTTTCTAGTTACTTTTCCTTTTTGTATACAGCGGAGAATTTCAGTAACCTCTCCCATCCCTGCATACAAGGGAACAGGAATTCTCAGGTGCCTGAAAGCCACAGAAGTTTGGCAAACTATTTGGCTCTGTTTTAAATATTATGCTGATTATACAAAGCACAGAGAACAAGTTCTACTTTGTAAATACAATTAACAACTGTTAAATACATGCCATTGACACTCAAATTTCTTATTTTAACAATTTAATCTTTCATGCTGTTTCAGGAGCCTCATGCTGTTTACCAAATAAGGAAGTAAATGGTGGATCTGCTTGTTCCATCCTCTGCCTCTTCTCAAAACATGTATTACCAAGTTGCCAAAGGGAGGTAACATTTTGAGAGTGAAAGCTCACATGCAGGCTCTAAGTATGCAACCTGCTCTGCATAAGTGTAAAGCACTGAAAAACTTTCAGCAACTCCCCTTCAATACAGGCATCAACAGAGGCCACAGGTAAGACCCAGGAAAGCACTCTGTGGGTGAAGAACAGCACCTCTACAATACAAAAGAATAAACTAAAAGTGAAGGAGAGTAAAAACAAAAAATGGGGCCAGGGAAATATTGGCACTATAGCCAGACATCCAAGAACCATCATATGTGGACACCAAGAAGCAAAATGGGCGGGTACTAGTACTGAAGCGCAGGGGGTGGGGGCAACAAGCAACAACAAGTAACTGGAAGCTAAGTAGGTACGCAAGGCAAGGCAAGTTCTGTGGTAGCTGCTCATAACAAACCTATTATGAGTTATATAGAAAATGATGGTGTACAGAAAAAAGCCATAGGAAAGTCACATGTATATATGCTGAGTGATGAATAGGAGGGCTCCTGTCCTTACTACTGGGCAGGAGGGTACTTCATAAGGCTGGACACTATCAAGAAAGCATGATGGCCTGATGTAATCAGACCACTGCACATTCCTCTTATTCCTAAGCAATATGGAGAGCTTAGCCAAAGCATACCTAATTTCAGGGCCTTCACTACTCCATGGGACATAGTATGTGGGATCATTACAGGGCCAGCAAAGGACATCAGATATTTCACATCTACCAATTGCTAAGAAAATTGTTTTAAAAATAATCTTGTGCAGGATAAGCTCAGAAAACTCTGTGCATGCAAGGCATCAGTATAGTTTTCATGAGAATGATCAAATAAATACTGAAAGGGCAACTCTCAGTGCTAACCTGGATTACTGCTTTTTCTAAAATCCCCATAATACAATAACTGTACACCAAGGTTAATTGTGAACATGTAACACAGTTTGCTAGTATTTCTTTCTTTTTGTTCCCTGATACAGCATCCTGGTCTGTCCCTGCTCACTCTTTCCACTGCTAGGACCACTAATTCAGTATGTCTGCAATTCAACACAGGTCAAGCCACTTAACATGATGAGATTTCCTAATTTTAGAGTTCAACGCTGCTATCAAATAGGTCCGTTTTATGAAATGGATCTAAGTCCTCTAAACAAAAAAACTGCTATTTTACAAGGCAGAGTTGCATTAGGTAATATTTTCTCTGATGACATATGCGAACATGGTGTCTGGTGCTTATAAAACTAAAAACCAGTTAACTACTGGCAGTTTGACATGCGCCCTTAGCAATCTCCTGGCAATACAGTCAGGTGAAACAGATACTACATACCCTAGATAAATAGAGCTAAGTGAGGGAGTGAAGGGAACTGCTGACACTTCCGGGTTTGAAAGGAGACAGCCACCGTGTTCGGCTCCCTTCCAGGTCAGACTGGCTGTCGCCACTAACACTGACAGGGAAAGCAAGTACCATGCTAGTTGGGAAATACTTAGAGGAGCTGACAGAGCCTGAGAGAAAGAACACATATTTCTAATACCAGGCCAGTGCACAAGACCAGCTGCCCCCACTTTTGCCTTTTTGCCCCCACTTTTCTTATTTTCTTTCAGATGAAGGATTAAAATCCTTATCTAAAGCCATTTACTTTGATTTCAGTGTTAACATCAAGTTCAGGGAGAATTGTGGAGCCAAGTTCATTTCAGAAATGAAATAGAGAGAGGGGGACCTGTTGAAAAGAGGGTAGCACATCATGGCACTTGGGTTGTTGTTGTTGTTTTGCTCATTTTAAGATTTTTCAAACCTCCTCTTCAATCTCCAGGGCGCACTGATTGCTGATTGAACATGCATTTTCAAATTTTATTTATGACATTGCTCTTGTTCTCCCGCTAGGTCACCTCTCTGTCCCACCCCTTCTGCCCCACAAAGAGAAAGAGTTAGTGAGCATGGGAAAAATGGACAAAAATGGGGGTGTATGCCGGAGATGGACCCTTGTATGAAATAGCTTTCTCCCTTAAAGTTTTTGGGTTTTTCTCTGAAATATAAGCCCTTGAGATTCTGCCTAAACTTTGTATCAAATTCCATCCATGAACAGAGATGCCCTTAAGCCAGGCGTCTCAAACTTGCGGCCTGCGTGCCAATTGCGGCCCATGGGATGATATTTTGTGACCCCGCATTTGATATCGAAGTTTAGTGATAGTGCGGCCCGCGCGTTTTTCTCACACGCACCTGCGTGAGTCATTACCCTGGGCGCAATGTTCCCTCTAAGCTGCGCGCCGGGACGGGCGGGGCACGGGGGAGGGCCCTGCGGCCTTCAAAGCACCGGCAGCACCCGGGCCGGCCTCCGGGAGCCACGCGGGATGAGCGGCCCACCCCCACCACGGTGGTGGAATACTTGATGCGGCCCAGCCTCACCCAGACTCTACTTCCAGCGGCCCCCAGGTTAGTTGAGTTTGAGACCCCTGCCTCAAGCTCTTCTGGCAGTCCTGTATATGCTGTCTCTTCAACATTTGTATTATGTGGGTCAGATGATCTACTTCACCTAAATATTAATTAAAATGTAACAGATGAAAATAAATGAACATAGGTTGAACCCTATGTTTTGGCTCAGAAAGTTTCTGGGGAAATTACAGATTTCTGTTACAAAGATTGTGACTTTGGGCAAAGCACCTCAATAGGTCCCCTCTCTCACTGAGTCAACCATTGTAGCACCACCATCACAAGAGGTTTTTGCTCCTTTTTCTCTTTCACGTTACTGCTACTGCTTGCTTGTTGAAAGGCAGAGCTAGTGAGCAGGCAGGCAGGCAGTAGCAGCTACTGCCATTCCAAACCACCACCAACTGGGCCAGAGCAAAAAGCTGGTAAAAAAACAGATTGCAATAATAAAGCAGAGTAGCAAGTCTCGGGACTCTTGTCAGTGGGCTTCTGATGAAAGAAGTGCCAAGATGTGCATGCCCTTGACACTAGCCCTCACAGAAAGCACCATCTAGAGATACTTTAATGAAAAGCTCTACTGAAATGTCCATTCTGTTCCTAAACTCAGCTTAAATAATTATAAACGACTGATAGCAATTCACTTCTTCCAACTCATCTGAGGTTCTTATGGTAGAGCCAGCTACTATCACTTACACCATTTAATTAGCTAATTTAGTAACAACCATATTAGCTGATGTTGCATTATCAACACTGTAAGGCTGATCCATCTTCTAAAGAATTATTCTAAAGCTTCATAGTGACTGATTAATCAAGGACAATCAGGGAGCTTCCTGGCTGAGCAGGGATTTGAACTTGTTTTTCTCTAGTCACAGTCTAGCACTCCAACTACTATACCACACTGTAGCCAAAGCTTTACTAGCTGGATTTCAGTGTGTTACTTTAATTACCTTTTCCTGCTTTAGCACCAAGGAAGTCAAGGAAGTGCAAAATAAAATGGTTTTGTCCCCTTCCCCATTTTTTCTCATTACAAATATGTAAGTTAGGATGAAACACAGTGACTGGCCCAAGGTCACTTCTTGATAGAGTGGGGATTTGTTACTGGTCTTAGTCTGCCATTCTAATGCTGCACTGGCCCTCTTACCATATCCAGCTTGTAAATTACTTGAAGATTACTGTGACATGCTTCACAAGATTTTGGACACTTGAAAAGCTATAAAAGCCAGACATGGCTTCGTCTCTCTGCTGAGGTGTTAGAGATAGTTATGTCACTTCCATCAATTTTATGTAAGTGTAATTTCTACTACAATGGGTTCTTTTAGCTCTCAAGCCAGTTCAGAGTCCTTCTGCACCACACAAGAGGAAATTACACTTTGTAAGGTGCAGAAGCTGGCTCTTAATCGTATTTATTTAGCACCTTGAGAATTATGGCATAAGACAAAGGTAGGTCTCTGCCAGCTTTTGAAATCTGAGCTTTAAAAACTAATCTCACAAAGAACACTGACCCTATTTGATGCTAGTCTTAGTGTGCCATTCTTCATAGTCTTTAATATCCTCAGATCAAAAAACCTACAGCATAACAGAAGAGTTGAAGCCAGTACAAATTCACTTACTCTACAATTCAGTCATGTCTACACAAAAGTGAGGGCCATTGAATTCAGTCTGGCTTACTCCCAGGTAAGTGAGTACAGAATTGCAGCCTTATTATCCAAAAATCATGGAAGAGCAGGTTGCTTAACTATAACTGATGTTCTTTGAGTGGCCACCTGTGCAGTCACACATATGGGTTCTGCGCCTGCGCAGTGCCTTTGGCTGGAAGATTAACAGCTAACGGTTTTTGGCGGAACTCCACTCCCCCTCTCCCCTAGCATTATATAAGGAGCAGAGTGTCCGCCATTTTCCAGTCTTTGAAAGACTGACGTTTGTTCTTATAATAAGGTTTGTCAGTATGACAAGATAGCCAAATTCAGTAGTGGTACGACACATAGCAAAGAGATCATAGTATCGAAAGAAATAGTTGGACCACCCATGACACCAAGCAGGGTCGGAGGGTGGGTTGTGTGACTGCACAGATGGCCACTCAAAGAACATCAGTTACAGGTAAGCAACCTGCTCTTCTTCGTCATGGCCTCTGTGCATCACACATATGGGTAGAATAACAAGCTTACCCCAAATGGAGGAGGGAGGTGTCATCAGCGAAGGACAGAAGAAAGGACAGCTCTGCCAAAAGAGCAATCCTACCTGGCACGGACATCGAGTCTATAATGTCTGGCGAAGGTACACGGGGTAGCCCAAATGGCTGCCCTGCACACATCTTCTATCGGGACCCCTGATGCAAAGGCCAAAGAAGCAGCAACAGCTCTTGTAGAATGACCTCTTGGACTAGATGGCAAGTTCAACTTAGCTAACTGATAAGACAGGACAATTGTATTTACTATCCATTTCGAAAGACGTTGTGAAGTGACGAAAGTCCTGCTTCTGTGTCGGAGACCAGCAACCAATCATCAAGGTACGGGTATATCTGAATTCCACGTAATCGAAGGTGTGCACAGACAGGGGCCATACACTTCGTAAAAACCCGTGGCACAGTGGCTAATCCAAACGGTAGCACATTGAATTCGTAGATTTCAGAGTCCACCGCAAAACGAAGGAAACGCCTATAACTTGGATGTATTGAAATATGAAAATAGGCATCCTTCAGATTCAATGAGGAGAACCAATCCCCTCTTCCCAGCAACGGGAGAATACTTTGAAGTGTGGTCATCCAAAACTTCTTTGGTCTTATGAATCTATTGAGAGCTCTCAAGTCCAATATTGGTCTGAGACCCCCATCTTGTTTCGGGACCATAAAGTGTCTGGAATAGAACCCGTGGAATCCCTCCGATAACGACAGGCGATGAATAGCTCCTTTAGCAAGGAGTTGGTGAATCTCGTCTAACAGTACCAAGGAAGTTGGAGTATAGCGGATAGGATTCGGTGATGGCCAATCATCAGACCTCGCATCCGAGGAATGGCTCCTATGGCTTCTCGGAGGAGAGATGGTGATCTCAGTATCCATCAGGATTGGAGGCATCAGGTTGGTGATCGAGCTCTAGGTGGAGAATCTCGTATTTCCCCATCAGAGATGGAACCACACCTTGAATCCAGAATGGGTTCAGCTGTTGGTCGGCGCAGTGAGCCCGGTGGGGTAACCCTCATAGCCGCCTGGATGGTCGGGACCAAGGGGGTCGGTTCTGAAGCAGGGATCGGAATCGAGGAAGAGGCCGAGCCCGAGTGGCGGTGTTTTGCCTGCTCGGGGTTCTTCGGCTTCTTAACCGGCTTGCCCATCTTATCTTTCTTGGCCTTCTTATGCACAGGATATTTATCTCAGTTGCTGTGCTTTCTTTTTTCCTTTTGTTTCCTCGGCAGGGAAACAGACTGGTCGGACATGGTATGAGCGCCTTCTTCAGAAGGGCGTGAGAGCGGAGCAATGGAAGAAGAGGCCGGGCATTGCGGCAGCTCAGCTGAAGTTGGACGGCCTTCGGGTGGGGCCACAACAGTGGAAGGCTTAGCCACCAGCCGGTCCGATTGGAGGAGAGCCTGGTCCCATAAGAGTTTGTGGAGGCGGTTCTCGCCTGTTTAGAGAAGGCCAAACAATGGCCGCACTTATTGGTTCTGTGCCCTTCCCCCAAACAAAGGAGGCACAGATCATGCAGGTGCGCAGCGGGCATTTTGGAGCCGCATTTTCCGCACTTGCGGAACGCCGCCCGTTGCGCCATCGTAGAAAGAAGAAAAAAGGATATAGTAAAGCAGGAAGGTAGTATTTTTGGTTGTTTTTTTTTATAGGAACGATAAAGAGGAAAAAATGGTGCAAAGTTAAGAAGAAATATAAGTGAAGTACTAACAACAAGAACAAGGGATACAAACTTGGTAGGAAAAAAGAGAGATTTTTGAACGAGCAAGAAGGTAAGTAATAATCTTAGCGAGAGCGAAGTGGCACGAGGCACAATGAACGGCGGTCGCAAAGACTGGAAAATGGGGGACACTCCGCTCCTTATATAATGCTAGGGGGGAGGGGCAGCGAAGTTCCCGCCAAAAACCGTTAGCTGTTAATCTTCCGGCCAAAGGCACAGCGCAGGCACAGAACCAATATGTGTGATGCACAGAGGCCACGACGAAGAAATTATAAAGTTTACAGTTTCTGTCTTAACCTGTGGGCCATATAAGCTAAAAAAAGATACAGCAAATTGAATTTGCAAACAACTTATACTCTACACACTCCCTCTTCAAAATGACTCTTAATTTAAACTACTTACTGAGATAACTCTATTGAGGTTTCAATCATAAAATGTTCTCTAAATGAGTGCAGAAATTATGCTGCCAATACCCATAAGGCATGTATTGAACATACTGCAATCCAGTGAAGCTCCACTGAAAGATGACTGGATGTAAAGGAAGGCAAAAGGTCCTACTAAAACCAAATACATGCAGGGCAAGAATTAACCACCATGTTTCCTAATTCTTGGATGACCGGACATTCTTCCTGTTCTTCACATCCACAAAAACTGATTATTCAAAGATGTACCTTTTTTCATCTGGCCTATGAAGGAGTGGGGTTTGTTTCTATTACTTGTATCAAATCTACCAGCATATGATTGTTTAACTGCTCTGCCCTCCTAACATACTGGAAGTAAAACCAAAACAACTTTTAAAAACTCATCTGCAAACATTGCATACATACAAGTTTTCAACTAACAGGGAAGGAGAACAAAATCACACAAATGCAACCTAAGGACATGCTTTCTGGTGCAAGGTAAGCTACATAAATACAGAGCTTCTTTCTAATTCAGGAAGAGGTGAAATGAAGAGACAGTTAGATGCAAAGGAGTCGATATTGACAGCGTACACCACGAGTCTTCAACTGATAGGTTGGGGCCAGTCATAGGTTGCAACATCCACTGTGGTGCAGTAGTTAAGAGTGCTGAACTGGGACTCAGGAGATCTGGGTTCTAGATCTCAGTCATGAAACCAACTGGCTGACTTTGAGCTGCCCATTGCCTCTCAGCCTAACCTAACTCACAGGCTTATTGTTAAGAGGAGTGAGTGGAGAAGAGGAGAATTTTGTAAGTTGCCTTTGGTTCCTTGAAAGAAGAAAGGTGGGATATAAACACAATGTAATAAAACCACCATACACTATATGGTGCCTAAAGAACACAACTAAATCTTCAAAATGTAAAATGCCCTTTTTACTTCTTAAGAAGACTGATTGAGAATAATTTTAAAGTTGATTTACCACTTGCTTAGGATATATGCACACGTTGCAATGTCAAAATTATGGTAACCATATGCATGAATGCCTCCAAGATCTCCTGACTTTGTATGCTTGTAGTTACACACCAATATTACATTTTTCTCCCTAAACAATTCTAGTCATGTTTGCACACTTTTTTCATCAAAGTAGAAAGATACTTTAATGAGGCTTCCATATAACATTTATATGGAATATAAAGAATATTTAAGAAATATAAAATGGTGAATTTCAAATTAAATATGCTTGGACTTCTTAAAATAATACATATAACCAGACCTAGCTTTGAAAATGCAAATCTTTCCATCAATGGTCTGCATAACTGTACTAATGGACTAATAAGCTTGCTGTATCAGGGTCCTGGCATTTAACTGTGACTCATGCTTAATTCAGATTTCTTTTATAAAAACACAACTGTTTGAGGCGGCTTCTTGTGTGACTCTCTAGCCTATACCCATACGTCTGAAGAGGTCACAGAATCAGTTATCTACCTTGATCAGGAAATAGATAAAGTGAACAGAGACCAAACTAAAAATTTACTTTCTTTCAGCATTAAAGACAACATTAACATTAAAGAGGCAACTGAATGAATGTTTAGATCGAAAGAAGGCTTACAATTTGCAGCATATTGACTGAGCATGCTGGGAATTGTGGGCTTTTTTCTGTCTAAACATGCATAAGATCATGTATTAAATCTGTTTATTACTTGTGAAGTTCATGTATGGCCTACTTTGAAGCTTTAAGGAAGATATTTTGTATCATCTCTCTTTTTAGTGAAAAATGATGGCATTCTATATTTAATTCTTTTAAACATTATAAATGATTGTTTAAGATAAAGATCCATCATTATAATTTCCTGATTAAAAACAGTAATGTAAGATAGATAGATAGATAAAGGTAAAGGTTTCCCCTTGACATTAAGTCCAGTCATGCCTGACTCTAGGGGCGGTGCTCATCTCCATTTCCTAGCCGAGGGAGCCAGCGTTTGTCCGCAGACAGTCTCCGTGGTCATGTGGCCGGCATGACTAAACACCGAAGTGCACGGAACGCTGTTATATGCCCACTGAAGTGATACCTTTTTATCTACTTGCATTTGCACGCTTTTGAACTGCAAGGTTGGCAGGAGCTGGGACGGAGCAACGGGAACTCACTCCGTTGTGCAGATTTGAACTGACGACCTTTCAATCAACCAGCACAGCAGCACAGCAGTTTAAACCACTGTGCCACCTGCAGTCCCAGATAGATAGATAGATATTCACACTATAGTGTGTGCACAACTGTTTTTCTCTCTCTCTGACCCAGTGAACCTCCAGCTGTAATATTATATCAGAATACCTTTCAACTCTATGTTTCAGTCATATTAAATGTTTCAGAGATTTTAATCATCTATTCATTGTCTACTAAATGAAGATTATATCCCTTTCCTATAAGCATCATTTATCACAATTATTTAATGTAAAAACTTGTTGGTACTTCATGCAGAAATATCTTTCTGTAAGTTGTTTCCCATTTATTACTTGAATCTGTACACTACCTATTAATGTCTCATGCCTTCTGGAACACCTTTCTCAATAAATTAACATTGCAATCAGGAATTCATGGTCAGTGAATATACAAGAACTTCCTACCTGCAACTATATAGGATTCAATGACCTTTTCCTAAAATAATACTAGATCATTCAATCTTTTGAACAACCATATTAGCCTGATTGCTTACTAATTGTCAGCAAATATTTGGAGGTTTTTTTCTGAAAAGGCAATGCAACTGAAGGGTGGGGTCTCCAGGCTGAAACCAATACTGTATGCACACCCACATCTAAGAGAAGAAGCTGTTTCCCCCCTTAAATTTCTGCAGAAAGCTATGAGATGGCTAAATGTGGTTAAGGCATATCAGGGTGTAACAACTGCTTTGTACAAATTTGATGCATAACACAGGACGAGTAATTGTGCTGCTTGCAGTAATGGTATATTGCTTCTACTATGCTGTGCTGGTATATCTGAAAATGAAACAGATTACAAAAAAGCAAAGCACATCCAGTTCTCTCACTGAAAGGAAACAAATCTTATAGTATTGTTCCTGTATTTCTCAGTGTGACCAGTTTGCACTATGATTATGCAAATTTACACAAGATGTCAAACCATGTCTGAGTCCAGGGGAAATGAAAGCCTGTTACACCAATTCTGAGTCAGAAGGGGATGCTATAGAGCCAAGATCAAACATGGGAAGTCATACTCCTGAGTATTCAATTCTACCATACCTCCCAAACTTGTTATAAATTGGAAGGACAATGAGACACAGGACACTGATACAGCCTTTCTTACACAGGTGTAAGACCAGTCCTGGCAACACCTGTTTCTCAACCTGGAACATCTCACAGGAACAGGACAGCAGGCGGGCCCTGCAGGGGAGGGGGCTTCAGGGAATGTCCTACTTGGCAGAATAAACTCAAGAGGAAGAAAAATTGTCTGGTACGGTGTAGTGTGCATTTGCAAGCTAGGTTTTCTAGACAGGACTGACTGTCTGATAGTGATCTTTACTGGCCACATCCTTGTATTTGAACAAGAGCACCAGGCAGTAGCGATTGCTGGATGCAACATCCTTCTACCCTGAAAAGCGTCTTTGTCTTCTCGCCTTACTGGAACCATAAACTCATTTGGACTCATTCTGCATTCTGAATGTTTGCCTGTTTAGGTTTATGGTTAAGAATCCCAGAAACGGATTAAGGAAGTATGTTGTAATTACTACAAAGGCTCAAACTAAAATAACTGCAATAAAAACTTATTAAACTTGAGCCTTAGTGTTAAGAAGTCAGGACCTGACAGTTAGATCAGCCATTTAGATCTATATCACAGATTCAATGAAGTTCTTCAGCCAATCCTTGCCAATAGAAGAAAGCTTAGTCTGTGTCTGCAACAAGCAAACTGTCTTTTTTAGCAGACAGAACAGATTATTAATCTCAGACATTATCTTCTCCAGGTCATTTGTATCAGCAGGCAACACTATGAAAGGTCTAATGGTGCAGAAATAAAAGGAAGGTCATACATGAAACAACATGAGAAAAATCTAGGGGCACAAAGTTTGGGTTTGAACCAGAGATTGCTGAGTGTTACTAGCCTACTGAGGACTTAAAGTATATTAAGGATCAATGAAGACACAGAGTGTAGTGACTGAAATGGAACCTTTGTACAGGATAATTAACTTCAGAGGGGTTGGGGTTGGGGAAATAAAAAAGGTTAAGAAGTTCTGAAATCTAATTTATTCAATGACTCAGGGACAGCAGTGCTACAGATGTTCCTGTCAAACTTCCATGAGCCACAGCCATAATAGGCAATTGTCAAGGATGTGACAGGACCTGAATTGCTCTGCGACTCCATCTGCTTGCCAGAACCAGGAAAGTTGCAGCGGTGAGTGCAGGACGAGGGCTGCAGCTCTGCTGGAGTTCTCAGACCCTAAAAAGCACGAGCTAGGAGGCCTGGGTGAAAAGCTATATAAGAACAGGCTCTTCCCTCCAGGCTTTGCCTCGGCAATGGAGGTCTTCCTGACTTGCTGTGGTGCTTTGTGGTACCTGGCTGCTGATTGGACTGTGTTGCCCTGCTTCATGGGACCTTGCCCACCTGCCTGCCTGCTTGTCTCACTTTGTCTTACCCTGCCCTGCTCTTGGACCCTGTCTGCCTTACCTTATCCAGGTATCCATGCCCACCCAGACCACCTTGTATTCCTGTTCCTTCCTTGGTCTTGTCTTCCTAGTATTTGACTTTGAACTGCTCCTTCAGTAGGCCTGTGCTTCTGGTCCATTACTGGACTTTTATTGGGCAATGCCTTTGCTTCTGGCCCTTTCCCCTGGACCCTGCCTGGGCTAGGACTCTGGTGCAAGGTAAGCTACATAAATACAGAGCTTCTTTCTAATTCAGGAAGTCCTGCCCTGGTTTCTGCTGTGCATATCCCAGACTCTGACAGGATGAAGGGAACTTAGGATATAATCATGCAGATATATAAACCAGGCAGATGCATATTTGTTCAAGCAATAGAGAAACAGCAATCCACTTCTGGAATGATTGGCTTCTCATGGCTTCTCTCCAGGAGAGCGCTCCAGGCCCCCCAGGAGTAGTCCCCCTCCAGACAGAGGGTTGAGGGAGGGGCCATAGGAGGAACAACCGGGGAGACATGAAGGCATGTCACCCACAGGAAACCTTTTTCTCCTGGCGCTGATCTGGAGCTGAGAAACAGGTTCTCTCCTCTTGGGGAGGCTGGAACTGATGATGACTTGGGGGACCGACAGGATCCCCAGCCTAGGACCACATGCGGCCAAGGGGCCACTGCAGGAGAAGTTAGGACCAGGGCACAGCCACCTACCCTCCCCCCCTGGGTAGAGATGATGGTGGGTGATCATCGTCGGGGACTCCCTGCTGAGGGGCACTGAGGCAACGGTGTGCTGCCCTTACCTTGAGGTGAGGGAGGTCTGTTGTCTGCTGGGTACACACATCTGGCCTGTGAAGGATAGAGTGGAGTGTCTTTTTCGCTCCGGGAGTCACCAGCCGCTCCTGGTGATCCATGTGGGAACAAACAACGTGGCCAGGCAGTGTGTGGTCGGGATCACCAGGGACTTTGAGGCCTTGGGAAAGAAACTCAGGGACCTAAGGCCCAAGTGGCCTTTTCCTCTATCTTACCAGTCCGGGGCCAGGCAGGGAAAGGAGGTTCAGCGGTGAATGGCTGGCTTAGGGTGTGGTGCCAGAAGAAACGCTTCGGGTTCCTCGACCACGGCACCCGGTTTCTTGCCCAATTCTGGCAAGGGATGGGTTGCAACTCACAAGGATGGGGAACAGGTCTATCGGAAATGCTCTAGTGAGCTTTTTCTGGAAGACATTAAACTGAGCCAGGGGAAGGGGGTCAAACCCCCCAGAAACTTCTCCTGATTGGACAAGTGAGCGGAGAGGATCAGAGCGGAGAGGGGACTGGTATCAGGGAAGATGGGAGGGAGAAGGAGGCTGGGGATCCTAATGAAAGGAAGTTGTGGAAAGGAGCTGAGATGCATGTATACCAATGCTAGGAGTATGGGTAATAAGCAGAAAGAGCTTGAAGCTCTCCTGGGGATAGGACAGTATGACCTGGTGGGGATCACGGAAACTTGGTGGATGAAAGGCAAGACTGGAATGTAAACATAGAGGGGCATCACCTGTTCAGAAAGGACAGGAAGGGAAAGAGGGGTGGGAGCATAGCTTTATATGTCATGGAAGGAATAGGATGCAGTGAGATAGAATGCAGTGCAGATGGGGATCTGGTAGAGGCAGTCTGGATGAAACTAAGGGGTTTTGACAGGGAGAGGGTCCTGACAGTGGGGGTATGTTATTGCCCTCCAAGTCTACTTGAGACCCTGGATGATGTCCTGACAGAACAGATTGTAAGGATATCTTGGGGAGGAACACAGTAATTATGGGAGATTTCAATCTTTCAATTTCAAAGGGATCTTGGGGTACTGGTAGGCTGAAGGCTAAACATGAGTCAGCAGTGTGATGCGGTGGTCAAGAGGGCAAATACCATCCTTGGTTGCATAGCCAGAAGTGTGGCTTCTAGATCGAGAGAGGTATTACTACCACTCTATATGACTGGTGCTCCTGCAACTGGAGTATTGTGTTCCGTTCTGGGCCCTTCATTACAGGAAGGATATAGCCAACTTAGAGTCAGTGCAGCATAGGGCCACAAGGATGGTGGCTGGATTGCAGGAAAAGCCGTATGAGGCAAGACTGAGGGAACTGGGTCTTTTCAGTCTTGAGAAGAGGAGACTCTGAGGGGATCCGTTGGCGACATATAGGTATGTGAGGGGGTGCCACACAGAGGTGGATAGAGACCTGTTCTCCCCTGCAGAGGAGGGCAGGTCACGTTCCAACGGAGCAAAGTTCAGGGAACCAAGGTTCAATTTGTATGCCAGGAAGTACTTCCTGACACTTAGGACCCAGAGGATATGGAATGGGCTTCCATGGGAGGTGGTTGAGGCCCCATCAGTGAGGGTGTTCAAGGATAGGCTAGACATGCACATGGTAGGCTTGTCGTGAGCAGAGCCGGCTAGAACAGGGGGTCAAACTAGATGGCCTAGAAGGCCCCTTCTGACTCGCTCTGTTTCTATGTTTCTCTGCCAACTTACATATCAACTGGATTTCACTCAGACAGTTCAGAAGAACTGTCAGGCCCAAATCAATCAGGAATGATCACAGGGGAGAAGAAAGCATATATGTAAATATTCCTGCTAATAGCAACTTTAGTTCAATCCTCATTATATGGAAAAAAACCATTTTATTTACAAAAAGTTTTATTTTATACAGTCTTAATTCTTCTTTAAATCAAGTGAAGAATTGACTTTGTTTAAATGATGAATTAAATTAGCAAATTTGTGAAAAATCTGATTAAATTTTATATCAAACACTAGGATGATTAGGATTGTATTTTCTTGGGTACTTTCTTTCAGGATATTCAACTTTGGTAATTTTTGTTGGGGTTTAATGGCTTTTTCCTGTCAACACAGAAGGAGAAAGGCACCTTTTGGCTTAGTGGGGCTTTCATTTGCCTTATCTTTAATAACTGATCTTAACATATGCATATTGGCACACAGGCCCAGCCTTAATCTTTTAGAAAGGCTGTTACGATCATAAATAATAAAGAACGAAACATTCGTATGATCTTGGAAAATCAAGAAAGCTCCCACCACTAATTTACAGTGGTAAATTAGACCAAAACTAGACCAATGGTTTTCACTGCAAGGCGCTCACAGTCATGTCAAGTGTGACTTTCCACATCTCTATTCTTCTTACATCACTCTATTTTTTGCTGTAACTGCTTACTCTTGGCAAGGGCTCACTAGCTTATTTTAAGTTTTATTTATTTATTTAAAGTATTATATTTAACAAGGCTTTGCCTTGTTTGCTTTAACAGTGGGCTGCTAGAAGTGGAGACAAAACTGAATGTGTCAAGGAAGAGCAACATCAAGCCGTGCAAAGAGATTTTTTTTAGCACTAAGTAGAGCAGATCACACTCTCAGTGATGAGGAAAATATCCATCCTACTTCAAGGGGCAAGTGAGCCTGTTGAAATTTGCCTGCCTGCTGACTTGGTCACTGACTTACTGAGGCCTTGCTGGATGACAAGGAGAGGAAGTTTGACTAGAGGGGTGGGGATAGAAGTCCCTACAGCTCAGGAAAAGCTTCCAAGAGGTTTTGATGTTGGTGCCTGAAGCCAAACTGACTTCTGCTGGAAAAATAGTGAAGACTCTCAAACTAGTCAAACTCACAATGATAATATTTAAACTAGTACCTGAGCAGATTTTAAGTATGCAAGGCCATGGAATATGGGAAGGATGAGGAGAAAACTCTGCACTCTACTCTAGAACCTGCTATCCATATAAGTTTATGATATTTTATTTTTAAGGTTAGAAAAACCACCATGTAATCTTTAAGAGTTCTACATTGTACAAATATTCCTGTTCTTACACGTATTTCACTTTTTTAGTAACAATTCTTCTGGCAAGGTATCATGATAAGAACTCTCCTAATATTTTAGTTTTAGATTACCAGTTTTCTCCACCCCTAGTCTAATGATCATAGAAAGGAGTGGCAGTATGTTACTGCATCTTTCCATCTGGTTCCAGGCTACCAGCTAAATTACACTGCAGTGAATAGACTACTTTGTTGTATCATTTTTCTATCCAGTTCTGCATCTTTCCTGTGTATGTTTAACAGTCAGCATAAAGGGTTTGAAAGCTACCTCCAGTTTTTCTCTTCCTCCCCCACTGACCAAATTTCCTCCCTTTGATTAATAGATGTAGGCTAATATTACCTTCATTCAGATTGATAAAAAGAGATCCCATGACAGCGGACATTATTCAGATATCCCTCTAAACTTAACAGGCAGAGTACCATGCCTTTTATGCCTAGTTTCTCTTTTCATTTTTCATGTCTATTCCTTAAAATCCAATGTATTACAATAATAAATTATGCAAAGTGAAAATAAATGAGGAAATAGGGAAGGAATCTCATGCCTAAATTCATCCACATATGATTCTGTAACCTTTCCTGGGATAAGAGCTTGCTTTTCTGCTCTAGAAGGTTTAGCGAAAGATAAAAAGTATCACCTGCCTGAGTAATGTTTCAAGCATATCAGAAATTATTCTGAAAGCAACATCCTAAATTCAGAGTAAATCTCTCACAAAACGCTTCCGCATAATATAACATAGAGGAACTGCTCTATGCATGAATGGAAAGTCCTTCCATCTGTACAGTTTGGGAAATGATACTCACTTCTGGCTGTATACTCTTCACTGCACATTGAATTCCACTCCTGAGTCCACCCCCTAGACTTTAAAAGTCGCTTTTCTGGCAATACAAGGGTGAAGTGGGGGCGGGGCAGCAGAAAATCTGTGTGGTGCATGCACAGTCTTCCACCCATGGCCATTTGGAATCTAGCCACTGAAAAAATGATTGTATATAGCAGTTCTGAAAGTAATTATTATAGTAGCAGTATGCACACAATTGGTTATTGTACTAACTGTAACAAAACCAATACATGTAATTAAATGCTCATTTTAAATATTGCCTTTTAAAGATAACTAAATATAGCAAAACAGATTGTCTAAAGCAAGACAGCCATTCTAATTCTACTATCATTACAAGCCAGTCTACTGAATTCAATTTGGAATTACAGGCTCAGGCAGGAACTATAATACTTGATAACTACTGAATCTATTAACTACAAGCAAAACTGATGCTGTGGACAACACTGAATCTCAAGAAACAGTGGAAAATGGAAGATGACCATTATAAAGTTTCAAGTAAATTGCAACATTTGATGGCATTTCTATGCATTTGTACCCAAGTGGTTGTGGTGGTGACGGTAGAAAGAAACAAGGATCAGTTATTATAAGCTACTTGTATTCACAACAATGTAGATAGGAAGCTTCCCATTGAGAGGACGGATTGCAGTCTCCAAATAGCAGCAGCAACAGTCACATCTGCTGGAAAAAAATAATGGCTATGTTTGCACATCACAGCAAGCCACTCTGCAAATAAGCTACATTGTGTAAGTTGTTTGCAGAATAACCAACAGCATACCTTATGTATGAGTGGGCCTATGGTCTTTTCCCCACCTCCTTCTCCCTTTCCTTCTCATCCTTCTTCTCTCCACTCCCAATCATGACTACTTTTCATTCATCCCTTTTTATTTTCAGCAAGTGGCTACCTTAGGGTTCCTGATGCTGCTGCTGCAGCAGCTCCAGAAAACCGTGTGGATGTATTTGTATTGTTTTTCTTTATTTTTGTTGGCTTTTCAGATGTGAAGATTTACAGCCGTCTGATATACTATATAGTTCTGTCCTCTAAGTTTTATCTGCAAAATGGAGCAAAGTAGAATTAGTAACGTATAAGGAAATTGACAGGTACGTACAAGGAACTTGACAAGACCACACATAGGGTAACATGCAGACACTTGCCATGGAACAAAAGAAAAATGAGGGTACAGAAAAGGGGGCAAAGAAGGGATATCTCCTATTGGCAAAGTAACCCTTCACTTTTAAATGCTGAACTGACATTTCTCACTGTGCTGCTTCTAGCAAGCCCAAAGAAGGAGAAATATTGACACCTCTACCTTTTCATGGCTGCCTTTCTGAGCACTGCAGGTTTTTTCCCCTCAACTGCTAGAAATATGTGGACATACATAAAGGGTGGGAAGTAGATGGAGGTGAAGTTGGCACAGATTTAGAGGCTTGGCAGTAAAAGGAGAAATCTGCACAACTTAAGTTATTGGACATTAACAAGACAAACTACAAGTGTTGGATAGCCATAAGTGCACACCATAGACCAAAAAATAATAATTAGAAACATTTATGTAATTTGCTGGGACCAAAATAATAATAAAAGGCATGGTGAAGAGGTGACAGTCCCTTCAAAGTACAATTTCAACATCAGTAGAGAGACTGTTATTGGTGAGGGAGACTAGAGGCAGCAAGAGCCAATCTCAGCATCTCACAATATAATTGCTTTGTTAGGTTCATTGAGGCTGTGATAGCCCCTAGATCATGTTGTAAATTGTCAGGGTGGCTTAGTCACCAACCTTAAGCTATCCTGCAAAAACCAGTCCTCCAGTTCAGATAACACAACAACACATAATGGCCAGTTGCTAACAATGACAGTGGCAATCCACTCAATGACCAAGTTCACACAACAACCCATTGTGGGCTTCTTCCAATGATAGACTGTCATACCATACAAACCCACACCAATTTCCACAGGGTAGCCTATTTGAGGGCAACAAGCCACCCTGATGAAGCTTGGATTGTAGGATAGTTTATTGTGCTCACAATGGTTTGTGTCATCTTTATCCAGACAACTGACTCCACTGTAAGTACCAAGATTCTGCCAATAACTTTCTTGTCAAGAGTAGCAACCCCCCTATCCACCATGCTCTTACTAAGGGCGAGCTGGCCCCTGACAGTGCCAATCACCCACAAATGGCCCAACCAGCCCTCAGCACTGACTACCCTCCTCCCCTGGCTCCTCACAAGCTCTTTTGGGCTTACTACAGGCTGTGGTTTTTTTTTTCCTGGAGATCATGAGCTTCATTTTACCTACAACATACAGTCCCTTCAAAGTCCCTTCTAGTTGTACCTTAGAGGATCTACATGTGGTTCCTAAACCTTTTTAAATTCTCCCTGAATTTTCAAAAATATTTGTAAAAATTATATTAAAAAAACATTTTACCACACTTGTGCAACTGCATACCTCCAAAGTTGCATGGGTGTAGGAGCTGGTAGCCTCAGGTGGGCAATGTGCAGCAGGATGCCTGTTGGCAAAGCTCAGCAGGTACCCACCATGGGCAATGTTCCACAGAAGCAGCAGGCAGGTTTATTTCCCCCTTTGGCTACATCCTACAGCTTGTTTACCCACTTTGCAGTGAGACTGTATTGAGGTTTGTTTGATGGTTTTCTTTTTCTTTTCTTTTTTTTTTGGGGGGGGGGCACCTGTGTCCTAAGGATGCACTCACTTTTGAGTCTGTGCCCAAGATTATACCACCTCAGAAAATGTAAAAGTGTGAGCCACCCCATTGATGGGAGCTGTTACATTCAAAAGATGTCAACATTAAAACTCCATTTTAAAAGTGGCATTTAGAAAGGATTTACAGAAAATCATACAGGTATATAGGCCTATGTAAAGTTTTCCTAAATTCCAATGGTAATCACCAAATTGACAGGGGTAAAAATGTTCCAATAAATCCCAAGCCAATAATAAAATTGCAATAATAAGATTAGTGCCATATTACAATTGGTATTTAGGGCTGCAGCAGACTACGAAACATAAGAAACTTAATTCACTATCAAGTTTAAGAATAAAGTAAATTTCTCACATTCCTACTGTACTTGCCATCAAACCCCATACTTTTATATAAAGAATTGAGTCCTTATGTGTTTTGACCGGAGATATGCTAGATTATTTCAAGGAATTATCATTCCATTTTTTTCCTATGCAAGTAAAACCAAATTAGATGGAGACTAGTTGATATATAAAAAGGCAGTTAGCATTCTTCTTTATTATATATTATTGTGCTAGATCCAGAAAATATAAGGGCAGAAAAGTTTTGTTAGAGCCTTTTCTTTATTTGATTGCCTGATCCTTTGATCAGCTGAGACTCAGACTAAGGAAACAAGCCTTGTAACTAAATCTGGTATCTGTTACGCCGGCCAGTATTCTATCTGGGGACCTAAGACTACACCTTATTCCATGTCATATAGAACTGCAGCTGTCAACAGAGCCCTTTGAGCATTATGAGAACCAAACAAAGCAGTCTGTACGTAACAGAATTGAAGGCCGTGATAGTGGCAGCCAGTGGCTGATCACTGGCTGCAGTTGACTGAGATGTATGCCTCACATATAGTCACTATGGTATAAAACAGAGGTAGAGATCCTAGGACCTCTTCCAAGGAACATACAATTATTTTTGTATGCAACCCAATGTAACAGCTTCCCATGTCACATAGTAAATTACTTTTGAAACTGAGAAAACTTTCACATACAATTTGAGGTGTGGCATGGAAAGTCCCTTATTCAAAGAACAAGGAAAGGAGACGCTGGCTGTGTCCAAAGAAGCTCTTAAATATCTTTTGAGCACAAATAAAATCTCATTCTAAGCTCCATTTTTCAGATGTTTTATAAAACTCTTTGGTATGCAGTCCATTTCAAAATTTATGCTATATTTTAAGGACCCTGGCTAGCCTCATTGTTAAATGAACCCAAGACCTCTTTATTATAAAATGATTTGGCTGCTTAGATCTTTGCTGAAGGCTGTGCTGCTGCCTCTGGCTTAACTTCACGGAAAAATTCACAAAGAGATGCTTACCTCTAAAGCAGTCTTTCCCAACCTGGTATCCTCCAGATGTGTAAGACTACAGCTCCCATCTGATCAGCTAGTATGATCATGGAGGTTGATAGAGGTTGTAGTCTGAGGACATCAGGTGAGGAAACATTACTTTAGAGAAGGGGTCAGCAGAAAGTAGATCTTGGGCATGGCAAACTGTTAGAAATGCTAATGGTTTAAGTCCAAAACATCTGGAAAACTACTTGCGGCTTTCCCATTCTAGAGAATAAACACATGCCTTTCCAAACACACACAAAGTCCTCTAACAATAATAGCTTAAGACAGAAAGCACACACTGTGAGGGTCAGGAGGACAGCAGAATTTTGCTCTCACTATGAAAATTCACCCACAGCTAACTGAATTATACTGCTTGTACAGAGACAGTGTACAAGAAAAGTTTGAGCAAAGAACAACTGTCTTCTCCCCAAGGTCAGCCAGCTAGCTTGATAACACTGGGAAATCTGGCTAACTACTGTATGATAGTAGAGTATCACATAAAATTTTAAATGGACAGAGCGATGTATAATTGATGGTGCTTACCTACACAGATAACCAAAGGAGTAGCAATAAGTCTGCAACATGTCACATATAAAAATGTATATTGAAAACTTAAAGATGAGAGAAAAGAGAATGTAAAATTCAAATAATAGAAAGATAAAAGCAAATTCTTAGAACAAACACAAAACAAAACCAATTCATCTGGGAAAAATAAAATGTACCAACAGCTGTAACTGATTTTGAAGTGGAGAAGTTATCAGATATGTCTGGCATTGCAAGCTAGAAAGGGGAGGGGGGTTCCTACAAGATAGACAAGTAGAAGGAAAATCTAACTTGACAAGAGTTAAGGAGGGTCTTCCTAATGATCCAAGTCCAATATCCTCATCCTGTTAGCCACACCTGCCAATCAAATACTTGTGGAAAGCTATAAGCAGAGCCTGAAATCCTTTCCTGCCATTGTCCCAGCCTCACTACTAAGATAACAAGTGTAGTGCTAAACAGTCACATCTGAATTTAAAGGTATTCAACTGAAGTTCAACTACAAGAATTACTCATTTAAAATTATTAAAAGATACAATATTGATAAACTAATGAATGCATCCAGCTCCACACAAGTTGGAGTAGGTCTTCATTTGATACAGAAATGCCTTTAAGCAAAGTTATCCAGGTGTCAAAGTTGGACACACTGTACCCTACTCACCTGGGAATAATTACTCCCATGGGGACACCTAAGCATGCTCCTTGCCATAGTGCAACTCTATAACCCCCTGAACAAGCGTCTTTCCACTTCATTACCTGGGGAGGCTGTCCAGAGAGAGGGGGCTAACCACATAACTCTGTCTCTCGTGCTACTGCATGTATTCAGGAGGAATGTCTTCCTACTAGTGACCAAAAAAGGTATTACAGTCTACAAACACAGATACATTTAAATCAACTGAAATTAATTCATAGACCAAATTTTGTGCCATACATGTACCATGAAGTTCAGCTGAAAATTTATACAATTTCTGGCCACTTTTTAAAATTGCTAAGATGATATACCACTCCCAAGCTTGGACAGAATTCTTATTAGGAATTAGGAACATTCAAATACAGAGCATTGCTAGTTTTTAAAAAACTAGGCATTTAGAGTTACATTAAAATAGACTTCTGTTGTAATTCAATTACAGAGTGACACCACTATTCAAAGCAATTGAAACAGTAGTGTCTGTGTATGACATATTATAAAGAAATACTTTTGAAATACTTAAGTATATGACTTAGTTGTTGGTTTTTCTCTTATCCATTTATGTATTTGATAATGAAGAGCTTCCCAAAATTATACAGAAATTTTCAATAAAATTCAAATTCAAATACACACATCATGGAACAATAATCAAATATGTCAGGTAACTAGCTCATATGTACATTGTAGATCTATTTTCTAATAACAATAACAATAATGCTTCTATAAGGTGAATAAAAAATTGCACCCATGGTGCAAGTAGTGACACAGGCTCAAGGTAATGTATTACATCCATGGCATTCTAGAATAGCACTGCATATGTTCATTACATTGTAAACAAGAAGATAAAAAGAACTGAAGTCTGTACAATATTATGTTGAAATTTATAAAATTGGGATTATGTGAGATCATCCATGGTGCTTATTGAAGCACCATGAAAACTTGTAAGAACATACAGTATATTTCTGTGACAGAAACACTAGAAAATATGTTATTAGATACAGATTTTCTTTTGAACCAAGAATATTGTTGTTACACTATCTTAAAAATAACTAACAGAGAATATGATCCATCTGTTGGAATTTAGCGATTGCTTTATAACTCAGCAAAAAATTGGAAGTCATTGAAGCTCCTATCAATTGCAGAATAGAAAAGAAAAATACGGCATACAATGCTAATGGACAAGAATGAGCTATTAAAATGTGGAAAAACATAAAGACAAATCAGTAGCTATTGAGACCATGATGTTCATCTATTATTGTTTTAGAATAGGATGAAGCTGTCTGAAAATATAAGTCAAGAAGTATATGCTACTGGTATAAACAATGGCATATAAGGATTTTTAAAATAATTTATGATAGTATTTGGCCTAAATTACCATTTCTCCTCTATGTGATGTTAAATTTAAAACAATAATTGCTAGAGAGGCTAAGGTGTACCTAATGTAGAACTCTACTGACCCATATGTTCCTCGGAAGTTCACAAAGAGCTGACGATGGTGATAACCATTCCCTATGGTTTGCTTTGATTATACAGAAATCAGATATACATTTTTTTATTTACTTGGTTTCTTAATAACTTCCTATTGAAGTATTGGGTGAATGCCATATGGTCCTGGAGGCTTGTTACTTTTTAATTTGCCAGTTGTTTCTTTTAAAAAATCCTTTTCCACCTCTCTGACAGTTCCCATGATATACTGCCAGAAAAAAAGATACGCTTAGATGTGAATATCCCACCAACATATACATGTTTTCTACAATTTCTGCCTTCCCTGATACCTTAGCCATCTAATGACCACATTGCCTGTCTGGCTGCTTTCCTTATACTTAATTTTTACAACTTTTGCAATCAACAGGATTTAGCTTGCTTCATTATAGATTACTGTTTGTCAGAGGGGTGTGTATGTATATTTGCATGCATACACGTGTGTCTGATTGAACAGGACTATTTTTTTTTAAAGGAAGTGCCCTTAATTGTTTATAAGCTTCCTTGGTGCTGCTATTCAACCATGAATTTAACCATTCTTTAAAATAATGTTTTTCAGTTTTCCTAACATATCCATTTCTAAAGAATTCTAAGAATAGGCTCCTGAAAAGCTATTGCAAGTGGTTTTGATCCAAAGTAATCTATCTAGCATCAGTAGAAAAGCATGTTGTTTTTCACAAGAGTTTACAATTTTGCCAGTTCCTCCTTCACCTAGAATCCCCTGCAGCATAGCCACAATTTAAAGGATGTTCAGAACTGGCTTTTCTGGGGTATATATGGGGGACACAGCAAGGAGAAAGGAGAAAGATATTCTTGTGCTGCAAATAGAACATCACCAGTCATTATTCTTTGGATCCAGAATAGATTCAGAACAAATTTCTCAAGCTAAAAGAGTTAAAAATGCACCTGCTCCTTTAAGCATCCAAAGTAAAATAAAATTGATACTGGACAAAATGAATGAAAAAGCCAAGATTCAAAAATTCCATAAAGGTAAGTACAATTTAATCAATCCCGATTGAAATGAATAATGAATACTAGGATTATCTAGATGGAAATAGCAAATTAAGATATCATCCCCCTTAGGTATGTTTAATTATTTTAATATACTGATAGGCAGTATGTGGGAGAAAGAGATTCCCTTTTCAGAGCATTTTAGTAAACAGCATTTTTTTTCTTTTTTAGCAAGGAGAGGTTATTAAAAATAGAATTTTGCTGGGGCTTGTTGGAGTTCTAGGTTGTTTTTAAATTGCAAAGATCTTGTCAGTTTAAAGACAAGTCATGTTCCCACATGAAACATTAATGTTCTCATTTTACATTGGTGGGCAAGTTTTATTCCAACAAGCTGTAACATGCTGTCCCAACTGGTTTATGCTGCTAAAGAAATGCTTCCTTTTTAGATCAAGATTTTAAAGCAACCAAAAACTGCTCAACGGAGATTCTATAGTCATGACACTCCCTGAAGCTACTGGACAGGACAACAGGAACTAGTTTCTTAGCCACTGTTCAATGCACTGTGAAAAGTTCATTGAGAACACAAATGTCTAGAAACAGCTTATTAAAGAATGTAGCACAGCAGAGATGAATTAGCAATACCTTATTGGATACAAAAAGCAGGATAAGAGAAAAACAGTCACATTATTATGTCATTATATTCAGTATTTATTCTATTCTATCTCAAGTGCTCAGGGGAGAATTACAATGTTAGAAGAAATAAGAAAAAGCAAGATTCACATAATTTTAACATATAAATCTAAAGCAGCAGCAGCAGCTCTGTTGAGCATATGAGGACTGTCTGGATAACCATAAGCAGCAAATTTTGTGAAAGATTCAAGCCACACAGTTCCTACAGATACCAGTTATTGATACTCAATGACACCTGGAATAGTACTTCATAAAACTTAATACCTTTACCACCAGCTACCATACTTTGAATTTTGCAAAATCAGAAAACCAAGGATACACAAAAATCTCATGAAAGAGAATACAGAATAGAACTCTATATGAAATGCAGACTTGGCTGAGCAAACCTAACTAGCTAGGACTGTGCAAGAAACAGATTGATACATATCTCAGCTTTTTAATATTTTGTGCAGATAAATAAGATTATGGTCCAAATCTGAGATGTGGAGACTTTTATGCCCCATTGTCAGCTTGCATATTTCTGCATACCCATTCCACCATCCTATCAGTTTTGTTTACTTCTCCATCTGTCAACTTCTCAAAGATTAACTGAAAATCACAAACAGATGCTCAGTAGTAAACAGAAGTTAATACATTTGTTTTATTTATTATATTTATTACATAGGTTTATTGCTTTCCTCTGAATTGTCAACACAATAATATAATCATAAAATATAACAATAAAAACCTCAATAAATTGATCACTGGCCAGCAATAAACCGACAACTACCCTGGCAGAGTGACACCTGAAAGCAAGACTTTGTGAAAAGTTTGAACTACAGCAGATGAGACGTCTAAAGCTAAAAATACAAGAACAGCCCTGTAATGTCAGTAGAAAGCATGTTTCAGTGGACTGATGCTGCAACACAAAATGCTCTGTTACAAACACTGCTGAAGCCAATCTCAGGAGCTTGCAGCACCATCAAAAATGTTTCTTCTAAGGACCACAAGGATGAGCAGGTAGACAATGGATAAAGGAATCCCTAAACTAATCTGGTCTCATATTATTTAGGGCTTTATATGTTAACAACTCCACCTCAAACTTGGTTCTATAGCTTACTGGCAGCTAGTATCATTCTTTTAGCAGAGGTGTAACCCTGTCAGAGGGACTGCAAGCGGTGCAGTGGTTTAAACTGCTGCGGTGCTGGGCTGGTTGATCAAAAGGTCGACAGTTCAAATCCGCAGACAGGGTGAGCTCCCATTCTTTGTCCCAGCTCCTGCCAACCTTGCAGTTCGAAAGCATATAAATGCAAGTAGATATATAGGAACCACTTTGGTAGGAAAGTAGCAGCGTTCCATGTACCTTGGTGTTTACTCATGCTGGCCACATGACCACGGAGACTGTCTGTGGACAAAGGCTGGCTCCCTCGGCTAGGAAACGGAGATGAGCACTGCCCCCAAGAGTCAGACATGATTGGGCTTTAATGTCATGGGGAAACCTTTACCTTTACCTTTAACCCTGTCAGAGGCTCTCATCAATACCCTTGCAGCTGCATTCTGCATCAGCCCTAAGGCTGACTCCATATATGCATTACAATAATCCAGTGTTGACACTACCAGTGCCTGAATCAGCATAGCACTGTCCAGGAACAACACTCATAGCTAGCAAATTGACTGAATCTGGTAAAAAGCATTTCTAGCCACTAAAGACACCCTAGGCTTCAGTGACAAAGATAGATTTAAGACCACCTCCAAACTACACACCTGGTTTTTCAGACAGGGTATTACAAAAGTTACAAAGCAGCTTGCAAGCATTTGAGCTCTCCAGAACTCATCAAAGAGGTTGCCAGACAAAGCAAACGAAGGTGGTTAATGAGCAAACTATGAAGTCTGCATCTATTATTATTACTATTGCTACGTTATGTTACCGCCTATAGCTGAAGCTCTCTGGTCAGTTAACATCCTTTAGGGCCTGACCCAGCTTAGGCTTCCAAGGTGAGGCAGGATCAGGCACTTCAGGTTCTATAGAAGCATCTAGTTAGAATCTTAAGACAGAATGTAGGAGGAGCCTGCATATATTCAAATTAGACTGTACTGTCTGTACTGAG
The DNA here is from genome assembly GCF_004798865.1 of Varanus komodoensis. Taxonomy (NCBI): domain Eukaryota; kingdom Metazoa; phylum Chordata; class Lepidosauria; order Squamata; family Varanidae; genus Varanus; species Varanus komodoensis. Next base: position 28,705,815 of record NW_025335568.1, on the reverse strand, counting down.
ATGCTTTCAGAGACTACCAAGGACTTTCCCAGGAGCTACTGTGATCAAGATAGTTGCAGAACTAGCCACATTTGTATACTGTGAGATATCTCCCACATTACTTAAACTAAAGATCTGCCTTTAGGGTGAAATGCACTACTTTCAGTGTTAGAAAACTCAGTTATGAAATGCAATGAGGAAAACTCTTTTAGAACTTCATAACATTTAATTTTAAAAGCAAACTTTGAAAGAATTGCAGTAGACTAAGGTTTATAACTTTGTTTAGTTTTATATCAACAGATAAAAAAGATGTACATCAAACAGTTCCTAGGAGACTCCAGCAACACAGTGAAAATTGTATAAATTTAACTAAATATAAGCCAGCATTAGAAGCACTCATTCTAATTCTAAAATCTCACAAAACCTCAGAAAATACTGTTCATGGAGAAGTTACAGTATCTTGTGAACACTCCTTAAAAAAACCCAGCACATGGGACTAGCCCCAAGAACTTAAAAATAAGGTTAAACCAGTTCCATTTTAATGACACCACAAAAGTGGCCATGAACACAGGATTGCTTCATACCATGCAGTCTAACAGTAAGAATTAGATCAGTTCAGATGCAACACTCAATCTCCAATAAATAATAATTTGCAAACCAAATACCAGCTCCCTCCCCTTTCTTCATCTGCCCTCCAGAGAAGGTTTTCTCCTCAAACTGCTCTTTTAATATGTTTCTCTTTTTATTCGTCTTCATTCAGTCCTAACAAATCTGTCCTTATACCTACTATACCTATTATTTGCTGAGGGTTTGAAGTGTACAGGTTTCTACTTAAAGGTGGCCTCAAAAGAATTTTATATACATAAATAAATATCCTTTCCCAAACTTTGCCTCTGGTTTTATATTCAAAAGAGGTAATGTTTGGCAAGAGTATCTTGCTTCATAATTGCAATTAATGTTTAGAGGTTAAAACAAAACAGTGAATTTCTTAGCTTCAATCTCTTATCACTGGTAGTACCAGAAAAAAAATGGAGGTGGAGGTTTCACTGAAAGGAAGAGAGAATTTCAGGAAGGGCAAAATTGGATTCACATCTTAGATTTCTAAAAGTGTAACATCAGCTTTCACATTAACGCTCATGTCAGAAATGTATTTTCTTTCAAGGGGTTCCTATAACTTTTAACAGAATTCATTTTTAAATAAGCATGCAGTCTTTTCATTCTAACTGCATTCCTTCCAGTAACTACAGTGGTGCAGCAATGAGGCAAGGGGCAGGAGCAAAGATACTTCTTACATACTGACTAGATACTAACTACCTCACTGCAACCTATCTCAAGCTCTCAGTGAAAACCAAACAATGGCTACCATAATGCTGACTTTGCTCATGAGTGCTTGGGTTAAGAAAAGCAGGTTGCTTACCTGTAACGGATGTTCTTCGAGTGGCCATTTGTGAATTCACACATATGGGTGCTGCGCCTGCGCAGTGCCTAGGCTGGAAGATTAGAAAGTTAACGGTTTTGCTGGGAAAACTCCGCTCTCCTCCCCCTCAGTGGTATAAATAGGGTGGAGTGCCCACCATTTTACTCAGTCTTGAAGACCGAATGATCGCCCCCTTGAGGTTGAAAGCGTATGACAGGAAGCGTCAACGGTACCGAAATATTGAAGCATGGTACCGAGAAAAAAATCATCCACTGAGCGGGGCCGGTGGGTGGGTTGTGTGAATACACAGATGGCCATTTGAAGAACATCAGTTACAGGTAAGCAACCTGCTTTTCTTCGTCGTGGCCTCTGTGCATCACACATATGGGTGATTAGCAAGCTTACCAGACTCGGAGGAGGGAGGTGTCTTCAGCGAAGAATAAATAAGAGAACTGCTCTGCCAAAGGAGCAGTCCTGTCTGGCGCGGACATCCAGCTGATAATGCTTGGTGAAAGTGCATGGGGCAGTCCATGTTGCAGCTCTGTAGATATCCTGAAGTGGAACCCCCGCGGCAAAGGCAGACGAAGTCGCTACTGCTCGTGTAGAATGACCTCTTAGAAACACAGGTAAGTCTATTTTCGCTAACTGGTATGCCAGGACAATTGTTTCGACGATCCATTTAGAGAGTCTCTGAGATGTGACTGGGGACCCTTTGTCATGCTCGAAATACTTAACGAAGAGTCTATTAGAATGACGAAAGGGTTCTGTACGAGATCTGTAAAAAGCCAAGCAGAGTCTAACATCAAGAGTGTGAAGAGACCTTTCTATCGGATTTGAAGGCGATGGAAAGAATACAGGCAAAACAATCTCTTGACTCATGCGGAACGGCATAGCCACCTTAGGCAGAAACGATGAATCCATCCAAAGAACGACCTTTTCCTTATGGAAATTCAAATATGGTGAGTCTATTCGAAGAGTGCAAAGTTCACTAGCTCTCCGAGCTGATGTGACTGCTATAGGGAAGGCCGTTTTCCAAGAGACAAGGCATAGGTCAACAGTCACCAGAGGTTTGAATGGGGGCTTTGTAAGCGCCTGAAGTACTACAGAAAGGCTCCACGTTGGCACAGCAGGACGAATGGAAGGATGTAAGTTCTGTAATCCCCTAATGAAACGCCGAACCAGAGGTTGAGAGAAGACCAATGAGCCTTGTACAGTGCCATGATAATGTGATATGGCAGCTGAGTAAACTTTAATGGATGATGGTTTCAGTCCTGAGTGGTACAGTTCCAGGAAGAATTGTAAGATGTTCTCAATCGAAGCCATCCCAGGAGGAAATGAATGGCATTCGGCAAAAGATGAGAATCTCTTCCATTTCACCGCATAAGACCCATGGGTGGACGGTCTTAAAGCAGGTTCGAGAATCACTTGAATTTCCTGATCGAAAGCTGTCAGTACCGAAGCGGTCGTCGTCGAATTCGAGGGAGAAGCCGTTTGTACAGTTCGTCGAGTCAGGTTCTCTGGTGCTGGAGATGTCATCAGTACCGTGTCAGCCGCATGGTTTAGCTGATGTGCGAGGTCAAATCTGGATGCTGGATAGCTCCGTTCTGCTGTGTTAACAACTGAGGAATTGTTGGGAGCCGAAGGAACATTCCTCTGGATAGTCGAAGGAGAGTGTCTCGACAACCACGGGGTTATTAATATCCCTGTGGCGTTGTCTTGAACTATTTTCGATGCCACTCTCGTTAGAAGTAGGATCGGAGGAAATGCGTAGAAAGTCATGTTTTCCCAAGGAATCATGAGAGCATCCCCTGTCGATCCCGATCCGATACCCGCTCTCGAACAATACCAATCGCATATCCTGTTGTCTTGGGTAGTGAACAAGTCCATGCCCGGGTAACCCCAAAAACAGAAGAGGTTTTCACGAAGTTGTCTATCCAACTCCCACTTGTGGGTTGTTGACATCTGTCTGCATGTCCGCTTCTACGTTGTCAGTTCCTGCCAAGTGAACTGCTAGGAGTAGTATGCCCCTTGGGATGCACCAATCCCAAATTTCCATTGATAGACGGGCTAAAGTTGGTGACTTTGTCCTGCCCCGCTTGTTGATGTAAAAAACAGCAGCGATGTTGTCCAAAGCAATCTGGACAACTTGGTGGCATAGTACAGTCTCGAAGGATTTGAGGGCGTTGAAAATTGCCAGAAGTTCGAGGAAGTTGATATGCTTTGTTGCTTCTTGTCGGTTACAAGTCCCTTGGACCCGAAGTTCTGAACATGCTGCACCCTAGCCGAGTAGGGATGCGTCAGTGTACAGGGTTGTTGTTGGTTGAGGTAGTCAGAACAGAACACCGATAGACTGGTTGTCTGGAACAGTCCACCAAATCAAAGTACATAAGATCGACAGTGGGATCCGGATCAGCTTGGTGGGAGAATCCCGCTGTGGGTGAAATGCTCTGTTGAAAAACAGTTGTATGGGCCAGAGACATAGTCTGGAGTACGGAACAATGGCAACTGCAGCAGCCATGTTTCCCAATAGTCTCTGGATGGTTATGGCTGGTACCGTTCTGTATAGTCGGATTCAATGAATATGGCTGCAGAGAGTATCTCGATGGTTTGGAGGAAGGAAGGCTCTCTCCCGAGTAGAATTGAGGCATGCTCCGATGAAGTCGATGACCTGCGTGGGAATAAGGGACGATTTCTCGTGGTTAATGCAAAGTCCAAGATCGTCAAGTAGAGCGCAAGTCTCGTGTACAGCTAAGAGAAGGTCTTGTCTAGTCTGCGACACAATGAGCCAATCGTCCAAATACGGGTATATTTGTATGCCCTGAGTCCGTAAGTGTGCACACACCGGAACCATACACTTCTAGGGGCAGTAGCCAGGCTGAAAGGGAAAACATTGAATTCGAATATGTCAGATCCGACAGTGAAACGTAGAAAGCACCTGTGAGAAGGATGGATGGAAATATGGAAGTAAGCATCCTTCAAGTCCAGTGAGGCGAACCAGTCCTCTCTCCTCAGCAACGGAAAGATATTCTGTAAAGTGGTCATCTGAAGCTTTTTAGGTTTGATGTACCTATTAACATTTTGCAAGTCCAGGATCGGATGAAGACCACCGTCCTGTTTCGGGACCGTAAAATATCTGGAATAGAATCCATGCAATCCCTCAGAGTGGGAAAGCTGTCAAATTGCTCCTTTACGAAGCAGCTGGTAGACTTCGTCGCATAGTACCGAAGAACGGGGTGTAAAACGAATCGGACTCGACGGAGGAACGACATCAAATTCTATCCTATATCCAAGCTGGATGATAGACAACACCCACCTATCAGATGTAATGGACTCCCAAATGGGGAGTCAACTTTGGATCTGGTCCCCAAAAGGGAGAGGGGAAGGTGGGGAGTGGAGAGAGAGAATGGTCCGCCCAGACCATCAATGTTGGCGCTTCTCGGTGTCGAAACATCGATGGCCCTGGGAGAAGCGTTGTTGTGGCTGCTGCCTTTGACGTTGCTGTCTTTGTTGGTACTGCTGTCGAGGCTGAGCTGGTGGTAGGAGGATCAAGGCCATTGCCACTTACATTTTTGCTGAGGAAACTCCATGTGGCGTGTGGTCATGTGCAATTCGTGGATCGACTTCAGCTTATGGTTGGTCTTCCGGTGGAAAAGTCAGGTGCCGTCAAATGGCATTTCCTCAATCATCCTTTTCATTTCGTCCGGAAAATTACAATTTCGTAGCAACGTGTGGCGGCGCAGAAAAATGGCACTGACGAGGGGCCTTGAGTCAGTGTCCTTGTGGTGCCTGGCAGTGGAAAGATGTTGTATCACCGCCTGCATCGTCTCCTTTATACAGACTCTGGCCAAGTCCGCTTGGTGGTCCGGAAGGGAGGAGGCAACGTTATCCAGTTTTTGCATTATGAAGTACTGGTAAAGTGCCAGTGTTGCATCATACTTCGATATGCACAGGCCAAGCCCAGAGGCCGCATGGACTCGACGTGTGAGCATATTGATTTTTCTCCCTTCCTTGTCACGAGGGGCCATGTGACCCCTCGACTCCCTGCCCTGGTAGGACTCAACCACCACCTAGTTCGGCTTTGGGTGACGGAGCAGGAATGGGATGTCGTCCTCCCGAACCTGGTACATGGCCTCGTACCGACGAGACATAGACTGTGGTTGAGCCGGTTGGTCCCAGGGCTGGACCATAACCTGACAAAGTATCATAATGAGTGGAAGGGCTATGGCTACGGACTGCTCTCCCCTGACTATGTCGTATAAACGATCGGTACTGGGACCGGGGCGATGATGGGCCTCGATTTCCAGAGACCGAACGAGGCAGGAGATGAGCTCTGCAAAGGTGACATGCAGTTTGTCAGGGGATGCAGGGCCTTGGGAGGTGACAGCCACATCAGGAGATGTAGAATCAACCTCTGACTCATCCAAGTCTTCGTGGTAGCGGTGGAGCTCACTAGAAGATGAGGTTTCCAGAGAGGTTGGACGTCCTCTCTCCATACGCTTGGACGTAGATGGGGCCTCTCTCGGGACCGACGGTGACTGACGGTCCCAAGGGTAAAAGGCGTATGGTTGGTAATCACCCCAGCCGGGGAAACCACCATATCCAGGCATTGGCCAATCCTCATCTCGGTGCTCAGACGAGTGGCTTCGACGTCTGGGAGATGATGGTGAATCTGCAGGTGGCTCAACTGTGGGCATCGGAGTCAGAGAGCATTCCCTCGGTGGGGAGTCTCTGATCTCTCCATCAGAAATGGACTCCCTAAGCAGCTCCTCCGGCTGTTGAGGAGGCACACTCTCAGGCCGAGTAGATTGCCTGGGGGATCCCGGTGGAGTCACCTGCATCGTGGATTGCAGGGCTGGTCCTGAGGGAGTCGGTACCGCAGCGGTGGTCAGTACCGAAAAGCCCGATGAACTCGAACCACGATGTTTGGGGTGGTCAGGTTTTTTGCCCTTGCGAGCGGGCTTGTCAACCTTTTCCTTCCTTGGCTTCTTGTGCATAGAGGGCTTGTCTGAGCCGGTATGCTTACGCTTCTTCCATTTTTTAGCTGGGGGAGAAGGTAGCTGCTGGGCCTCCATAGAGGTGGCGCCTTCGTCCAAAGGACGCTGTGGAGGAGCAGCAGAAGCCAGAGCAGGATGCTTTGCAGGCGCACCAGCGGTAAAGGCAGAGCGCTGAGAGGGCGCGGCCGAAGAGGAGCCAGGCCTTAAGACCAATTGGTCCGACTGCATCAAAGCCTGGTCCCATAGGAGCTTGCGGAGACGATTCTCCCTATTTTTCCTAGCTTGCTTGGTAAACGCCAAGCAGTGGCCTCATTTATCGGTTCTATGCCCCTCACCAAGGCAGAGGAGGCATAGGTCGTGTGGATCCGTGGGTGACATTTTGGAACCACATTCAATGCATTTGCGGAATGCCGCTCGCTGTGCCATCGCAAATAGAAAGGGAGAAGACAGTGCAGAGGGTAAGATAATATTTTTGGTTTTGTTTGTTTTTTTTAAAGGAACGAAAGGTTTGAAGAAAAAACGGTTAAGAGAAAAACTTGGAGTAGAAGAGGAAGATAGAGACAAGATATATAAAAAGTGTAAAATGAACAGTGAGCACAAGGATCTAAGCGAGAGACGAACAGGCACGAGGCACAGTGAATGGCAGTCGCAAAGACTGAGTAAAATGGCGGACACTCCACCCTATTTATACCACTGAGAGGGAGGGGAGTGGAGTTTTCCTGCCAAAACCGTTAGCTTTCTAATCTTCCGGCCTAGGCACTGCACAGGTGCAGCACCCATATGTGTGATGCACAGAGGCCATGACGAAAAACGTAAGAAATACCATGCTATATCAGAACAAGGGTCAATCTAATCTAGTACTCTGTTCACACAGTGGCCAATGAGCTACCTGTGGGAAGCCCAAAAACAGGATTTAAGCACAACCACCACTTCCCAGTATATTCCACAGCAACTTATGTACACAAGCATATTGCATCTGATACTGGATGAAACATATAGACATCATGGCTAGTAACCCTTGATAGCCTTATCCTCCATGAATTTGTCTAATTATGTTTAAAGCTCTCCAAATTGGTGGCAGTGTTACACTTTGTGGTAGTGAACCCAGGAGTTAATATTTATTGTAAGCCGCCCTGAGACATTTGTAGGGGACAGGATAGAAAAGCTTTAAATAAATAAATAAATATTCTGTGTGAAAAATTCCTATATTTCACCTGTGTGCTGTGCTAAGATTCAAATCTTGATCCATTATGAAGCCCACTGAATGACTATGGGCCAAGAGGTTGACAGAAAAGTGAGATACAAATGTGATAAAAATGTTCCCATTTTAGATATTCAGTTATGCAATCCATTATTTGTTTTTTGTTGCTGCAGGTCTGAAACTGAATTGACAAATTCAAATAAATTAAAGGACTACATAAGAACTTACTAATGGCACAAGCTATTTGCTAGCATGAGAATAGAGAAGATTCACCTTCATAAAATGTTGTCAAGCAGAAGGTAGATGGCCACCTAGCAGGAACGCTATAGCAGCAGATCTTCTACACTGCAGGGATCACACTAGATGGACTTTGAAGTCTCTGACAACTCTATGATTACAAGATAATACAGCAGTGCATTTCATTCAGGTCTACCACAGATACATGCTTAACCATAATTATTTCTCAGGTCTTCAAATCATTGGTCATAAGCAGCTAAAATTAAGTGGATTTCTCAAAGAGGCTTGAGAATTGAAGACTATTTTCCTTGTCTGCACGTTTTCTCTTATTTTTAAACTAGCATACATAAAGGAATATAAGGCAATAAACAGCTTGCTGAAGGAAATGGGAATTCTGATTATATATATCCTCCCTCATCACTACCATATTAAGACTGGTTGTCACATCCATCAGGGTCTTTCTTTAACATCTGTCAAAAAAAGCAAAGTATTTACTAACAATGAACAGGATTGGCTTAGCTGGCCCTTAAGCTAATGGAAATACTGAATTGTAAACAGGTTGTACTCTAGGACAGAAAGTGTCAAAACAGCAGAACTTAAACAATGATATGTAAAGGAAAATGAAAACCTAATCACCTGGAATTAGACTGTAAACCATTTCAGAGCATTTTTCCTCCAACAGAAGGAACAAAGCTGAAAATTATAATAACCTGACACCATTTGCTGGAGAGGCAGTGGTTACTAATAGTCTTGAAGTTATACCTTTGTCAGGAGTGCAGCTCTCTCCACCCTTTTCTCTCTTCAGAAGACTTACACAAAACTTTAGAAGCACAGTATTTTATTAAGTTATACAGGTTTACAACCAGTTTAAATCAGAGTATGGATCCCTTTGATATGGGGGATCAGTGTCTGCCCTTGCAGAGTTGAATCCAACCTGGAGTATTGCCCTCCTTCAAGTCCTTGACTCTATTCACAGGATGGCTCACACTACTCAAGGGCTAGACAGTAGGATTGCCCAACAACACTTAATTGGCCTCCTCTCTTGCCCTGATACATCATGATAGGGTGAAAGAACTCTCCCACAATCTGTATCCCTCCCTGTTCTATACTGTCTCCCTTCTGGTTCAATATGGTTTTGTTCTCATGCCCTGTCAGACCGTTCAAAGACTCCTTCTAATTCTTCATCCCTGTCCTACTCCAAATAGGAACTATCCAACTAGTAGAAACTGTAAGATGGAAGGGCTGGGCCTCCACTCTACAACTTTTTTCAATGCTAAAAGGGAGACTGTATAATCTTATTGATATAAATACCCAAGTTTGCACCTAAGATCTATATAGGCAGAAAAGGTTCACCCAAAAGCACATCTTTGTCCATTTGCATGGATATCTATTGATCCAGACTTCCACAGGCACTTCAGCTAGACAGGAAGCTCATCTGTAATTAGTTCTTCAAGAGATCATCTCTTCATTCACACATACTGGCTTTACATCTGCAAAAGCCTCATTTCAGGAAGCTTCCATGGCTGAGAAATTCCCACCTACTCCCTCAGCTCCTCTGGACTGCCTATTGTAGACTTGGATCTAAAAGAAAGAGTATTGGTTTCAGCCCTGATATGGACACCAATATTAATACCAACATTGTATTAGGTTGAAATACCAATCTGACTCTAGACACTCAAGTGGATATGGTGGATGGGTTGTATGAATGCACAAATAATTATAGTTGGGGCAAACCTTTTCAAAATCCATCTCTCTAGCATCCAGCAGACTTTTTCTCATGCTCAGCCCAAACCTGCAAAGACAGAAGAGCTAAAAGGAAGTCTGCAAACATTCATGGAACACAGGTTGCACAACTGGCAACCTTCCCAGGCAGGAGCAGCTGCAGAAGAGGGGTGCTATGAGCAGATGCACCAAGAATCATTCTTGGCAACCAACCTTCTTTTCCCACTGTTGCTAACAGCAGTGTGTGCAGAAGAGGGGCATTGTGGGCAGGTGCCCAGGCGTGGGCAGGTGACCTGCCAAAAGCATAAGGTGCAGAAGACAGGCACTGTAAGCAGGCATGCCAGGCACCCTTCCCAGCAATCAATCTTCCTCCCCACCTGCTGATGCAAGCAATGGTAGTGGGCCCGGAAGAGAAGCATTGCTTGTGAAGTGTGTGAGACTCAATTCCTGGTAAGTGCCCCGTGAATGTTGAGCACAGTTGCCAGAAACTCGAACTCAGGGCCACAGCAAAGCAGACTGGAGTATCAGCCTCCTACTGAACACCAAGTGGGAAGTAATATGTAACAGGAAGCTCTTCCCTCCACTAGTGACCACAGCAACACAGATCTTCCTGTGTGCTGCAATGCAATTCAGTACTTGCATATTGCCTGACCCCTACTGTATCACTACCTTGCCATCCTCTAGTGTTGTGCTGTGCCTTACTCCCTTGTCTCAGCAACACAGTACTTCAGCTCCTGCATCCCGCCTGACCTTTGTTTCATCCAGTTCCTGCATCTTGCCTTACCATATCCTGCCCTAGACTTCTGTACAGTGCCTTGTTGCATCCTGCTTTGCTATCTCATCTCAGTTTTTCAGGTCTTCCTGCTAGCTGCTCACATTCCATCTCCTGTATCTTGCCTTACACTTCTTGGATCTGGTTCCTGCAATGACTGGCTGCAATATGCCTTGCCTTGCATTGTCTGCCACACCTTTGCTTCTCCTGAATTCTGTCCAGCTATCCTACCTGCTCCCTGTTCTTGCTCCTTATGGTTCTTAACCTTTGGCTTGTTCCCAACAGCATCCTTGCCTGACTCCACTATGTACTCCTGGTTCCTGAATTCAGCCTGTTCCTTGACTATGCCCCTGCCTCTGACTTGACTATTGGACTATTGGACTCATGTTCTGTTGCCCTGGTACCAGAGCATCTGTCAATTCCTGTCACCCACAACCCAGTCCTGTTGTGATATGTTTTCTTGCTAAATGCCTAGCAGAGAATACCAGGCCTTCTCCTGAGCAAAAAATGGTGAAGAGAATAGCCAATAATGGGTGGGGGGATTTGCTTCCCACCTAACATATTTTCAGAATACAACCTGAAGGGACTGAAATAATCTAACAAGCAAAGATAACAAATGAAAACAAAGAACACTAAAGTAAATTAGAAAAACGTCAGAAGAGAAATGAAAGTGCCAGTTGAAATTTGCGGTAAAATGGACAAGAGGTCTCCAAGGAAGCATTATAGTGGTCAACAAAGTCCTAAGGGAACAGGAGGAACTTGCTAAGGACATGTGCACTGGAACAGTGGGGGAAGAGTTCCCGTCAACATTCCTCTGCTAAGGAAGTTTCCCAAAATGAGGCTCTAAGCAGGCTCAGAGCCCGTATCTGTGGCGCAGACAGACCACAAAGAAGAAATCTGGATTATTTAGTTTGGCACTTATATGTTGTTCCCCGCCCCTCAAAGCACTTATAGTGGATGCTGAAAACCACATATATAACAATAAGAATCAGCAAAGAACACTTGCCAGCAAACCAAGTTAATATCCCATTCAGACAGACAATAGCAACGGAATCTATCCAAAACAGAAATTAGGAAAGAGGATTAGGAAATATTAAAGTTATTAAAAGCATTTTTCATAGCCTTTCAAAAAGATGAGAGAACCAACTGGGCCTCCTAGGAGAGGTGTTCCAGAGCCTAGACTCAACTACTGAAAAGACCTTGTTCCATCTACCCACCTATTTAGCCTCAGATGGAGGGGAAATGCAGAGCAGAGTTTGCCAGATATCAAAGGGCAGATAGAATCATGAAGGAACATTCCTCTAATTACCTGGACCCCAAACCATTTCAGCTTTAAAGGTCATCAATGCCACCTTGAAATGGGTGCTGAAGCATATTGAAAACCAGTGAAAACCAAATATTGGTATAGTATGCCCTGAATAACTATTTCCTGAAAATAATCTGGGATTAGCATTCTGTTCTAATTGACAATTCTGTACACCCTTCAAAAGGTAGTTCCATGTACTAAGCATGGACTCAGTTTAGACATAACAAAAACACTTGTGATGATGGGTTGCCTTCAGTAACAGTTACAGTTGACACACTACCTAGAACTGAGCAAAAACACCAGTGGCAATAGCAGCAACATGACCTAGGAACAGTGCCGACTCCAGAACTATTCCCAGCCTGCAAGCCTGAACATTCAGAGGCAGTTTTACACAGTTCAAAAAAAAAGGTTTCACACTAATTTCTAGGGTAGCTTTCCTAATAACCAAAAATACTTCTCCCTTGTCTGGATTAAGTCTCAGTTCACTAGACAACCCACATTAGGTTCATTTCTGCCTCCAGATGTGGGCTTCATTAAATACAGGCAAGACAGAAGCAAAAAGTTACACTTATCCCCCTTTAATTCTGTATCTCCCCATTCTACATGCCAGCATGCCCTAGCAGGACAAGGAGATGATTTTCGGGTGTCACAACAGGATAAAAAGTAAAGCCAAACGCAGAAACAGGAATTAGGATCAAAAGGTACAGCACTGGAGAATATGAAAAATGAAGCAGCAAATAAATGAAACACAACAAACACAATACAAACACAAACAGGGTTTTAATTTCAATAGAAGGGAAATTCGGACTGCATAATTTGAGGTTTTGTAACTGAATTAATAGGAATCCAGTAGGCATAATGGTTCACACTTCATAATAGAACATATATGCAATAAAAGGTATCCAAGTATGAAAACAAAGAGAGTGAGAAACTGATACACAGCAACAAGAGTGAGAAACTGATACACAGCAACACAGCAACAAGACCTACAATTTCTAAGAAAAGCAAAGGTGAGAGTCAGAAGACTTCAGTAATTTCTATGTATTACATATAAAATCTTGTGCCCTATCTTTTGTGTAGCCTGCTGTATCAGGTTCCTAGAAATAGATTCCTTAGATATTTTAATGATGCCCAGTCCTGATTGGATTATCATTTGCAAGATAATGTTGACAATATGCTACTTTTAGAATAGTTGTGTATACGGACTGCAACTAGGAAATTCAGTGACAAGTATGTTACATCTAATGCTGTATCTTGCCAAGAAAATTTTATACAGAGTTATTCTGTTAAGAGCAATACTAAGTTTTTTGACTTACTGATGCAATGAATTTTGTTCCAGAGTGTGACTGGATAGGAGAAGGGATTGTATGGAGGATAGAATTTTAAAATAGATGAGATGGAACAGCATAAGGGGTTGGAACACTGAAGAATAAGAAGCTAGATTTCTCAGTTAAAGCAGTTGGAGAATCTTGGAACATTGGAAAAATTGTATGGGTTAGGAAACGATCTAGCCAATGAAGTGTTGTGGATGGAAGTTTCTGCATAAAACAAGTGTAAAATAAAACACACACACAAATTCATGCCACAAGTAAAACTGTGCTCATCAACAATTTCTTTATTCTCTCACAAAAAACATCTATTAAACTGTTAATCCTGATATGACTTCCATTAACATTCTGAACATTCATCCGGAAGCATATTAGTATCACAGTAATACCATTAAACTTTTATTTGAGCTGCATATGTTGAACTGTTTTGCCAAACCCCACCTGGGTTTTATTTCTGGGGTTAAACTATATCTCCCACAAACACACATAGAATACTGACTGACAATTAGCATTAACAGACAATAGCTTTAAAAAAATCCATCAGCTGGCTTAAGAAGCACATTTTAAGTTATCTAATAGACCACAGAGAACTAAATCAAGACATGGAAACAAAATAGAAACAAAAGTTTTTATTTGAATGTTAACATTCAGATGAGACGTGTTTAAAAACAACACACAAACCAAAACTCAGTACTCTTCAAGTCTGGGATATGCAAAACAGAGAAAAGAAAATTCTATTATATCCCAGAAAAAATATAGGAACCCTATCCATGTCTTGTCTACTAAGAAACAAGATACAGTAAGAATATTGCTTGCAAGTTACTGGTATATTTAAATGATTTATCAGAAAGGAAGAACACATGACAAAGAAAATATAATGGTAAAATACAGTAATAATAAGGAAGGTGGATGGTAATAAAAGGAGCTATAATAAGTTTGTACCTGTGTTCCAATTAATAGATTGATTTTTAGAGAGGGGGTGAACTTTAAAGTGGCACCAGAACTGTGCTTGAATTGCAAGCTACTCCCATCTGACGGTTTTAGGTGGGCTTTCATATTGGAAGCTCTACTGCAGACATAAAGCCCTTGCAAGATTCAATTTCACCATGAATTAGTGTCTAACATTGAGAACGCCTTTCATCATCAGCTTGTATTGCCTTCAGGTGCCTATAAATTCCTCTCTGTCTTTGTGTAGCACTTGTCTATCAGACTGTGTCATCAGTTTTACTGCAGGCAAGAAACAGCCACACCTCTTCCTGAGACACAGACAACACAACAATTATCACAGCCACTTCTTTATCATTTAGTATCAGTTCATCATCAGCTGCTAATCACCCAAAAATGTGCTATGGAAATTGCAAACTTTCCAGGATCTTTGCTTGTTTAAGTGATGCTGGAAACTATCTTATAGGACATTACCAAAGAACCTGTAACTGTCAATATGTGGAATAGACAAAAGTGTCATGAAGTTCCAATCCAGAGTTCCAATAACTAATAGACATCATCCAAAAATCCATGCACACAAAAGCTTCCCATTCATGAATAAAGTTCCACATGTGCACAGAGTCTCCTCAATTCCTGAAACAGCATATCTATGTAAAGACAAAACTCAAGAAGCAGCAGCACACCTCTATTTATTTCTACTTTTAAGCTTAATAGCCGAAATTCTCTGGGCAGCACGCAATACATTTAAAAGAAATCTCCTATAAAATAACGAATAAAAGCAGCATATCATAAAAGCCACAGAAAATAGCAACAGTTTGAAAACAGCCCAGCATATCAAAGTAAAACCAGCAGCAATGAAAGGGCAGAAAACTAAAAGCGCTAAAAACTTTAACTTTAAAAGGTCAGCATCTGGCTCCAAATGGGCCGTAACAAAGGTACCAGGTTAGCATCTTCAAAAGACGGGCTACTAATGCTGAAAAGGCCCTCTCTCCTGTAGCACTGACCTTACCACATTTGCCTGGAGGTTGGAGGATGAACTCTAATGATGATCTTCGTGGGAAGGTTAGTAAAGACATGGATATGGTCAGTGACTACTTTTATATTGTTTCTTTTTTCTTCACACTTTGTTAACTAAATATGTGGTAAGTAGAACTATTTCTGCTGAGAAACTCCTTTGAACAACTTCAGTAAATTTCAATGGTCACTTCTATTGGGCTGTCATGGACTATATGCATCTTGCTACTTTAAACATTTCGAAAAAGTGAGAAACACAACCGAAAAAACAAAAAACATTAATTGTATTGCCTCTCAGTTTTGCCTAACTTGACGTTCTCCAGCATTTCTGACCATTTGCCATGACAGCTGGGGTGAATGGGAGTTAAAGGACAACACATTTGGAGGGCACCAGACCGAAAAACATTCTAGCTCAATGTATACATAGAGGAGCTCCACGTACACTCAGTGGATTGTAGTGTGTAGTACTGGAAACACTCGTTGATCTAGCAATTTGTGAGCATGTACTTTAAAGCCCGAGTACATCTTGAAACCTAATTTACAGAATAAACTGATCAATGAATGGAATCACAGTGGAGCACGTGGGTGCAAGGAGGTAGATATGCCAATGACAGGAACACTCATATCTACCAAAACAGTTACTTCAAGCTCCTCAAAGCAAAGATTCACCTGACACCTATAAAGCCATGTTCACAACAGCACTGGAAGTGTCCTATAACTGAACAGAAACCATGCTGCAACTACGGCTGAGCTATACACACACACACAAAAACCCATTAAACACATTTGGCACCCCAGCAATTGGATTTTTCCTACCTTCGCTACTATATAAACTAACCTACAGCATCAAATGATTTTTCTTCTAAACCCATTCAGCCTCCAAGCTGTTAAATCCCACATAAATGTGTATTTTCTGTTTGCTTTGTTTTGGTTTCCCCACCCCGCCTCCATCAGGGCTTTGATTCAGTTTCATAGGAAGGAAGTGATGATAAACAAATCAGAGCACAAAGACTGTGAATGCTGGCAGGCCGTTTCAAAGCTATTGACAAAAAGAGGCTTATTAAGCACAAGTCTTCCTCCTTTTACAGTCTGTCTCCCTAATCAGGATGCAAGGAAAAACTAACTTAGTAGTTCCACATTGGGGAAAAATATTTTGTGGGCATATTCGATTACCAGACACAATAGTGTCTTGCGGACTACTTGCCTGCCACTCTCCTTTTAAAAGAACTGAATGAGTCACACTGAAACATCCAGTGTGACAATAAAAGTTAAAAGAAGGAGTGATGCTGCATTTCCATTTATATAAAGTTATAACCAGGCTTTTCTAAATTCAGCATCATGCTAAATCTTGTAAAAATATAAACTATATAAATCCACACACCCAACAATCATAGCAGTATGTACAAGCCTGTTAAGCAGTTGAAAAACCTCAAAGTTACCATCTTCTCTTGGCTGATTTTGCTTAGTACTGCCTATGCAACTGGCTGCATTTCTACAGGGTTTCAGGCAGGGGGTCTTTCCCAGACCAGTTGAGATACCATAGATTGCATCTGAAATCTTCTGTGTGTAAAGCCATCACTGAGGAGCAATGAACAAAAGCTGTTCTCCCTTAAAGTCCATCTCCAGGCCACATCAAGAATATATTAGCTCATCAGAGGCTCACCTTAGCTATGGCATTTTTCATTAGGCCAGTGCCTGCGACTGGATTTTCAGCTTGTCACCAAATAAAAAAAGAGGAACATGATAATGCAACCGCACATTAGAGATCCACAAATGTTAGCTTCCTTGATAACTCTTATTGTTATCATGGAAAGGGATGGTCTAGAAATGTTTTAAATAAAACAAACAAACAAAAAACTACCATAGCTTGATTTGTGGTCATCAATGACCTTAATTTGTGGTCACAAATGACCATGTGGCATTTGTAGAACATTTGGATAAAATAAGAGCCATAATTCTACCTTTGCACTAGCCTTCTGTAAAAGCCCAGCTGTAAAAGAGAATTTTTTTTCATTTCTCTCAAGAGTCTTCTGTGGTCTTCAGAGAATTCAGAGAAGAACTCTTTCTGTCTGCCCTGGGAATGGACTTTTCAGAGGGTACAAGCTCAAACTCCTATCTCAGAAAAAATATTTTTAAAGGCAACACTGAATCTCAGCATTTTATTTTTTCATTTTTTTTAAGGAAAGTCATGTCAAAAAAAACTTGAGAAAGAAGCAACCATGTTCTGGAAAATCCATAGCCACAATGGCATGCACATTGTCTAATTGACTAATAAAGCAGTAACTGACTTAATTATTAGGGTCTGGGCCTCAGAACAGTTCTAGGAGATATCTAGGAGATATCAGTTCTAGGAGACATCTGAACATACACAAAAAGACTTGTTCTCACGAAGTAATAAAACCAATATGCAGCTCTGTATAATATGCATGTAAAAGCCTTTTCAGGAGGATTTAATTTTGGATGTAAAATTTGTAATTAGTAATTACCCAAATTTTTCAACCTTCACTATGTCACAACTATTGAAAAAAATGTTGATTTTGAATCACTGCCAATTCTCAGACTATGATTAGGCTTAAAAATTATACGATTGGCACAAGTGTTTGCAAATTAAAGCACAGCGTTTCTGGCAAGTACCTTGTGGATGTACACATCACCTTCATGCATTGTACTGGCGATGCTCACTTGAAGTACTGGAACCTTATCATCTAGTCCAGGCCTTCCACAGAGGCTATCAACATTACATAAAGCTGAACCCCATGTTGTTGTTGTTTCAACCATCATAGTAATGTATAACACAGTTATATTTCATTTTTAAAGTACTGAATGTTTTAAATTAGTATCAAATCTAAACTCTGGACCTGTTTCAAAGAAAATAAAGACAGAAATAAATGATATACAATTAATGCACAATGGGGCAATGAAATAATGTGGTGTTTCAAATACTACGTTTTTCAGATTCAAGGGTCACTTTCTGATCAATTCTCATATCTGGATGACAATGAGAATGTGATAAGTGAAGATGTAACATTTCTACCTTTTTTCCTAGACACTGTGTACCCCAAACCAAGATTTTGCTAAAGAAATTACTCAAAACCTTGCAAAAAAACACAACTTGAATTACACAAAATTCACTCAACAGAATGCTGCCTTAGAATCTTGATTCAAATCCCTATTCAGCCATAAAGTCATCCATAAACTTTACAGGTTCTTCATGAATAAAATAGGAACACAAATGACCTACTTCCCAAAGTTTGTATTATGGATCAATATGAAAAGGAATGTAGAGTACTTGAAGGCTGAAATTCAGTGGACAGTTACATGTATTCAAAACGTACCAAATGTACAGGCTTAACCATACTTTGTTTACCCTATAACACAGTTCAGAAATCCATCAGAAAAAATGTCACAATAGTATCAGAAACAACTTAAATATAAGTAAGTTACAATGACAACTACCACTATCACTAATAAAATGATATATGCCTGCAATGGAAACTAAAACATTTGATGGCACAAGAATTGGCATCTATTCATAGATGATCTGGAATTAGCAATGAAGCTAGCAGTGAAGTGGTCATGTTTGCTGATGACACCAAATTATTTAGGGTATTTAAAACCAAAGGGTTTGTGAGGAACTCCAAAGCAATCTCTTCAGGTTGAGGGAATGGGCATCAAAGTGGCAAATGTAGTTCAATGTAAGCAAGTGTGCAGTAAAACATATCGGAGCAGAAAATCCCCACTTCCAAGTATAGGGCTGATGTGATCCAAGCTAGCAATGACTGAGCAAGAAAGGGAACTTGGTGCTGGGCAGCTTGCTGAAAATTTCATAGCAGCTGCTATGAAAAAGACAAAAATTCCATATCAGGTACAATTAGGAACAGAATAAAAACAGAACTGCTAAGATTGTACTCTTCTTATACAAATCTTTGATACAGAACCACTTAGCATATTTGTACAGTTCTGGTCACCTTACCTGAAAAAGGACATCGAGCTGGAAAAGTACATGGAAGGACAGTAAAAATGACCAAGGGGGTACAGCAATTGCCCTACAAAGAAAGCTACAACAGCTGTGACTGTTTGACTTGGAAAAAGGGAGAGTAAGAGGAGATACAACAGAGGTGTTTAAAAGTATGCATGGCATGGAGAAAGTGCAGAGGAACACATTCACTTCCCTCTCCCATAACACTTGAACCCAGGGTCATCCCCTGAAGTTCACTGGTGGGAGATACAGGGCAGATAAAAGGAAGAATGTCTTCACAGTATATGTCATTAAACTACGGAATTCACTGCCTCAGAAAGTTGTGATGGCCACCAATTTGGATGGCTTTAAAAAGGGATTAGACAAATCCATGGAGGAGGCGGCTATCAATGGCTACTAGCCTTGCTAGTTATGTGCTACTTCCACTACCAAAGACTGCATGCACCAATTGCTGAGGAGCTTGTGCAGGTAGTGGTGTTGTGCCCACCCTGCTTGAGGAATCCGGTGTACGGCTGGTTTGCCACAGCATAAATGGAGTGCTGGACCTGATAGGCTACTGGCCTGATCCAGCATGGCTTCTCTTATGTTGTTAGGTGGATAATTCCAGCAGAAAAAGTAGCTTTTAGAACGATATCCTGCAATGTTTCCAACAAAATGCATCTCAGAACATGTGTTTCTCAGGTCATGCAGTGTTTCTCAATACAGAAATAGTATTATATAAATGGAAACTGACCTAGCAAGGTTATTACACAAGTTAATAAGACACTGAAGGCCTAATTAATTTGTTTTAATGTATCTGTTGCTCTAATGCTAGCTTGTTATGCAACAAGCAGAGTTCAAGAGCTGCACACTGTCCGACTTGCATAAGCAATGATTCTACACGATAGTCAGGGACCACTCAAGTTATTCTATTACACACACACACACACACACACACACACACAATATCAAGTACTATATAGATATTGTTATCAAGAACTGCAAAGGGAAAACTAGGAGCATGCAATCTTAACTAAGTATGTTTGAGATGCTTTGAAAAACCACTTTGACATATTTCTTTGTAAGTTCAAATTACAGGGGCTCAGGCCTGCAGCTTTCTTGATATCCCATTAGCTACTATTCTAATGGAATGATGTATTCTAAGACTACAATAGGATGGTAACTTGGCTACCTTTCCCACAATGTAAGCATTCAAGAGGGAACATTTATTTAATTATTACATTTCTGCAACTTAAATGAGGAAACAAAATCATGTAAATGAAAGAGATCTTTGCCATTAAGACAGTGAATCCTAGGCATACTTGCCTCCAAGCTAGCTTATTTATTACGTTTCTACTCTGCCTCTCCTTCAAGAAGCTCAGCCTCTTCACAGATGGATCTTTGCAACAACCTTGTACAACTCTGTTAGACACAGTGACTGGATCAAGGTCATCCTGTGAGCTTCCTCAATGTGTGAGGATTTGAGCCTAGGCTTTTTTCAAACTTAATCAGACACTTTAAGCAGTACCATGCTAGCTGTCATTGAACAAAGTAGAACTTCCAAACACCTGTTTGGTTTTGTAAGCTTGTAGAATAATATTGGTAGGTTAGATGGCAGCACCATTCCACTGTCCCCAACCCAACCTTCTAATGGGAGTACCACAGATGGTAGACTTCACATGCATGTGCAAGTTGTGTATATTCATCAGTAATTGTGTTGCTTGCTTGCTTCCAATATAACAAGCTACTGATTGGTGCAAATATGGAGAGCACCTGGATACAGCGCTTGTCTGTCCCACTTTTAGAGGGGCAAGTTGGATTAGAATTGGGGTTTATAATTCATTTAAATGAAGATCACAGCAAAATAGGCATTGGCTTTCTGTGGAAGTTTGTTCACAAAAAAGGACATTAAGGGACATCCCATGGCAAGCAACTCCAATGTAAAAAGGAGTCCAAGATGGGTGGGAATTTTTAAAAAAATGAAATTCTAATGGTAGAATTGCAATTCCAACAAGGATAATGGGTAAAACATCAACAGAAGAAGCCCATGTGGCTTCACAGAAAGCTGAGAGATGATCTAAAAACAAAAAAGACATGTATAGTAAGTGGAAGGAAAGTCAGACTACAAAGGAAGAATACAGACAGGTGGCACAGAATTGCAGAGATGGTGTTGGGAAGGCTAAAGCTTGGAATGAACTGAGGCTAGCAAGAGATGCTAAAAGCTACAAAAAAGCCTTTTCGGTCCTTTTCCATCTTCACTGACTCCCAGTTGAAGACTGGGCTCAATTTAAAGTATTGACAATGACGGATAAAGCCCTGGTTATGGAATATGCTCTCCAGAAAGGTGTGTCTGGCACCGACACTTTATTCATTTCAGTGCCAGGCCAAAACTGTTTATTTGCCCTATTTTTAAAGTGTTGATACTATTTTAAAGATGGGTTTTATTTGTGCTAATTCAGATGATGCTGTGCTTTTACTATATCACCTTCCGGGAACTCAAAGTGAAAGACAGTATACAGTGGCACCTCAGCTCAAACACGCCTCATTGGGTCGCGAACAAATTGGGTCTTGAACAAAAAATTCATAAAAATTTTGACTCAGGTTGAGAACTCTGCATTGGGTGGCGACCACAATCACAGCCATCTCCCCCACTCCCCCGAGTGGGGAGATGGCTGTGATCATGCTGGGGGTGAGGGGGGGGGGGAGATGGCTGAGATTGCGCCCAACTTTCCTGCATGAGCACTCCCGTGATTGTGCCCATCTTTCTTGCAGGAGCGCAACTGCATTCGTGCCCATCTCTCCCCTCCAGTGTGCCCGCGATAGCCGTCTCCCCCCCAGCACACCGGGATGATGGGCGTGATCGCGGTCATGCTGGGGGGGGGCAGGGAGATGACTGCACTTGTGCTCGGGGGGGGGGCCATGATCTTTGTTGTTCTTTGTCACTGCTTCACATTTTTATGATTCAAATAAATAGTTGCAGAATGGATTAACCTTATTTACATTGAACCTTATGGGAAAATTTAACTTGGTTCACGATCAATTTGGGTCATGACCAGAGTCCTGGAACGGATTAAGTTCGTGAGCCAAGGTACCACTCTATAAAAGCTTTTAAATAAATAAATAGATATGTCCACAGTAAAAGACAGAGGAAAGAAATGGGGGTTCAATGACTCAATGTGGATAGCAAAATGATAACAGATTACAAAGAAAAGGCAGAAATGCTCAACACCTACTTTGGGTCAGTCTTCTCCCCAAAAAAGAGCTATGACCTTCCTGATGAAGAGGAAGTACAAGCTGAAGGATCAGGATGGAAGCCCAAGGTCGTTAAGCAAATGGTCAAGGATCATCTAATTGGGCTGAATGAGTTCAAATTTCCAGGGCTGAATGAACTCCACCCTAGAGTCATAAGGGAGCTGGCAAAAGAATTCTCAGAACTGCTGTTGATTATCTTTGAGAAATCATGGAGGGGAAATACAAGATGAGTGGAGAATGGCTAACATCCCTATGTTCAAGAGATGAAAAGAAGATAAACCTGGGAACTATTGATCCAGTCTGACATCAATCCCTGAGAAAATTCTGGCACAGATTTTAAAGCAGTCAGTCTGACCTTGAAGGCAATACTAGAAGTCAACATGGATTCCTTAAGAACAAATCCTGCCAGACTGATCTGTTTTCATTTTTTGATTAGGTAACCTTCCACATGGACTGTGGGAATGCTGTGGATATAATCTAACTTGAGTTCAGCAAAGCTTTTGATGAAGTACCCAATGATATCCTAGCCAAAAATGGGCTTGATAGAACAATGATAAGGTGGAACCACAATTGGCTACAGAACTGGGTTTAAAGAGTGCTCGTCACCTTGGCACCTTCTCAAACTGGGGAGAGGTAACAAGTGGGGTACCGCACGGTTCAGTCCTGGATCCAGTGCTCTTTAACATTTTTATGAATGACTTGGATGAGGAAGTACAGGGAACAATTATCAGATTTGCAGATGACACAAAACTGGGTGGGATAGCTTCTACCCTGGAAGACAGAAATAAGTTTCAAGATGGTCTTGATAGCCTAGAGCTCTGAACTCAAAACAACAGTGAAATTCAATATGGACAAAAGCCAAGTACTACACCCAGGAAAAAGAAACTAAATGCATTGTTATAAGATGGAGAATGTCATGCACATGCATGGTGCCAGAGTTGATGGGAACTCAAACTCAGGCAGTGAAGAAGAGATTGTTATGAAATCTTCAGCAAGTTCCAGCAGCAGATCAAGAGCAGGGGATGTTTGGGGAGATACAGGATAAGGATTTGGTACTGGAGCCTGAAGAGAACCCTGGTCTATCCTGTGGGAATGGAGTGAAAGTGGAGGATGGGCCTGACTCACAGCAGGGAAGTGGGGACAGGGAAATCAACAGTCTGTCTGATATAGAAGTCCCTCCTCTTGAGGAAGTGGTGCCAGTTGGAGGTTAAATTGGGTGAGAAACAGATTTCACAGGGCTCTGCCTGCAGGAGCCAAAGAATTATAATGAAAGTTGGGAATGAGGAATGTTAGAGGGGCTCAACATTTCACTCTGCATGTACTCAAAGGCATGTAACAATAAAGTCTTTTGGAAAAGAAGTTTTGGATAAGTCTGTTTACTTGAGAAGAGAACTACAAGTCATGACAGCAAATAGTTGCCTCAACAATACTGCAAATAAGAAGGATCTTGGACTTTTTGTAGATCATAAACTGAATATGACTCAACAATGTGATGTGGTGCAAAAGCGGCAAATGCCATTTTAGTCTGCATTAACAGAAGTATTACTTCCAAATCATGTGAAATACTAGTTCTCCTTCACTCAGCACTGAAGCCTCATCTGGAATACTGTGTCTAGTTTTGGGCACCACAGTTTAAGAGTATGCAAACAAGTCAGAAAGGATTCAGAGGAGGGCAACAAGGATGATCCTGGAAACAAAGCCCTATGAGGGGAGACTTGGGGATGTTTAGCCTCAAGAAGAGAAGATTGGGACGATATATGATAGAACTTTACAAATACTTAAAAGGCTGCCACAAAAAGGAAGGGCAGGATCATTTAACAATCATTGCAGAGTGCAAGACACAGAACAACAGGCTCAAGTTACAGGAAGCCAGGTTCTAGCTGAACATCAGGGAGAACTTCATGACTTAGAGCCAAGAGCCTAGGGAGGTTGTGGGTTCTCCCACGCTAAAGACATTCAAGATGCACCTGGACAGCCATCTGAGAGGGATTGTTTAACTTAGAGCCGTGCACTAAGCAGTTGGAATCAATGGCCCTCTGGCCCCTTCCAACTCTACTATTATATGAATTTAAAAATATAGAACTGTGACCTCAGTTCTAGCCACTTTTCTTAGAAATTAGCTTGTTGTTTTTCAGATAACAATTTCAAAGTGATCTTTATACCATTACCTTGTTACTGCACAACCAAGAGGAAAGCAAACAGAATTTTTTAAAAATCCTCCCTTAAATAAACTATCTCCTCTTAATCACATCTATCACTTAAAACAGACATGAGAAAGAAAGGCTACCCTTTTATAATTATGGACCTTGATAATTACCTGGTGGTTAGCAGCAGATCCATTCTCAATGCATCTTCCTGTGTCTTTCCCTAGATAATGTAATCTAATCTCCTGGCTATGCTTTCATCTGGCACCCAATACAGCACACTGTTTATAAAACAACAATCTCATCCTGGGTAATGACAGAACAAAGGCAAAGAAAAAGGAGCTTTTGTAATAATGCAGTACTTACCACTTCAAAAGTAGCTAAGTTGGTATAATTTTACATTGCCTTGTTTTCTTTTATAGTTTTGTTTTTGTTTTTAACATTTTCTTCACTGGGGGACCTGATCTAAATTCATTCCTTCAGTACACAGCATTTTTATACACTGTATTGCAACATATTAATGAAGCTATTGAAAAAGTTTAAGAAAAGGGCTGTACTTAAGATGTACTAATATGAAATGCACAATGGACTGATTTACATGTAAGGCTAAGAGACCCTGAGTTACCTGCTGGGATGAACAGAGTGCACCAGCCTCTATTCTTGAATATGCAAGGTATGGAGTATGAACCTGGGCAAGCAAGGGTTAAACAATCCTTGGATAACCCTGAAAAACACCATGGGTTAGTCAGGAGTTTTTTAACTCTCAAAATAGTCAACATACAGTGCAAAGTCGTACAAGTTAAGTAACCCAGAATGGCTTAGCATTGCATGCAAACTAGCCCAGAGCTTGCTTCTACACTTATTCATATTTAAAGCAGACCCACTGAAATCAAAGGAACTTGTGTTCCTCATGACTATTTTATGTTCCATTGGTTTTACTGGGTCTATTCTAAGCATGACTAAATCTGGCTCCAAATCTGTATATGGATTTGCTAGGACTTCGATATAATTGCATACATTTATAATTTAAAAAAAAATGTAGTTGATCATTTATTTTCTCATCATTATTATAATTGCTTGTGTGTGTGTGTGTGTGTGTGTGTGTGTGTATAAATATAAATACACAAAGATATTAATTACTAAATATGATACCCTGTTAGTTAAGCATTTACTTAAGAGTTATCGAATTTATAGGACATGACTCTTGGGTTGTTCAATTTCCTTAACTACATTCACTTATCCAAGGACTGCATCATTTGATAATACACACTCCTTGTTAAATATTATAAGAACCTGACAACTATTAACATATGAGGAGGTGGGACAGCAGGGCCCTAACCATCTGCTAAGCTGACACATAAAACTGCCACTGGGCTCCTCTCCACATATCCATTCCAACTGCTAATTATGCGAACAGTTACAAGAAACTGTGCTTGAGGATGTTCATTTTGTTCCTTGTTCTATATGCCTTTTTCTTTTTCTTTTGTATATCTGTTAAATTTTATGTTTGCAGGTGGGGTCTGTCTTGTTTTGTGGAGAGAGCAGAAGATTTGAGAAGCTCCATAAAAGAGGAATCATGATGAATAATTGCAACAAGCATTCTGAATTTCTATTCCATACAGGTGGAAGCAGTTACTCATTTTTTCCATCTGGCAAAAAATGGAAACTGAAAGAAAAATATTTGTCAGTAGCAATTCACTATCTTCAGGCTGAGGCATAAGGCATGGAACTTGAAAGTCCAAGACCAAATCTTCAAAGAGGAGAGGAGAGGAGAGGAGAGGATCACAGACCTAAATGCAAGTGCCATGGGATGAGGGTATTTTAAGAACTGTTTCTCCATTTGAACCTGCCTGAATATAAAGATAAACATTGGACGATCTCATCAGTGTTTACCCCCTGGAAGAAATACAGTTTTTTGATACAGAAGAAATGCCATCCCTGTTGCAACACTAATTCCATCCCAAAGGAGGTGCATCTGACTTGTATTTGTCTCAGTGGACTGAAAACACTTCAACATACTTCTGAGGCTGCAATCCTATACATGCTTAAAAGAAAAAGGTCCTAAACTTCTAGAAGCTGTGGGAGTTTTCTCTCTAAACACATGTAGGTCTGGGCCCTGAATCTCTATTAAAAAGAACATAC
Organism: Varanus komodoensis; assembly: GCF_004798865.1. Classification (NCBI taxonomy): domain Eukaryota; kingdom Metazoa; phylum Chordata; class Lepidosauria; order Squamata; family Varanidae; genus Varanus; species Varanus komodoensis. The sequence continues at coordinate 28,679,404 of NW_025335568.1, read as the reverse complement.
CTTGAAAATGACGTGTTGAGTCAGATGTAATTTTAAATTCTTACTCTGTATCTTAATAACTTGCACTGATATTTCTTGTTACATGTTTTTAATATTTCTAAAGGTAGTAAATTATACAAATAGATTGGAAGCAATAAAATATATTATTCTAAGATTGAACATTAGAAAATTGTTCAAATTTATTGAAATTGTTTTTAGATATTTTAGTCTAAATTTTGTATATTAAAATGTATGTGGTATTTTATTACCTGTATGTTGTGGTTTGTGATGTTTTTGCTGTGAACTGCCCAGACAGCTCCAGCTTTGGGCAATATAGAAATGCAATAAGTAATAATAATGAACATTGTGACAACTATAAATTGTACTCACAGATCTGCCTTTTAAAAAGCGTGTCGATATTCCAGTTCAATTTAAAATTGGTTAAAGGGAGACCCCCATAAGGATCAGTCCCAAACTCTCTAAGGGAGGTAATCCAATAGTCTGAATTACTGCAAGGTTTCAAACCTTGGTGAAAACAACTAAGAGGCTTTACAGCAAATAAAATCACTGGTATGATACAGTAAGTTAGCGATCTATGCTGTTAGCATCTTTTTAAAATTATTGTAACTCATAATTCCCTTAAAGCAATCTTGCAGAAAGAGAAAGACTGTTCATTCCATCTTCCCCTCACCCAAGTTCCATGAGGAAGTTGTCATGACATAGAACAGATGTGAAACATTGACTCAATTAAAACGCACGACTTCCCATGAAATGCTCATCACAAAGAATACCATTAACACTGTCTTCTGTCATGAAGATTGGCAGGAGGTTAAAGGAGCCATGCTATATTCTATCAGACGAGCACTTAGCACTAAACATTCTCTGTGTTCCTCTGGCAAAAAGAGTACACATACATACATTGTTTTGCCACAAGCTTTTCCTCTTTAATCCATTTCCACCATCAGAGATGAAAATAATGATTAGTGAATCACCTGCTACAGAACAGGAATAGACACCAAACATTGTCTCATGGAAACATGAGTCAAAAATTTTATTTACTATGAATAAAGCAACAATCAAATAATGAAAATTACTTAAATTACTAGGATGTTATGCACTCAGACATGGAAAAGTACATAAGACATGAACCTTGAATCTTTCAAGCAGCAGAATTTCTCATATAAAATTATTATTATCACTGTTCCAGAATACAAGGTGTAAGGGGACCCCCACCACACCCACCAGTTACATTCTGGGTGCGATCCTATGCCTGTTTAGGCCAAAAAACATCATGTAACTCCCAACATTCCCAAGACAGCATTTTTTCTGTCTAAACAAGCATAATATTGTCTTCTTAGGCTGCTACCTCCATTTTGAGATGGAGTCTAAAGTGTAGATCCCATGACTATGGCTGCCCTTTATTTATTTATTTATTTATTTATTTATTTATTTATTTATTTATTTATTTATTTATTTATTGGATAAAAACATCCCCCTTCTTTTATAGAAGTGATACCTTTTTATATGCATTGAACTAGTTGGTATGCTATTGTTTCTGCATTTTTAGTGTGCTAAACAATGGTTGTTTTCCAATGTATCTGAAATCCAAAATTTGAGCATAGTTTGTTTTTGGGTTGTTTATCCCTCAAAATGCAAAGTTCCAGATTCAAATATAATAGAGAACAATTCAGGAACATTCTCTTCTTACAAAAGAATACTGCAGACAATTTCCAGGATTCATCTTGCATCTTCCTCAGAACATTATTTAAGGAGTTGTTTGAAAACCAATGACAACCAAAAAATCATGTAAAATAGAATAGTCTTCTTACAAGGCTATTAACTATTCCTATCTACAGAAAATCTACAATACAAATCTATAGTAAGACATACCTTTAAAATGTTATCTGTATAGAATAGTGTAGAAAACATCAGTAGATCATCTTACTTTTACTGAATGAAAACAAAATAGTCTCCATGGGTCATTCTACAATAGTATAACAAGTGCAAAAATGTCCTAATAATTATAAATTAATTTTCCTAAATGTTTCTGGAGTTCCACATAATAAACCTAATACTAACTTGTAAAGTAAGGAGTATAATTCTCCCAAGATTAAAGATTTGGGGCTAATGCTCAGGTATGAGGCTTGGCTAATGAGTTCTGTTGAGTCATAACTAAACTGAGATTCAAACAAAAAATTACCAGCTTGCAGCTCATGCTCTTAGCATCAAGATCACACTTGCTCCATAAACCAAACAACAAACAAAGCAATCAGAGTCTAATCCAGTCTAATTCCAATAGCTGAATAATCTTTTATCGTAATGATAATGTATTTTTTCATTATCACAAAAGAAAAAAAAATCAAAATGAGTTGCTATGTAAATATGTTCCAGCAGTTAGTTGACAAAACCCTATTAAGTGCTATTGTCTTACATCTGTCTCAAACTAAAAGTCACAACCCACCAGAAAGACAGTACAGTAGCTATTTCAAAAGACTTTTGCCAACATATAATTTGTTTTTGTTTTTAGTTTACATCCTGCCCTCAGAAATACATACAGCAGATGCACAAAGGCTCTGTTTAAGCATATTATACAGGTTATTTATACCAGTTCACGCTAAGGAATTTAAGATGGTAGTTGGGGAATCATATCTGAAGTTCTCCTCAGATGCTTTATCTGTCCTTTGCTTCTTCAAATGCAGAAGGTGACTCTTAAAATTCAATTAGCATCAGCTGTTCGCTGCTGGATACTCCAATTAGTGGTTCACTCTGACTATTTAGTTTACAAGACTGAATTCCATGGAGTAATGAAACTTGCCACATATTAGTTGGACAGAGCTGGCAGCTAAGAAAGGAAGATCCTGTGGGTCATAATTACTGACAGCCGTAACTAGAAGTCTCAATACTGAAGTATAACATGTCAAAATTATTAAGTACATGAGCCTATGCAAGAATACAGCACTACATACACAGGTCAAACAAGCCAGTCTTTTCATGCATGCAGGAACAAACAAAGGGAAAAACAAATTGACAACAGGAATAGCAATGCTCAGAAACCAGCAAAGGAGCATTTCAAGTTCTAGGATACAGTCAATGACCTCCAGAACAAAACTGGAGGCAGGTAACGAGATGAAATTACTGAAGAACAATTAATCAAGATTCAACTCTCTTTCCGGTGATATGAATTAAGACAAAAGTGTTAGGGGCTCTTTTTTTAATCAAACTGCATGGGTTATTTGGTTCCTCACTAAATAAAAAAGCACACACAGCACAAGACCACTCTCCCAATGCATGTACAGTGCTGAAGAATAAGATATCTGAAATGACATGTGCTTCATCTATTGGCCATGTCTGCCCTTTTCCTTTTTAATGGCCTTTTCTAATAGGAATCTGTTTTCTTTTTAAAAAAAATGCTTTCAAATTATTTTCTTCAAGAATTCCTCATCTTGGAAAATTCTTTGTGATGATTTCTGAAAGAATTTCATCCCATTTTTATTTAGTTCATACACATGTTCCACTTTAAATATTCAGTTATGTTTTGACAGATTTACAGCTAATTCTTTACAAGTTACATTAAAAATACTGATGCATGATGAAGCTTTCAAATCAGCATAATCAAAGCAAACAACAACAACCAAATATACAATTATCATTTCCAAATACTATTCTTACAAGGTTTCAAGGGTATCATTTGTGAAGCACAAAGATTTCCTTCTTTAGCAAAGTTCCAACACATTACTTTCTATTCATGTTTAGCTCAGGACATGAATATACTTGCCTAGAAAGTAAGTTAGGTATTTACACCAAGACAGCTCTTTAGAAATCTATTACTGTGAACACAAAACAGGAAATACAGTAATACCACCAGTAGATGTTAAATAGCCCTTAGTGTGAACTGTGATGTTTAGTTTCATATAAATAACATTAACCCTTTAGGAATAACGAGATGCACAGTAAACACAATGACTCATGCAAAAAACTAAAGGATTTCCCACAGTTTATTTTTAAGTAGCTTACATGACCAGAATGGAAGTCTTATGTGCAAACTTGTATGAGTGGGCAGTTTAAGGCAGAATTAAGCTGTGGAGCTTATGGCAAGGGTAAGAGTGTACACCTGGTTCTCACAACATGACAATCCAGCATAGGTAAGTAGCCTTGTCGTATGAATCCAGACCATTTCCTGTAGGGTGTTGTGCGTGTGCGCATGCATGCACACACATGCACAATTTGCTCCCCCCCCCAACAAGCTGAGAACTCATGAGTTGTCATAGGGTTGTTCAACACAGAATAGGTTGTCATGTTGTCTGAACCCAGGTAACCAATCCCAAGATAGACTGTGGGAAGCTCAGTGATCTCACCCATGTCATTACAGGGCCATGGAACACACTGGAGAGGCTGTTACCAGCTGGCTATTTGTTAAAACAGATACCCCAATCATTTGTTTCATAATTCTTTAAAATTATTTCATGGAACTTATGTGTGAAGATACACAACCCTGCAGGTGAACAGTATGGAAATGGAAAGCCTCACCTGAGCCAACCAGTGACAAGTGGTCAGTTTGGAAACGCTGTCAATTTGGAAATCACTGTTCACATTCGCTAGGGTACAGTGGGGAAAGTCATAGCAAGTAAAAATGGGCTCAGAGTCATGATACATATAAGATTGCTTCAGCCACCAAGTCTCTCCTCAGCCCCACCTATGGAATGCGCTCCGCAGAGAGGTCCGCCTGGCACCATCTTATTTGTTTTTCGGCGCCAGGCCAAGACATTTCTATTTAAACAATATTTTAACTGTTAATTGCAGTTTCTATTTATTGGTTTTATAGTGTTGCCGAAATGCTCCGGATTTTTAATGTTTATTCTATATTTGTTTATTTGTTTTGTAAGCCGCCCCGAGGCTTTCTGCGATGGGGGCGGCATAAAAATGCTATAAATAAATAAATATGTGGAGGACTGAATGGGAGAACAGTTCACTGTGGGTCCAACTGCCTGTCAGTATGCCATGAGTTTGTGGCTTATTACAGTGGTGGGTTGGCATGGGTTAGCATGACATATGAACCTGCCCAGTGTGAAAGAGAATGAGTATGGGTATAAATTCCATCATAAGTAGTAATGGTTGCATTTTGCCTATTTTAATTTAAACAGAAAAAACAAATGGGAAATTTGGCTGCCATGACTGACTAAGACAACCACCTTTGAAACAATGCCTCAGGAAAAGAAACACCACTTGACTGACATTTTCCAGAAGACTGGAATTAGTAAGAAGTAAATGTGTATTTTGATTTTATGTATTATTTTTCTGTTACCTCAACTGTTAAGCAATATTACTTTTGTATAGTGACACTCATACTTGGAAAGGCTTTGCTTAAACCATAAGCTGCTACCAGTATCTGTGCATATGTCGCATGCATGCACACACTCACTCCTTGTTAGGGTCTGTGTGTATAAGGAAACCAGATGTGGTATGTCAAGCAAGATATTCAAGCAAGAGTTCATTTATTAATCCTGATCATATAATACTATGTGTTTTGAAAACGACATGAGATAGCATCTTTGCAGATAAATAGGGCGTTGTAAGAAATGTCTTACACATATCAGATACTTACTACGAAACAGAAACTTAGACCGAGAACAGCACTACCTCACTTCAAAGCTATTTTCTCTCACCTATGCAATATACACCCATAACTGTCAATATAAACACTACCAAGGAAGAATTGCAACCTGTGAGAGTCTGAGCTCTTCTCACCAAGTTCCCACGCAGACAAAGATAACTGAATCTGGTCTGCATATGCACCATGTCTGTTTAAACACAGTCCATACTTCCTTCACTGTTGAGGGGTAGAAGCCAGGATCAGGGAAATTGTAGGATGAAGTAAAAGTTCCAAGTCCCTATATAATATCCCATGTGTTATAGGTAGGGAACAGTCACCTGCACTTACTGGATTTAAATTCTTCCTAAATACTGTCTAACCAGACCAAGACTGTGCATGACCAGTGATATCTGATATCCCTATGGAGAAGGTCTCATCTAACTCCCCTTATTTTAGCGTTCTGTCCTGCAATACACAAAGCTATCAGTCTCTTCACAATATATATCCAAAACCATTTTTGCTCAAGCAGAAGATACTAGATATGAACGACAACTTCCATACTTTATTGCAACTGAGGACCAAAGAATTGCATTATTGTAAAAACAATGCATTGTGTAATTGCTCTTCTCTGCACCATTATATCAACATAACACCATCCAGCACAGTTATTTAGAACTGCAAAGTAAATGCAACATTATGGGCTGCATAATAGTGAGGAAGAGTTCCCAACAACCCACTGCAACAAGTTTGGAAAGCATGTTCCTGAAAAAAATTACTTGCAACCATTCCTAACTTGGATTCTACACTGACAGCACAGATGGATAAGCTGTTTGAAGTACTGAGGCCAACCACTTAGTACCCAAGGGACCTGGTCAGTTGGGTTGTGGTAACTGCTTCCTTATATTTGAATTGGATTGCGTTCCAGTTCTTTTAAAAGAAGCTGTAGTAAGACTGCTTTGGAGGAAATATGGATCCTGATTAATTATCAGCCAGTTTCTAATATTCCTTTTCTGAGTGAAGCCCTAGAACAACTAGCGGCAACTAAGTTCCAGTTTTCTTGTATGAATCTGATTTGGTTTCTTTCCAGTCCAGGCACCAGATTAAGAATGAAACAGCTTTGGTTACCTTGGTGGAGAAGTATGTCCCTGTTAGACCTGTTAAGCTTCTCAGTAGTATTTGATACCACTGATCATGATATTTTTCTTTAAGATTTGGTGAATATGGGCTTGGGGTCACTGCATTACAATAATTCTGATTTTTCTGGCTGAGAAGTAGTAGATGAGGCCTACTATTCAGCCTGGTGGCCTACAGGATTCCTCAGAGGTCTATTTTGACCTCTGTGCTTCTCAGTAGGACATGAAGCTGCTGGTCATCTAGAATTTAGGTAATGGGTCTCATGACTATATTGATGACACCCAGCTATATCTCACTTTGTCAATGCCAGGGAGGATGTAGAAGTCCTGACCCACCGTCAAGATGAAGCAATGTGGGTTTCATATGATTATATATATTTATTTATTGTTGTAAGCCGTCCCGAGGCTTCAGCGAATGGGGCGGCATAGAAGTTTACTAAATAAGTAAGTAAGTAAGTAAGTAAGACAAAATGGAAGTAGTGAATGGTGCTATACTTCTTTAGAATGATTAGGTTCCTGGGAGGTGGTTGAGGCCCCATCAGTGAGGGTGTTCAAAGATAGGCTGGACATGCACATGGTGGGCATGTCGTGAGCGGAGCCAGCTGGAGCCGGGCATCAGACTAGATGGCCTGGGAGACCCCTTCTGACTCACTCTGTTTCTATGTTTTGTGGGTGCTTCTGCATTATCTTCATGGAGGATCAGGTAGCTGCTATGGCCAGGCGAAGACCTTTTTATTTAAGCAGCATTTTAAATGTTAATATCATTGAATTTTATTTGGCCAGGGGGGGTTATTTTATTCCAATGTATATATTTTAATTGTTATTGTTTTAATTTATTGTGTATTTTATTATGTTGTGAGCCGCCCCGAGGCTACGGCAAGGGGCGGCATAGAAATGTTTTAATAAATAAATAAATAAATAAATAAATAAATTCATATTTGTCCAATACCAGCTGGTACACTAGAAGTGCTCCTTCCTGAAGGAGGCAAATCTGTCCATAGCTCTACAAGGAGCTGCCACTGAAGAATGTCCTTAAGGATGTCACCTGACAGTGTATCTATATTCAGAACTGCTCCACAGATAGTACTTTGTACTAAGTACAGTCTAATTTGTAGATTGAAGCTTGTCTTGACTGCCACCTGCTGATACTATGGAAACTGTTTTAAAATATCATAATGGCATGTACTTTCCAAAATTATCTTCTCTACTAACAAAAACAACAATATGTTTTGACATATGTCTATTTTACTTCTGGTGCAGAGAAAGCAGAACTGTTGAATGAGAAGAGCAATGCTTAAATATGTGTCTTTACTCTGAAGCCATGCCTTCTACTACTCTTATTTCCTCCTCACAATTAAACAAATTTTGCAAATTGTTAATCAAAATCAAAACCTCTGTTTTATGCCATTAACAGACACTGACTACATTTTTTGGACAGGAAGGGGGGGTGGATGGGGGAAAAACAGACTAAACATCACTGCCTGCCTGGATTCCCGTTTGAGCCATTAGCTCAAACATGTCTTAACCTGTATTTCTTCTTTGTAGCTATTTTCTGTTAAAAAATAAATTGGCATAATCAAATCCTGTGGTTTAGTACCTTCACTGCTGTTATAGAGCTCTTTCACTAAGAAATATGTGCTACAGCATTAATGTTTGCTTTTCATTGTATCAGACTAAGCTGCAAGTGATCCAAGAAACTAAGGCCCTTTTTGCCCCAAAAAGGGGCAAAAAGCTAGCATTTTCAAAACTAGGCATACTTTGTATCTACATGCTTTTAATACAAGTTAAATGGCCATTTTTATAAGTGCAGTAACATGTTCCAGGGTGTGTGCTTGCCAATTACGCACATCTCGCGTGTTGACTGATGAACACACACCCTGGCGTGTGTTCCTGCTTACATAGCCCACGTGCTGGCTTGTTAAGTAATGGAATAAGGCTTGTCTCACCAACTGGCTAGAGCTACCTCTTCTTGCTCTGTAGACTTCAAGAAAACATGCAGAAAAGGCTTATGAGACAATGACCTGGTTCATCCACACGCCAAAAAAAAAAAAAAAAGCCATGGACTGTTGCTGGGTTATTTTGAGGTTGTTTCCCCCTCAAACAACACATGCTACCTGGATTCAGACAACACAATCATCCAAACCCATGTGGGCTAATGGTGCCTACCATACACTGCTGATTTAACAAACAAGTGGCTTGTATGATCCTGTGTACTAGCCATGCTTCATTAAATCATTTTCTTCTGGGTATCTTACACCTAGCAAAGGCAAAATGTAATGAACATTTCTGAGCAACAAGTAACACTGTACACCATGGCTACCTCACAGCAGGAACAAATGATCTTTTTGCCATACCCTATCTGCCCTCGAGATCTGAGGTGGAGATTAGGAGGGTGGCTACCTGGAGGAGGGCCTTCTCTCCAGTAATGGGATAATATATAAAAGGTTTAAATAAGTATATAAATAAATAACTGACCCTTAAACTGGAATTTACATCAAGATAGAACTATTAATGCTCTTGCAGCTAGATAAACATGTATACAACTGTGTTAATCTAGATAAATACTAATGGTTAGGCTTTATCTAATCTGGAGTCAGGGATACAACCCATTTTAGATGTTGTACTTCCTATGAAATCTCAAATTGCTAGTTTCAGGGGGAACCCATTGTGAATGCTACTATTGGATGTGTCTGTGACAGCAGTGCCTAGGACAAAAGCCATTCATCTCTTCTGCATGGTATGCCAGCTTTGCCCTTTCTTGGAAAAAGAAGTTTAAGCGTTAAGTTTTCTGTGCTGGGTGTCACCTTCAAAGTGGATGCACTGCCTGGGGAAAAGTATCTTTTGTGTGTGGGGAAAAAAATGAGCATGAAAGTCCTAGGCAACCAAGTACTAGGCCTGAATATGTAATAAGGACAATTTATTTATTTATTTATTCAATTTATATCCTGTCTTTTCCCTACAAAGGGCTCAAGGCAGCTTACATCATTCTCCTCCTCCATCTTATCCCCACAGCAACAACCCTGTGAGGTAGGTTGGGCTGAGAGTCTGTGACTGGCCCAAAGTCACCCAGTTGGCTCCATGGCTGAGAGGGGACTAGAACCCAGATCATCTGAGTCCCAGTCCCATGCTCTTACCCACTACACCACACTGGCTCTATTAATTTGGAATTAATAAATTGTCTGAAGAATTAGGATTAACTTGGTATATAAATGAGCTCAATAAGCTAATAAAGGGCTAGTAGGTAGAAAACCATACATGGAAGGAGAAGGCATTAAATTTAAATAGGGAAGGCAGGTAAAGATGTTGAAAAATCCTTTAGTCCCAAAGCCAAAATAAATTTAAAAAAAAAGAAGAGGGAATAAGTGGGAGGATTTTCCTGAGTATCTGCAATTATAGGCCCCAATTTAAGGACTGAATGCTCTTATACTGGGGAAGTTTGGCAGGAGAAGGCAATAGCACACTTAAGGTCCGCTAAATACTAATTCCTCAACATAAGGTCTTCTGTGTATCATTTTATATGAGCAGTTGACTATAATAGATTATGTAGCTAGACACTGTAATAACTATGTGCTTTATGTGAATACATTGAAAAAACTTGCAGTTTTATTACATGAATATAAGCTCTTAACCAGTTTATGTGACAAATTGATGCATTTCAATTAAAATGTATTATTTATTGTTTCTTAAACTTAAATGCAATTACTATGTGAAAGCATTTAAAAACTGTCATTTCGTCATTACATTTTCCAAAAGAAATAGAGGTGGGATTCTTAGCACTACCAGTCTGAAAAGTAAGTGCAAAGAGATAGAATACCCATATGCTTTCCTCCCTTCTTGTCCTTGTGTAACTGCCTGACATTCTGATCTTCACACATTCAACATGAAGATCCAAAAGTTGCTCTGAAAGCCTGCTTGGATGAACCCACGGAAGCTCTGCAAGGGAGCACTGCCTCAGCCTTACTATAATCTGAGGTAACAGGGTTTATGTTTGTACCATCTTCTCCTCAACACTTAATCCCTATGCACATGCAAGCCAATACCTCCACAGAGCTAAACACATACACATACACCACAGAGAAATATACCAGCGTGTTACACTCACCCATGCAAGATACACCCTCTCCTACACATACAAGAACTAGGACACTGTCTAATAGCAAGTCAGACCATTAGTCCATTTAGCCAAGTACTGTTGACAGTATCTGTACACATACAGTGGTTGCTCATTGCCACCAGTTAAGCCTGTAAGTAAGTCTTCAGGTATACAGCATAGTATCCAGGTACATTGTTGTCAGAAAAGGTACTCCATCAGGTATTGTATTCCCAAGCTGCGAAAGGTTCTACAAATTAAAAGCAGCAGCTTTAATTGCACTTGGAACCATATAAGCAGCCAGTGCATATGTTACTGAAGCCAGGCTAACCCTGCTCAGATGAGAATGTAGCTGGGCCCCAGCCAAAACCAGTAGAGGTACTCCTTGCCACTGAGGCTACCTGGGCCTCAAATGACAAGGATGGATCAAGAAGCACCCCAAGCTATGAAACTGCTCTTTCAGGAAGAGTATTGCACTATTCAAAGCCTTCCTACACAGCAGTTAATGTTACATATGTCCTATTTTCCTTTGCATCAGGCTAGTTTGTCTCTTAGAAATAGCATACACTAACAAGTATTTTCAGTGTGGCAACTCAAGAACACATTTGTGTGCATTACCGCCATTAAGAGACCAACAGCACACTGAACAATCAAAACATGAAGCACTGATTCTAAAGGCACATTACTGTGTTGCTATGAAAAGTATTTTCTGCTCTAAGTAGCACACTTAACCCAATAGAATTCAATTTCATATAATCTCTTTATTACATGCAGAGAGAGAGAGAGAGAGAGAGAGAGAGAGAGAGAGAGATAGAGAG
>NW_025335568.1:28390992-28667694 GCF_004798865.1 Varanus komodoensis | reverse complement strand
TAGAGAGAGAGAGAGAGAGAGAGAGAGAGAGAGAGAGAGAGAGAGATTGATTCATTTATGTCTATATGCTTTTATGGACAAAAGCAGCACCATTTATCCCTGTCTTATAGTGTAGCTGTGAAAGCTTAAAAATGCTGCCCAACAAGTTAGTCTCCCACTTTATTTTGTCAGGCAAGTAATAAATCTTAAGTGAACAAGTCACTGTGCTCTTCAACTGTCACCATGAGGAGTTGCAGGGAGGTGTGGGGGACGAACTCGTCAGCCTCAAGGCTGATTTACCACCCTTTCTATATCCTGACAATTGAAGGTTTGGGGAAAAAATTATGCACACCTGGAAATATTTATTTACCATACTTGGGGAGGAATAAATCCTAAAATTCAATTGGAAGCCATTCAAACACCTCTCTGAATGTCAGCATACAATCAATCAATATTATTCCAGAGGCAACACTGCTTCTGATATCAATAGAAAAGTGCTGGATTCACTGGGGCCATATTGCCACCTTGATGTGGACCTCAGAAGAACTTCCTTACATCTCCTTAAGAGCCAATTAAGCATTACATCAGGAATGTTTATAAAAAGCTGTTTATATAAGTCGGAAGAGGTTTTTTGTTTTTTACCTAACAAGTTTTAATGAAAACAGCTTTTAATTATTTCTTCAGTCCTGGTGTATTCTTCATTTAGAAAAAGAAAAGAGGAATAGAATTCTTCACCATTTTAAACTTTACTGTTCCTGGCACCAGTTCAGGCACTGGTTTTGAGGTATGAAGCCTTTAACTGCCTGCAACCTGGATACTTCACAGACTATTTGTTCAGGAACTTGGGAGGGAGGGTGCTGTAGCATTCATGGTCTGATTTTAGGATCCTGTGAGCAGCTGGTTGGCAACTATGTGAAAAGAATGCTGAACTAGATGGACCCTTGGTCTGATCCAGCACAGTTGTTCTTGCCTTCTTACCAGTTTCTCCCTTATCAACCTGCCCCCATGCAAAGGTTCACACTACAGAGTTCCTATTAAATGTTTCCCCTTTGTCAGATGTAAAGTGTGGCAACATGAGACAAGGCCTTCACTGCAGCTGTGGCAAGACCAAGGGATTTCATTGTCCAAGGTGAAGGTGCAAATGAAACTTCAAAGGGGAGCAGGAGCCTTTGAAGCTCTATCAAGGTTGCTGCCCATTGCTTCCCATGCCTTCTGTGAGAGCAAGACATGTTTGGAAGAAATGAGAGATGTCCCAGGAAAGGAGGGAGAGCCTTTGCCTTGCCTGGTTCCTGAACCCATGATGAGGCATCAAGACAGATGAACTGCCCAGTTAGAGGGCTTCCACAGGTGTCACCAGTAGGAGGCATCCTGAGGCTGGAAGGACTGGGGAGAAGTTTCCAGTCTGGGTTTAACTCTCTTTACATGAGCAGAGGCTTATTGTGCAACTCACTAGAGGGCTCATAGAGTTGTTCAAGAATGCAAAAATAATACATGAAATTACATTTTGTGGCCCTTTCATGGTACCCAAAATAAGCTACTTCAGACAGCTGTCTCCATCTTCCTTATGGTAAAGATAGCCCTTCAATTTAACTGTTACCACTTTGGTTAGCTTCTGATTAGAGACTGTTTCCAGGGTATGAGTTCTTTTTCAAGATTATTTTTGTGTGCCACTTAATGAAATCATGAGTCAAAAGAGCAGAATAAAAATATCCTAATTAAAAGCAATACATGAATCCTTTTGATAATCATCAGCTCCTGTAAAAAGCAAGACTGACAGAAATAAGGAAAGGAAATGGATTCAGAATAAGTAAAGAAAAAAATCTTGTAATCTTTTTTAAAACAGCAAGATCATTAGATTATATTGTGATTTTTGAAGTAATTTGCTCTTCATATTAAGTTCTTTTGTTTTTTCCAAAGCAAAACACCATACCTGGAAGAAACAACACAGCTTTTTCTGCTGACAGAAGAGTGTGCTAAGCACATGTGCACACACCCACACACACTCTCTTTATAATTTCTTCTCTATTAAAAACCTTTGTTGATCATCTTAATCACTGAAAGGATTAGCAGATACATTCACGCACTTCAAAAGAGAGTTAATTCAAGATTAAATGTCCACACTAGGCAACAGAGAGGCGTCCTCAGGCTCTGTCACCACAGGCTTACTCAGTGTCACAGCCTGTTCCAATTTCATTGGAATCATGAGCCAAGTACAGTATGGTGATCTTGTACTCGAACTAGTGGGCCAGACATTTTGTTACTGTGCCAATTTACAAAAGCACTGCACAGCACAGAAGTGTAAAAAGAAAGAGCAGATGCAGCCAAGAATAGGGACAACTCACAGAGCTTCCACAGGTCTATCACTAAAGAGTATTAATCATAACAGTACAAAAAATTAAACAGTGAAACCCTAGGCATGGTTGGTCAGAAAGAATCCCTACTGAGTTCAATGCGATTTAATCCCAGGTGAGTATGCATAGCTGTTGTGCGCAAGCATGATGGTGGACTTTAGCAAGTGTTCCCATGAGATGCTAATCACGCTGTTTTTGCTAATTCAGATTCAGAAGAACAACATGAGTATTTCATTGGGTTTGAGCAGCAGGGGGTTGTTCAAGGTCATAGGAACCAACAGGAAGGCACAGAAGTGGATGAGATTAGAGCTAGTCAGGTCACAGAGGAAGTGCCGCCAGATCATGGCAACTGGAAGGATATATAGCCAGTGGGAGGAGCCAATGTGGGTGTAGAGATTTCAGATGGGGACCACCCACTCCCTCCTGAGCTGGGTCCCAGGACTGGGCAGCAGCAGAAGCAAGAAGTACAATTTGATGTGAAGCGTGTGAAATGGAGGTATGTGTATTTTCACAGAGCTTCTCCCCAAAGGTTGGAACACAAGCACACTCCTAAGAGGAGTCACTAGACTGGGGCCAACTAACCACTTTGCATATGCTCAGAGATGTAGCTCTATGATTTAAATGTATAAAACAATAAAGAGAGTGTTGTCAAGAAATGGGTTATGGCTGGTGACTGCTGGGAGGGATGAAGCCCAGCTTGCAGCAAGCGTATCGCAGCCTTAGAGAAGTTGCATGCAATTCCTGTGTTCTGTAAACAACTAGCATGTTGTTGTTTCTTTGCCTGCTTTCACTGCTTCCTTATGAGATGTTCGGCACACACATTTTACAGATAAGGAAATAAAATACATCCTTGTCTGATATCTTAGCCTATGGGAAACCATTCTGTTTCTCTGTATTGTGTCCTAACTGTAGCTTCTTATCCATGATACAGGTTACACTGCAGAAATGCAGAGAGATACAAAGATATAACTACTCAGGCAAGACTTTGAGGTATTCATAAATTTATCTTCCACCTCAGAAGCAGCTTTTATTCTCCTTTCATCTTTTGCATCTACAATCCATATTTTTGCATTTGATAAGACAACTGTCCGGACGCAGGAGCTGGGCTTAGGGCATTCAGAATCCTCTCAGTACTGTTTTACATGTCAGAAGGATACCCCTGTAAGCTATTTCCATGACTTAAAGAATGAAAACTGTGGGAAGGGTACAGCCAGTCTTTTCATAGTATTAGCTGTGAAGCACTCATGAGCTTGTTCTCAGCAGAAGAATACTATGGCATCCAGTCCAGTTCATGATGTTAATCATAGTCCCTGCAATCAACCTAAAGTACTACTCCCATAACAGAAAATTATCCCCCTCAAAATCTTACATTTAACAAACAGATTTTAGCAATTTATTCACCAACCAGAAGAAGACTGAAAACCGTGACAGAAATAAAGATAAAGAAAGATCAAACAATAACCACAATTTGTTCCAGACAAACCAAATGCTGAACATATTTGCAGTTTCAGATTTCCTGATTTATGAGTAACTCATCATATTGCCAGATGATAACTTTCGTATAAGGTTCTCCCCGCTTCCCTTTATGAGTACACCTATAAAACTTGAATATTTGAATTTCTTTCATAAGCCTCCAGAAGGGCAAAACTTTGATGTTTCTTATGAGGAAAGATTGTTTTTTTGCTCAAGGCTAGAACTTAAAATCTTGTTACTGATTCAGCCAAATCACTCATTTTTTATTTTCATCAAAACCAAGCTACTTTTAATTAACACTAAACTCCGGTAACATACATCCACTGGTTTTTGAACATCAGACCAGTGCTTGCTGAAGTATTTGATATAAGCTTCCCATATCCAAGTAAAATCAAATATGTCTTTTTTCATAAAGAAGCTTTTAATTTCAATTCTAACCTGCAAACACACCCTGAAGAGAAAAAAGAGATGCATTTTGATTCTCTAGAAGAATAAGAAGAAATGCAATGAAACCTTCTTCATACTTTTGCACTGTAATTCAACTATGAATTATTACAGTTACACTGCAAATATAAAAATACCCCCAAACAAACCGTTTGTGACAAGGGAACTTGCTTTGCTTGTTTCCATCAGTGACAGAGTCTGTAATGTATGCACCTGTAATACCCAAGATCTGAAAATATGCCTTCTTAAATGAAGGTCACTGTTGCTATATTGATCCTCAGAGATTAAAAGATGCAAAAGAAAAGCAAGAGCTTAGTGGACCACGTAAGTACCTTGGGACAAGCAGAACATTTATTTATTCAGAATGAAAAGCAGCTGATTATCAAGTTTACATATGGAATGAGGAGGTTACAATTTTTTCAGACTGTTCTCATACAGCCATTTAACCTTAAGAACAGTAATTCATATATGTGAGAAAACCATGATCAGAAATAGACTATCGTAAATTATTCCTTAAATTAGCACACATTATAAACATTAATCATAATGGATTCAGAAGCAAAATTAATACAAATACAAACCTGTGAATTAAATAAATAAAATGTAGTAACTTTTGTTGGAACCAATTATACCCTATATATGGTAGAGAAGCTGCAACCTTTCTAATTTAAGATGCAGCAAACCCCTTGTGTTAATAGCAGACCAAACAATTAGAAAAAATTGTTCCTAACTGTAGGAAGAATTCTGTTGCTGTGCTAACCATGCTGATTCTGCAATGGATGTGTTCTGTTGTGCAGACTACGCAAAAGCAAGCACAGCACACATAGTTCATGGGGTCTAGAAGCATCAAAGTTGACTGATCTGGATAAATACCAACTGTTAAGGACGTAAGAGCAATCCTGGATCAGAGTTAGGGTCCATTAGTCCAGCGTTCTGTTCACCCAGTAGCAAACTAATTGCCTACAGCCTCTGATTCTGGAGGTAGCACATGGTCACCGAGCCTAAAAGCCACTGGCAGCCTTTTCCTCCATGAATTTGTCCAATCCCTTTTTAAAGTCATCCAAATTAGTGGCCATTACTACACCTTGTGGAACTGAATTTATGCACTGAAGAAGTGCTTCCTTTTATCTGTTCTGAATCTCCCACCAGTTTCATGGAATGATCCTGGGTTCCAGTACCCCTCCCCTTTCCACTCTTGCGCACTCCATGCATAATTTTGAACACTTCTCCCACCTCTCCCCTTAGATGCCTTTTTTCTAAGCTAAATAATCTCAGTTATTGTAGTCTTTCCTCATATGGCAGGTGGCCCATTACCTTGATCTTTTAGTTTCCATTTTCTGTATTTTCTAGCTCTAGAAGGTCCTCTTCTAGGTATGGTGACCAGAATAGTACACAATCTACTGTATCCAAGAACACTTATTACCTTGTCTATTTTGCCCATTTTATTTCAGTGAATAGGGTTTGCTTCTTGTTTGTTTAAATTAAAACAGACCTAAACTCCTGTCACACATAGCATTTCTTGTATTTTCACCAGTTTCTGCTTCATGCTACACTGAAACTTCTCAGCGCTGATGAAACACAGAGCACAATCAATCTAAGGACAATATACCACACTGACATCACACCCCCTCATTAATCTTCATTTGTCCAATCACATCCTGTCATTCTCATGCAAATAGGGCACTTGAGGATGCAACTGCTGCACACTGCTGGGATAAGAAGGAATAGGGCTGTCAGAAACTCCAGGGTGCCATCCCAGACCACAAACTATCACTTCTTCTCAGCCCTTATGCTTCAGTCATCCCAGCTAATGTGTTTGACACTCAGATCTCACCCAGCAGGAGCTAAAACAATCCAATTCTTCAGCTACACACATCTTACTTCCTGTTCTGAAACAATCACGGAGTTCCCTGGGGTTGTAACAGCTTCCTCTGTTCCAGCCTGCCATTACAAATACAAGCTGGAGGAATTATTAATGACAGCAACCAAGAAAATGAAATTCTTGCCTTGTAAATGTCTGTTTCTTTCACAGGTTGGAAGAAATTCAACTTAGTGATGGCTTACAAGCATTTCTCCCACCCCCACGCCCACAATTTCCAGAAAGACTTGGAGATAAGAGATTTACAACAAAACAAAAACCTGCCAAAGTAACAAGGACTGAACAAACAGAAGGTGAAGAAGTCTCTGACTGATGGACTACAGTTTTAATTAACACAGGCAGCCAAGGCTCCATCTTAGAACAGGTCATTGACTGCAGTCACGTACCTTTCTGCCTATGAGAAAAAGGAAACTTTCCTTTCTCCCTGTTCTAGTGGCAAGGCTAGTTTCTGGTTTTTAAAAGCCAACAATATAAGAAGTAATCACAAGCCTGATGAGGTAGCAATTATAGTAGAGGACATAAAGATGCAGAGGAATGTATATTCATAAATGCTTTGTTCATAAGAGATTCTGGGTCCAATTCCTGGAATATTCAATTAAATGGATTTCCAATGGCACCATAGAATATATCTCTGCCTAAGACTCTGAAGAGTTGCTATCAGTCAGAGTTAACACTGCAGAACCATGCTACCTCCCTAACAGTCTGCATCAGTAAAAGGCAGTTTCAAATGTTTAATAAGAACATACTGAGTGGTATAAAGCTTATTAGAATATTTCACTTTCCATGGGAAATAGAATGCCATAGTGAACTTCTATCCTCATTCCCAGCTGCATAATTTTATAAAACATGAATCCTGAGAAGAGAAATGTACAGATTGCCAGAAACATGACACACATAGAATTGGGAGCTCTCCATAAAAAGAGAAAAGCTGTTCAGGAGATTTGCCCCAATATTTAAACTTGAGCTTATAACACACACACAGAGTGGAGGGAGGAAAATTAGAAAAAATTCTAAAAACATCAGAAAAGATTTGTTTTTACTATGTCTGATACAATAACAGGCAAAGTTCAATTTAATCTGCTCCTTGTGCTTTATTCTCAAATTCAATACTTTAACAGAAAATTTAATAAGGAAAGTCAAGTTCCCATAAATTGTTTTTCACAAAATAACATAAAGCCTTACCTTGTCTATCATGTCTGGTCGGTTTGTAGCAGCCAAGACGGTTACATCCTTTAGCTGTTCTATGCCATCCATTTCTGTCAGCAATTGTGCCAAGACACGGTCTGCCACATTGCCAGAACCTGAAGAGCTAATGGAAACACAAAGTAAGAGCCAAAGTAGCAGAGCAGGTAAGAATGGAAACATGAGAAGTTTATTCAGATTTATTTTAAATTCAGATTGTAAATTCCACAAAACAAGAACCTGCCATTTTCTTCCCATTTATGTTATGGAGTATCAATATCTTTCAGTGATTATGCTATTTAAAAATACTGTACCCAGCAACCACAGAGACATTTGTATATGATGAGGTTCTACCAGATTTTCCTCAGTTGTACTAATCATCAGAGGACATGAAAGCCCTTGAGAAAAAAAGAAATTCAGCCCTTCTTCCCCTTCTATGGCATTTCCCTTCACAAAGCAGTTAGCCCTTATTAAATAGCATTAGCTGCACCAACTGATATACAGTGGTACCTTGGCTCACGAACTTAATCCATTCCAGAACTCTGGTCGTGATCCAAATTGGTCGTGAGCCAAGTTAAATTTTCCCATAAGGTTCAATATAGATAAGTATAATCCATTCTGTAACTATTTTTTTTAAATCAGAAACATGTGAAGCAAAGTGACAACAACAAAGCTTGTGGCCATCTCCCCACCCTCACCCTGAGCACAAGCATGGCCATCTTCCCACCCCCCAAGCACGACCGAGACTGCATCTGTCATACCTGCATGCATCCATCATCCTGGCATGCTGGGGGGGGGAGAGAGACGGGCGTGATCGGGGGCACACTGGGGGAGAAAGAGACAGGCACAAATGGCACGCTGGGGGAGGGAGAGATGGGCGCAATCTCGGCCATCTCCCCCCCCTGCCCCCAGCACGATCGCGGCCATCTCCCCACTCGGGGGTGGGGTGGGGAGATGGCCATGATCGTGCTGCTTGGGGGGGATGGATGAGATTGCTCCTGTCTTCCCTGCAGGAGCGTGCCCATGATCACGCACGTCTTCCCTGCACGAACGCAACTGCGATCGTGTCCATCTCCCCACTCAGGGGGTGGGGGGGAGGAGATGGCTGTGACCTTGGTCACCACCCAATGCTGAGTTCACAACCCACATCAACATTTTAATGACATTTTTGTTCGTGACCCAATTTGTGAACCAAGGCATTCGTGAGCCGAGGTACCACTGTACGAGGGATCTTTAAAAAATTTCCACACTTTTACATTTTTTATTTTATAAATATATTTTATATATTTTTTGCTGATGGCATTAAAAAATTGGTACAGTGCTGGGAAAAATGCATCACAAAAGAAGGTAATATGTAGAAAAGTGATGTAATTTGTTTTTTGAAATTCTTAATAGAGTGCAGAAACTTTTTGAAGAACCCTCATACATTGTTATTTAATCTATATACTACCTTCTTGTCAAAAATGGCATTTAAAAGGCTAACGGATCAAAAACAAAATCTTAATTAAAGCATATAAAAACAATACATCACAACAAAATCAAAAATACAACAGTAAAAGAAATTGATCAACTAACCAATTAAAAATCCTTCAGAAGTGGGCTAAAGCCCTGCCTGAATAAAAATGTATTGCCTGGCAGCTGAAGGCAAACTGAGCTCATCTCAGTTAACCTACTCTCCACTAGCATGGAGTTCCAGAGAAGTATGGTCCTTCTCAGTTCTTCTGCCCAATATGCTACCTAGCAATACTTTTTCTGTACATCCACAGTTTTGTGAGGTTAATCCCTAAAACCATTTCATCACTCCTTATTTCCCTCAACACCATCTGCACTACCGATATTTCCCTTTAGCTGCTTGTTCCCATTCATGATACTTTTGTGCAATCATGTAAGATACTGCAGTAGGGATCCAATATGTTGCATAACAACTTTGCTGCCTGAAGCCTTCCTGGAATCAGAAGGTTTTCCATTTACATTCTTCCTCCAACTAACTTCCTCCCAAGGGTAGCCTAAATAGTCTTCAGATAGTTTAAAGGAGTTGACGAGTTCTAGAAATCAAGGAGTCTACACCATTTTTAAAGCTCCTTCTGCCATGTTCCCCCTGCTCCCAGAGGTCCAGAATGGAACTAAGACATGGCAGCAATCATTTGCTTAGCACTGTATGCTCAAAGTGAAAATACGAAGTTAGAGGTGTTTCTTTATTGTCAAAGAGTGAGTGAAACTACAAGAGACCGGCAGAATCAGGCCCTGTAGCCCAACATCTTGTTCACTATAGGGGGAAGTCAGATATTCTATTAAGCCAAAAGGAAATGAAGACATGATTGCTCTTTGCTGCTTGTCTCCCAATAATTCAGAGGTATATCACCTCTGAATGGAAGGCTCCAATTCACTTATCAAAGCTATTAACTGCTGAAAGATTTGACTTTTACACAGGCATTTTAAAACCCCTTAAGCCTAGAGCCACCCACAGTTTGGGTATCCTATATAGTATGTGTTATGTGAAGAAGGACATTCTTTTTTATCTTGTGGATTTAGACCAATACATTTCAGCTGAATTTCTAGCATTATAAGAGGAGAAGAATCAAACTTTTTCCATGTCATATAATTTTATAAATCACTGTTCTTCTGAGTTTTTTTAAATAAAATGCCCAAAGTTGTCTTCTCTCATAGGAATGATGTTGCAGCTCATAACTTATTTTGTTTGTTTACATTTTTCTATACTTTTTCAAACTCTACAACAGCTTTTTTCATTGCTAAATTTACTGGGAATGATGGGAAATGCAATCCATCACTTCTAGAAGAGTGCTTTACAAGATGGGTGGAGAACATTTTTCCTGATAGAGTCTCCACTACTTTGGTCGAAATCCATCTGTGTCTGCATTCCAGCAGATGGTGTAGCAATAGCCAAACAGACAGATCCATAACCAAAATAGGTAGAATAAATGGATTGGACCAGGTCTGACACAAAGTTGTAGTCCACAGGTAGTCTGAAAACTACAGGTTCCCCATCCTTGCTTTTTATTTTTTACACTGTGGTAGTTTGATGTCATCCAGTTACTTAATCAGCAAGGGGAAAAGCCAATTTAAAGCACTGATCTGAAATTAAGTTTTACACTGATACTTCTTTTCTATTTTTTCTTAACTATTGTGCAAAGCCAAAAAAATAGCTTTACCTATGTTTTGGGACTATAAGTCCTCTACCAGAAGCACTGGCTTCCACTGTACCTGGAATCAATACTAATTATTATTATGGTACTTTGTTCCTTCCACAAACTATCCATGCCTCCTACCTATGCACAAAGAATCCTGTAATGAGTAATTTTTGCAATCATGCCATATAGGGAAGCTCAAATCTATCTCACCATGTCTTAGTTTAACTGCACAAAAACAATGTTATTATCAGAATATGATATGTTCTGCTCCTGACTGACTCCTGCAAATCTCACATGAGAACAACAGGTATGTAGATACAGGAAACTAACTTTCAATAAACAATGGTTAACTACATAAAAGCCATGCTGGAACAGACCAAAGGTCCATTTAGATGAGCACTCCATACACATAGTGGTAATTCAGCTACTCACAGGATTCCTCAAGCAGAAGGGTTGCAAGTTCTCTGCCCACCCAAGCTCCTAAGCAACTGGTGTATGTAGGCATGCAGCTCTACTGAAGAAGAGAGCACATAGCCAGCAAGGCCAGAAGATACTCATAGCCTCCTACCTCAGGAATCTGTCCAATCCCCTTTTAAAGCCATCCCCGTTGTTGGCCATCACCATTACCTGTGGCAGCAAATTCCACAGTTTCAAATATACATAGTGTGAAGAAGTACTTCTTTTGTCTATTCTAAACCTCCCACCAATCAGCTTAATCAGACCCTGGGTTCAAGAGTTAAGGCAAAGAGAAAAAATATCTCCTCCACTTTCTCCACACAATGCAAAAGTTTAAGCACTTCTATCATCTCCTTCCTTGTACTTTTACCAACTCCATAATGTCCTTTTTCAGGTAAGATGATCAGAACTGAATACAATATTCGAAGTGTGGTCACACCAAAGATTTGTATAAGGGGAAGTAAGATTTTGCCAGTTCTTTTTTATTTCATTCCTAACTATGTCTAGCATGGAGTTTGTCTTTTCACCATAGCTGCACACTGGGTTGACATTTTCATCAAGCAGTTCCCAGATACCTTTCTTGCTCAGTCAATGTTAGCTCAGATCCCATCAGCATATACTTGAAGTTGGTATTTTCCCCCAAGATGCTCTACTGTACTCTTGTTTACACTGAACTGTATTTGCCATTTTAATGCCCATTCTCCCAGCTTAAAGAGATCCCACTGGAGTTCCTCACAAACCCTTTAACCATCCTAAATAGTTTGGTGTCATCAGCAAACATGGCCACTTCACTTACTTTACATGGCCTTGCAAAACATACTTTTTCCTCCCCTGCCCTCATGTTTGAGGCCAGCATATCACTCCAAAGATTTACACAATCCTTTTCAAAGCAAACTAATCAGCAGGGAATACAGTTGCATTCATGTTTACAGAAACCGAATGAGACACTATTTAGTTCCTGCCACCAATGCAGGTCAGTGAGCATAGCACAATACAAATGAAATGAGGACCCTTGAGAATTTCATTTCTTCAATTATCCTAAAATAATACCAAATTGAGCAATAACCAACCAGATGATATACTTCCAGATGTTACAAATGAATTCTGAAAAAGGTCAAACTCCATAAGAAAAGACATTTGGAAAACTTTCTCTTGGAAGAGGGTTGAAAACCAAGCTATCTTGTGGGGTTTTTTCCTATTAAATATGTAAAGGGGATGAAAATACAGCTTTATATTTAATTATAGCTTCCACATTTATTTATTTAAAATATATTAGAGACACAAAATGGCATATGCAAAGCTCATTTTACTAGACTGTTCCTGTGATCTTATTAGATTTTCATATATGCTTTAACAAGGGTCATTAACATTTAATGAGCCCTTCCCATAACAGCACTCCCAACTTAATCTTATGCAACAATTGCCCTAGATTATTTCCTAATGTTAAGCCAATGGGAAGTGTTCTGCCTTTCATTCTTGCACCATAGTATCTGCAAGCCATGCAAGTTAGAAATAGTTGTCACTGTTGTTGCTGTTTCTTCTAAGTTCATGAGAAAAATTGTGCAAGGACTTGGTGGCACAGCTCACATGAAATGCTCATATGACAAAACCAGGGAGGTAAACAGTACGGGAACATTCATGACCACTCACACATTCACTGAACTGGTTCAGGTAACACAAGAAGCCATCCTTGGTCTGTCACCACAGGTTCTTTCAAGGTGGCTTGTTATGATAGCTGAACCTGAAGCAGATTTTCCATTGTTGGTCGTTCTCCATGAAAAAGCCATCACACTGTTAGCTTGTTTGAGGGGAGGAGTTGTTTTCAGGTGGGTTGCCTTTTTCTGACACTTGACCCTGACAGGCCATCTTCATTGTGGGTTGCAAGGAATGGCCACCTAGCAAGAGCAGTGAAACCCTTACCACTCCTCATAATCTCACTAATATCGCCATCCTCCTTTCTAATCCCTTGTGAGTGCCCACTGCCCCATGCTGCTAAAAGTTAAGGACTCCAGAAAGTATTACAAGCACTTTTGTAACATTTTAAAGTTATTATTTAAATACTGTATTTATTGCATTTTATTGTATGTTTTTATGGTATGATTTTTTTTCTTGAATGAATTTTATGGCTGGTTCTTTTTTATTGTTATATATCTGTTCTGGACTGTACACTAACCAGAGGGGTAAATGAATAAATGTACTAGAAATGTAATAAATAAAGAAAAAAATCAGTCTTCAATGTATACATTTGAAAGCTTGCTGCTCTGAAATGTGCACATTTTTACTGATCCCTTACTGTTTTGCCTTGAAATGTGCATATATTTACTCTGAAATGGATCTTTCCCGATTCACCTCACTGCTCTGTAACCCACATGTGTATCTGACAGCATATATGGAAACCAGCGGAGGGAACTGACAAGCATGAAGGAGTGCAGGGAACTCAAAGCAGTCAAAGTTGCAGGACAAGGCACTTTGGGTCTGGGTTTAATTACTCTGGGAGTAGGTGAAGCAGCCTTTTAATGGGGGGGAGGGAATGTTTACTAGCAAGGGAAAGCCTACAGCAGTGAATTTAAAATACCAGTAAAAATAGGTAGTTATCACCATTCTAGGCTAAACTGGTAGACAAGTGGTTTTGCACATGACTTACTGTATTCAGTAAGCGATCCCTTTTGTGAACTGATGCCAGGGTTTGGAATTTCCCTCAGGAGCTGGCAACCACAGCAAACCAATTCCAGAAAGGGTGTTGCCATAGGAAACAAGGAATTTCTAGGGAATAAGGTGGGTTATCAGGTAACAGAACAGCCTATTGTTTCTTACTGCTTATCTTCCAAGTGGGCTTAGCATGAGATGTTCTTGCCCACTGTGTCTTGTTTAGCACATACAACTCAGGCAATGAAATCCTAAAGTGCAACCCTGTCAAAAGGCCTTTTACAATAAAATCCTAAGTATGCTTACTTAGACCTAAGTCCCACAGCACTTAGTTGGTTTTATTCTCTGTTACTATTGCTTAAAATGGCATCCCTACTTCCACTGATTTCAGAGGAAATGCATGCTTAATTCTTTTATAAAATATGGAATTAAACCATCATGTTTAGCTGTGTTGTTCGTTTACTTTTCTGTCCGAGTTATCTGCATGGACAAACCTCCACCAAAAAAAAAAAAAAACCCTGGAAGAATTCTGTCCCACCCCCACCGACTGCCCCAAAAGCTCTCAAACAACTGTTGTTAAGTGGAGCTGAAAATTTGGAACAGGTGGATAGTGGGAACAGAGAAGAGAGGACAAATACTTAGTCACAGAATTTAGTGTACAGATACTCACATGTCAAACGCCCAATTGGAACCAAATTGGCTAACAACTAGAAAAAGTCATAAAGATATTTACATTTTTAAAGCACTCAGCTTCTTACTGTTTATGAGTCAAGACTCTAAAATGGAATGCGTATGAATGGCCTGTGTAGTGTATTAGCTGGTTTAGTGTAAGTTATCATACCATGTTCCTTAACTAGGCAAGATCGCTGCCTGTACTGATACCAATATAAATTTAAGTCCTCCATGTTGCCTCAAACTGTCGTGCTTGCCTTTATGCACGGAACTCAGCTGTCAGATTACACACCATATTTAGCATGACTCCTACAAGTAAAAAAGTCCTTTTGGCTTAACAGGATATCCTATAAAAATGCAGACAGACAGACATTTATAGCAGGAGATTTCTCCACCAGCTGCTCCAGAACTGCGTCAGCAGCATGTGTGCTCAGAAGTTTGAGCTCTGCATAAACTGTTAATCTGAAGGGTGACATACAAGCATGCATTTTTCCATTTTCCCATGATTTCCCAGCAAGATTTTCAAATTAAAGCAGGCAATGCTAATTAAGGCTGCCTGGGTTTTTTGACACAAGCATAATTCAGAGACACAAATTATGTTTAACATTCTAGTCCATTTTACAAAACCTGTATCCAGGCAAGCAACTTTTTCCTCTCTACCTAACCTGAGAACTTGGAAGTCATCATCCCAACACCACAGAAATAATAATCAGGCACACATGCGGATGTAAAATATGTTCTTATCAACAAACTAACTACATGCCAAACATAACAGTGTTTATGTGGGGCACTTATGTATCTGTCCACCTCTCCAAGGGAAAATGATCTGAACTTTGGAAATTAATAGTGAGGATATAAAGTTTCTTTTAAAAGAATGAAAAGACTGCAGAATGCTTTGGAATCCAAATCTTATGACAGTGAAATTATATTGGCTTCCTCTACTGTTAATGTGAAATGTCAGCAGACTTGCTACCCATCTTACACACACAACGTTGTGATTTCCTAGAAAGCCATAAAACTTTCAACCTGTTTCTACCTACATTTTCTTATAGTCTAATTTTCCATCCTGCCCCCTTCCTACAGATTCACAATTATATGCTGGTGTAATAAAATGAACTCAGTTTAAGATAAGTAGTGATTCCTATTCTGAAAACACAACAGGCACAATACTTTCAGGAACTGTTTACAAGCAGCAAGACATGTACCTGTTCATACTCTTTCATTCAAGATTAATGACATGGAATAACTGTCTCCCTTGTTTCTATAATCAATCACTAATGAACTCTAACCACCCACAAGGATCCGCTGCAAGGTGGCTGGGGCTGTGGGAATTCATCCTTTCAAAGCAGTTCTTATTATAGTAAGCACGATAGGGTTGTTGTCCCATGCAGTTGTTTTCATTTTATAGTTGTTCATTTTATTCCTGATCTTGCATTATATTTAATTGCATGTGTGCATTCCAAACTAAATTTTGTGAACTGCCTGAACAGCTCTGTCTATGGGTTACAGTTCTAGAGAAAAAAATGGGCAGAACAAAGTGGACATTTAGTTCCTTACAGAGGTTGAATCTTTTATCTTAGAAAGTTGATGTGTTTCACGGTTAACTTAAAATTGTATGGGCTGGGTCCACTCCTCCTATAATAGAGCCTTCAAAGGTTGCAGATACAGATTCTGATTCAGAGAATGATGAGGGACCTGAATCCTCAGCTGAAATGCCAAGGCCAATGGACCCAGAGATAAGCTAGGCAGTCAACTAAGACTCAGACAGTTTCAAATTCTGTGGAAGGTTTAGTGAAGCAGACCTAACATTAATCTAAGAGGCAGGACTAGTTGAGAAGAAGCATCCGATATTCAAAACAACTGGCCCTGAAAGAGGCAAGCCTACCTTAAAGGTGTGGTTTGCTGCTTCTAGTTTGGAGGGATGAGCATCATTCAGTTTAGAATCAACTTATCATCATTAAGTCACATGTTCCAAATGGCCAGTATTATAACCGTGTTAATTTTATTAAAATTTTTTGCAATACTTTCCTTTTGCACTACAGAGCCCACCAAGCTGGTCAGCTTTAACATAATATAGACTTATAGTTAGAAAGTGTTTGCCCTAGTTTACTAGAAAAAAGGAAGAAAAGATATATAGATATATCAACTAACCTGCAACCAGAAAGCTGATAAGCACAGCAGACATCTCTACCAGTATACTAATATTACTAGAAGCTTCAGAGGCAAAGCATTTCCAAAATACAAAGTCTCCTGCCAATGTACTTCCAAACCACAGTCACCCCAATCACACAGTCTGAAAAACTGATTGAATCTGGCTATCCTATCAGGCTTTCACAGGAGGAAAGCTGTCAGCAAGGCACACCTGCCTGGTCAGTCTTTTCAGCCCAACTACCATGGCTATAAGAAATTGTCACACTGTTTTATTTCCTTCCCCTCACAAGTCCTGGTGAAACAGATCTTTGGGTGGACGAAGCTTTCCAAAATACTTATTTTTAAAACCATGTCTTAATATCAGCAACAGTTAAGATTGGTGATACCCCATTTCTATTATGAACATGTGCAGAGAAGGCATCTGAAAATGTGCTATTTTGTCCCTATTGTAACAGTATCTTTTACACATATAGGTAACTCACACATCATAACTGCCATATATATATATATATAATTCCATAAGACACTGCACAGATGAATTAAATACACAATGACTGGGTTTACAGAACATAGGATCATTCAGCTGGGGTTACTTAACAAACAACAATGCCGGCAGGTGCCACTTCGCAAAGTCAGTATCTACTTGGCGTTTGTTCTGCAAACATGATCATCTCCCTACTACAGCATTCGGCAAGCACTTCATTTACTAACCAGCACTTTGTGCATGTGCATACTTTCATGTAGATACATAACATATTAATCTGTGCATTGTTATATACCTAGGGAGTCCCCAGTATGCATAAAGACTCACATTTTTGGGTGGCCCCACTATGCTTTCAGAGTGATTGGCACTCAGCTGCCAGAATGAGCCATTAGAAAGGTAGTAATTCTGAAGTAACCCGCTAAAAATGAAAAGAAAAAAGGAAGCAGTTCCTAGAGCAATAAACCACCAAATCTGGCTTTAAAAAGCAAAACTGTAAATTAAGTAGGACCAAGAAGTGAACAGGAATAGTTGAAAATGCAGTGTTTTGTTCCAGCTTTGCTCTACTCAAAATTCTGTTGGGGACCTTCAAATACATGTTCTAAAAATATTACAAGGCACTCTATAAAATGTATTACTCGGGTAGACAGACTTCAGGCTCACAGGATCTACTTTATTTTTACTAGAACCCAAGTATCTACCAAGTAGATCCTACTGAAAAAGAAATATACCCAGGGTTAAAGAATGCTAATCACAGGAATGTGTTTGGAGCACCAGAAATGAATTCTGTTCATGACCATGAAAATGTCCACTCCTAGTTATCCCAACCTTTCTTCATTCCAGCAGTATAATTTTGGGGAAGGGGTCATTTTCTTGTTGCCACTGTTAAAAAAACTAGCAGTAAGAAACCCCTGTCCATCTGCTGCAAAAGCAGCAGAACCCTCTTCCCTCTGCCCACTCCTATTCTATGAACATTACTCATGCAGAGGCATACAATGTAAATCAGAAGAAATATATAAAGCTACATTATAAGAAATACTTCTGAAATGTTGATAAATTCCAAGTGACAACAAGCAAATATTGTAATGGCTTTCAATGTAAACAATTAACAGAAAAATAACTGCACAATGGCCCAAATAGAAACATCTACTCTATGTTTTTATTCTGGGTAAGGATGGAAACTTTATAGTGCAACACTTGTGTGTAACAAAAAGATGGTCAAGTTTAATATTCCACTAGTCTATTCTGCTTGCCTGCAGCTGTCCTTAAGAAATTTGAAAGTACATTCTCTTTCCTTTTTTTTTTAATTCCTCAGCGTTTCACCTTCCATGAGTTCCTGAAAATTAATCAAGGTTAAAACTGCAATCAATCATGCCTACTGTAGAAGCAACTGAAGTTTAATCTGCATGTACTACAGACTCTGATGTGGGCATAAGCTGGATTCTCCTTACAGGAGAACACAATATATGAGTATTTCACTACAACTGCTGTTTGACATTTTAATAAATCCTAATATATTTAACCAGTCTCGTATCCATAAGAACAATTCCCCTCTCACACAGAAAGTGCTCAGAATTCATATCTCAGTTTTCAAGTCTTTAAAAAAACTTTCCAATCTGTACCTTCTGCACAGACCGAATCCAAATAACAAAACTACCATGCTGCAAATGTGTGCTTTAAACACCATGGAGTGTGTTTAAAGTACCTGGTTAACTTCTAAAGCTGATCAAAAGAAGCACCAAGCATCATCTGGACAACCACAGGTTCACCACCACTGGCCCAGAATGATGGTTTGGATAAGTGGAGATATTCTGTTGAGACTGTAGGAAGTAGAACAACTTCTGCAAGGAGCGTATCACACATGAATGCAGTTGCAGAGAAATGGATTAAATGAGAATATGGCAAGTGCTTATATCTGCCAGACATGTTGGTCTAGCAAAATTGTAACACAGACAGAAAAGACACTCCTTAAGGTTTCTTGTAACTCTGATGAGTGACATACCAAAGGGAAAAGAAGAGAAAACTCAAGCTTCTTCACAAGAGGCTGTGGTGACTATATGTTCCCTTAAGAGATGCAGAACACACACTTTTCTGAAAAACCTTACAGAGGAGGAAACAGTTAGGATCTAGGCTGTTCTAGGGCTCCCCCTGGTTACCATAACTGGAACACACACCTCAGTATTTGCAAGATCAGTTTCAGGCCTTACTGAAGCTCTCAGCCTCCTGGTAAGAGCCAGTTGTAGCCCTGGGAAAAGAGCAGGTTCTTCCCTTCAGAACTTGCCTCAACAACAGAAGTTTTCCTGTTTGCTGTAGTGCCTGCACCTTGTCTGCCCCGGATTCTGCATTCCTGCCAAGCCTCAGCAATGTATCTTTCCCTACTATCTGTGGTTCAGCTCCTGCATCTTGTCTGAACCTTGCTGTGTATCCTGCCTTGCCATGCCTCACTACCTTGCTACCTGCCCTAGCTTGCTGCACCTGAACGCTGCCCTGTTGTCCTGCCCCAATGTACCTGCACCTCTGTTTGTCTTCTTGGTTCTCAGCCCTTGGATTGTTCATGACATCTTTGTTTAGCCCCGATTCCTGACCTTAACTGTGATTAAGAGACTGAACTTTGGAATCAGACACTGTTAAACAAAAATGTTGCTTCCCTCCAGTGCTTTCAGGCATGGTTCATTGTTACGGCTGCACTGACCTTAATTAAAGATAATGCTAATCAGAAAACATGCATAACTCAGAAATGCATTACCATTTTCTAAAACAGAGGTGACTTGGCTTTGTAGAACTTTTATGCATGTAGCTTAAGTTTGCCCTTGTTTCATTACTCTAACACTTGGACACAGCTGCATTAAATGCTCATGTAGCCTAAAAACTCACTGAAGTAGAACTTACTTTGTAAGAAGACATTCAGGCACATATTCGGGTATTCTATACCCAAGCAGAGAAAACACGTGAGGTGAGGAAGCACTCCAGCCCTGCTCTGCCTCATCACATTTGTCATTTTCTACTCAAGGCGGGCAACTGACAAGGAGATCTTGTATTAGTGGAGACTTCCCACACAAGCCGGAATGCATGTAGAGAACCTTATTCAGATCCCAGACGCTAATTGGATACAGAATGCCTGAATAGGGCTATTTACTTTTGATTTCAGGGGAAGAAAGAATATATACTTTCTTTGGTATAAAGCAAAATATTATTTTTACTGAAGTAATAGTGACCTCAAATTTAAGTTGTTAAATTTATATCTATTCTATATTGTTTCCAGGTATTCATCAGCTAAACCTGAAGTCTCCTGGTTTAAGTATAGATTTTGGTCTGACAGCTTTTTGATTATTCAGCCACTTCATCTTACACGACCAAAGCACATAAGTTCTCCATATACATTTAAAGTATAATCAAATGTTCTCCAAATGGCTGCAGTTGAGAACACAGTGGTTACCCTTCTTCTCCTAGGTTTTTCCCCCTGGCCTCAAAAAGCAAACTAGGTGCCTTATATAGTTCTCAGCCTTCGGTAATGTACAGAAAGAACTGGTTTTTAAAAAGGAATTTAACACTAGTGTTCTCTCCAGCCCACAATTTTTCATGCTTGAAACTGCTTATAAAAAACAAAAAGGCACAAACATGTCTATTGCCCCAAACGCTCCACAATTCTACATATATAAACAGCATCCCATTTCCAAAGCACGTAGATATCCAAAGTTCAGCAAACAGACTGTCTGAACAGCATTTACACAGAGCCATGTTCATTCATCACCTTCAAGTTTAATTACCAAGCCATTTCCTTTTGGCAGTCTCTACTGGTCAGTGGAATTAGGTTTTACATGGTAAGGATACCAAGGAATTACAAGTACCCATAATTCTCTGCAGCTGCACAATCTGTTAAGAATCTGAAGTTTTGAAAAGGAAAGGGTTTTTTAGGAACAAACATTCCTTTTTGCATGCAGTTGTATCTGGAACATTCATGTGAACATGACCTCAATGCAGACTTATTTTCTGCGATATTGCCAAGAAGACATAGCTAACTAAAGGAAACCCAGTATTAGTTAAAACCACAAAGAAATAGGAAAGACAACTATTTCTTCAGTAGTACAGATTGTTCCTTATTGTACATTTGGACTGTGGATTGTCCAGTTGCATTTAATGTAAGCCAAATACACCTCTGCTTGGGGGGATTTATTGAATACTCTTAACAAATCTTACTGCCAAAATGGTTTTATGATAGTCAGCAAGAACAACCACAACACCTCAGTACAAACCCTCTCATTTAGTTTCTCAATTGCTTTGAAATTCATGACATTCCCTTCTCCATTCTATTTTATTAAAATTTGCAGATAATGCATAATTCTTCTGTTGTTCCACTGCCTTAGCAATTTTCTTGCTCCCTTCTTAACCCAACTATCTCTAAATGTTAGGCAGGCATTCTTAAGGGTTTATAACCACCCAAGAAGCATGAATTCTTTCTAACAGTACCCCAGCCTCCTAAAGCCACTTTTTTCCAGTTGTGAAGAGGCTTTATGTGGGCAAAAAGATGAACCAATGACCAAGACACATCCACATATTTCAAGGTAAGAGAGAGAAATCTTGTGTCAATTGACATCAATAGGACCATCCTCTCCATATTTTTAGGCAACCTTTTTTCTTATCACAGGAACCTCTCTCACAATTCTGTTAGATCCCTTTCAGTCAATCAGGTTGCCTAGGAAGAAAGTAAGCATTACCAATTAAGTTGCTGTCCTTACTCTAAAGACACAGGTAGCAGCAATGTTTTTCCTTGCTCAAATGTAAGTGTCAAGGACCTTGGGTAGAGACCTGTTCTCCCCTGCAGAGAAAGGCAGGACACGCGCCAACAGAGCAAAGCTCAGGGAGCCAAGGTTCCATTTGGATGCTAGGAAGCATTTCCTGACAGTCAGGACCCCAAGGGTGTGCAATGGGGCTTCCATGAGAGGTCGTTGAGGCCCCATCGGTGTGGGTGTTCAAGGATAGGCTAGACATCCACATGGTGGGCATGTCGTGAGCGGAGCCGGCTGGTGCCAGAGGTCAGACTAGATGGCCCGGGAGACCCCTTCTGACTCGCTCTGTTTTCTATGTTTCTAATCTAGAATGGAATTCTAGTATGGCATATAGGGGACCTTTAACCCCTTTCCTGCTGCTGCAGTCCACATCAAGTTTGGGTTATTGTGCCTGTAGATTACATGTCCAAAAATAACCTGTTAAAATACTGTACCCTTTTTTGTCAATACGAACTGCAGGTGAAGTGGCCCTGATCCGATCAGGCCTATGGCACGAGTCCAAGTGTTATATCCCACCATGCTTACTTCTCAATAGGGGGAAAAACATAAAGTCACTCAGTCTGACTCTCAGAGCACCATTCTACACATAGAACAAGTCAGCACTTCAGGGGTGTACTGACAGGAGTATCAAATTGTGTTATTCTGTCAGCACAAATAATGTTGCTCTAAGGGGCAGCCAGATTACCAATGATACAAAAATAGTGAATCCAACTGAAGTTACATTTGCACAAAAACAGTTATGCATTCATGGTACACGAATGTTTGCACAATGGGTTGTACATACAAATTCGGTTGCAGAACAGCCTTCACAAGTAGACAGTGCAATCTGTTCCCTGAGTTGTACTTGCATGTAACTTCTGCATAACCCACTGGGTAACAGGTTATATATTCCATTAGCACAATTGATTGCACAACTGCTTGCATCATGGGCAACTGCTTGCAGAACAGAAACATTCTGTGGAGGTCCACTCCACTCTATTTGAATTTTTCGAATGATATCCTTGGATATGCCTTCAGTTTCCTAGTAGCTTTGTGGTCAGTCAGAGTTCAGGAAGAAACCTTTCTACAAGTGCACAAATAAGTGTTGAGTGCTGCATTGCATGTATAGCCCTATGCTTCAGCTTTAAAATTTATGACACTGCTTCATGATTTACATTTTCCTATTCCATATATGGAGACAGGAATGTTATTCTTAACCACAAAAAGTTAGCCACCTGCAGCATCTTGCATTCCTGATACTTTTTTAAATTACAAATGCTACCAATTAATAGATAAATTATAACCAGAATAAAGCAGAACCGATAGGGAAAGGGCATGGCGTATTTAACAGCAGCAACATATTCTCTAAAGAATACGCTTTTAGGGGAGACAATATCAACAGGTGTTTCCTTGAAAGCTTCAATCTGTTTGTAGAAAAGGAAATAGATCTCTGGAGGCTGCAAATCATTAGCATCTCTAATGCATTTGCAAATTCCTACTGTGGAAAATCAGCCTGTAAAAACAGGCCATTTCCAATAAGTGCCTTGTCTGGTTTCCTACACCATTTAATTTCAGATGAATTTTATGAGAACTATGTTACATATTTTACCTCCCATATGGTTCAGATTTGACAATAAAGTATTTTTGTCCTGCTCTGCTCTTTTTTATGCTTCAAAAACAAATATTTCCAATGGAACATGACTACACAATGTCAAAGTCCTGTCTCAAACAAGCTAGGCCAATAATGCCTTTGTCCCCATCTTCAAGAATCTCCAGATAAGGTACACCTGGCAGAGATACTGAAACATTCTAAACAAAGCCTCCACAAATACACATTTCATTTTTTCATCATAACAGCTTTTCTATCATACTGGCTTGCTTTTAAATCATATAAAATTCTGTATTTGGCATATTTGTTTCTATATACAACTTTGCTTATAATTACTTTGGACAGTGCTCTACAGAATGTTCAAAGTTTTACATCTTAGCAAAAGACAGAAGAAATGCAGAAGAAAACTGTAGGGGTATTATATTAAATTAAATACATATTTCATCAAAGGGCAGAAACTAGCAAATCCATTCCAGTTTAACTGCAGTCAAACTTAGTCCAACAATTTACCTGTACATTTAGCAGCTAACATGGTCAATTATTGCTCTGCTAATTTTACATCATGTTCAGTAATGTAACAGACACCTTGTAGGGTAATAAATCAACACAATACTTTTAAAAAATCTTATTCACAAAGCACACACATTTCACGTGAAAGGTCAAGGCAATAAAAGAGCTGGAATCTTGGATCACAAGTCTCAAGGAAACACTTAACAGAAATATGAACTTTCAGTTTTTGTAATAATTTATCTTACCTCCCTCGTTCTACTGCCAGGGCATCTATTTCATCAAAGAACAATATGGAAGGTGAAACAGCTCTGGCTTTCCTAAATATCTGCCAAGTCACAAGAAGGTGGAAAGGGGGGAAAAATCACAAATTTTAACAGTTTTGTAATCAAAAACTCAATCTAAATTCCAATGACAAAACAGCACCACAGCTTTTAATGAGATTAGTTCTACAAATTCCCAGTAAACTCTCTGGTATATACAAAAAAGCCACACCACTGAGCAAAAGTGATATTATTGTTTTGTTGCATGATGATAGGTGGGGTATTCTAAACGTTCTTCCCAATCACAACACACTGTGAAAGCATAGCTTGCTTCCCTCCCACCCTGGCTCTCCTCTCATTTCAAAGGCAATGAAGAGCAATCTCACCAGACAGCTAGAACTGGAAGAGGCATCCAGTTTTAAACCACCCCAAATTTTCAATCAAATCCCACCACTGCAGCATCAATATACCAACAATTGGTAAGAACCCACATTCACATGGACTGCCACTAACTGTCTAAACCACTATTAAAATCTAATCAATTTAGATCCCTATTCCAAACTAAATTTGTGGTAAGACATCTTTTCCAATAAGAAAAGGATAATAGGATACATGAGAAAAATATTCATTCATTTCTTTCTTTCTTGCTCTCTCATGACCTGCTAGCACCATGCAGTTAGCCTGCTGCAAACTACCTGCCAACATAGCATCATTCCAGTTAATCTTTATATAACAAGAAACAGAGTTGCAACACACTTTCACACAGGGATAGGATACCGTTTTCAGCCCAAGTGCTGAATTGACCACAAGTCTGAAGAGTGGGGCCACATACTAACAATGGGAGGAGCCACTGATGTCACGTTAATACTAAAGGACAACATTATGATACCATATTGGAGGAAGGTTTGAGGTTTACTATTTTAAGTATGTTATGTTGCTTTTTATACCATCATTTGGCAAACTCTGTTAATAGATATGAGATTTTTTTCACTTTCAGCCTCATAAATTACTAGTTAGTTATCAGCTGCTGCAAACTCAAGGAGATGGATTCCTTTAAACTGTCAACAAAAATTAAAAAGCTGGGAGATTTGAAAGTCCCAGTATTGAATGTTCTGCACAAATGTATACATAATATTGTACTCTACATTTTCCCAAATCACAACATATTACTATTATTGTCATTATTTATATCTTGCCTATTCCCAGTGATTGGGATTCCAGGGTGGTCACAACATTCAAGCTCATACAAGTAAAGCATTTAAAATATATGCAAAAGTTAAAATATAATTAAATCAGTTTAAATAATTTAAAATGTTATAATCAATATAACTAAATTCCTAAGAATAAGTAAATTCTTAGGCAAAAATTCTTAGTTAATATACTAAGTCAATTGCTGACAAACTATGACATCTTAATACTTCAAATATGATAAGTTATCCCACATGGATGAGATGGGTTACAGCATTCCTTGGTTACCAGAGAATAACTTTGATTCTACAGAAATCTCTGTGTTGGTAGGGGATATGCAATGAATGCTAGGCAATGTAAGAAAGTAATATAAGGTCCTTAAAATGATGATTGGAGCTACATGATGGCTTGAATTGTCTACATATAGGGGGAAAGTCCATACAATCATAGACAGAGTTTGTGGGATGTCCTGCATCATTTTCCCCTCCTCCAAAATAAGATGTTGAGGGTTGTTTGAAGGAAAAACAACATAGAAAAACATCTTTAAAGTTACAAATACAGTCTTGCCCAAATAATTACTGGATGATGGTTACATGATGTAAAGAACTGTGACAGAAGTAAATACACTATTAGTAAATGCTATCTATGTGTTTGTACAGTTAAGTTCACAATTCCTTACCTCTCTGACTGCACGTTCAGATTCTCCAACATATTTGTTCATTAACTCAGGTCCCTGCATGAAAAAAAATCAAGCAATTTTCAGACTTTTTTGTTCCACCATGTGTTTTAGGAGATATAAAAAATAGCTAGGATTCTACCTTGAAAACTGAACTTGCAAGTGCTTATTTTATTAATTATAAAAATATCTCACTGTACCCTTTCCTGAATAGAGCAGGTTTGGCCAGTATCACACATCACACATTGGTTATGTGCAGATTAAATTGCTGCAGTGAATTTCACATGAAGAACATTTTGAAACCTCAGCTGGTGCAAACTGTAGTCAGACTGCAGTCTGGGCCTACTTTATGGAGCATATTATTCTGGTTTCATTCAATCTGCAACATATTCAAATTCTGCTTCATTTCCAAGTTTCCAGGCTCATTCAAGGTATTAGTTATTACCTATAAAAGCTGAACTACTTGGAGTCAGGCTACTTGAAACACCTTTCCATCCTCTGCAGCCATCCAAGTTTTTTTATTCTATCTTCTCCGTGTGCAACTTTTGAAATCCTGACAGTAAATTCAATGGAAAAATTATGTAATTTCTGCACTGTGTACAACATCTAATGCTGTGTTATATAAATGTTAACGAGCACTGGTAGGACTGAATCTGTGAAAAGGAGAGAACCAAACCTGCATTCTTGGTGCAGCCCTAACATGATATGCCTCACTCCTATTTGCTTGAAATCTGATTACTAAATGGGTTTGCAGCCTGTAACTGTATGCAAGATTGCTATTTTTTAAAGTATCCACTACTTGCTCAGCTATTGTCACTGGGCCCTGAATTTATGTGTCTGCTCACTAAACAGCAACTAATGAAGGCTCTGCCAAAAAACGCTAACCAGTCTTCCTCCAGACATTGAAGATAGCTGCTCATAAAGCAGAGCAGTGGCTTTCCAAGCCCCATTAATCTATTTTAACTGCTGCAGTCAAGAGGAAAAGAGAAAACAGCAGAGGAAATTTTAACTGGAAAGTATTTTGACATAATTGACCCTGTGACAAACCAAACTTAAGCACATGTCAAGTGCAGAGAGCTGAAGAAAGGCATCTGAAGAGGCATACAGGAAGTTAGCAAATGCCAAGGTGAAGTCAGAACCCTGAAAACAGTGTGTATTTTTAAAATTATTGCTAATTCAAAATCAGAACGACAACACTGAAAGGATCCTATTTAAAATGAAAAATAAAACACAAGGAACACATTCTGCCCAAAAGCATTTACTGCACTTGAATGCACTTGCTGAATCCAAATAATATTATAGCAGCTGACTCTCTTCTATCTGTGTTCTTCCTCTTTTGGAGCATTGCATGCTAGTTTCTAAAGTATTCTTAAGATCCAGACAGCAGAAGACCACTTGGTAATCCGTCACAGTGTGAACATCAAAAAAGATGTCTAATTATTTAATCTCTCACTTTTAAGAACTGCTACAGACTATGAGTTATAATAATACATGAAATGCAATCTATTTTTAAGACTGTTTTGTAAATGGAAATGTTCTCTGTTTGGCAGGGGACATTCTTGCAGATAGAGTCAGCAAAGAAGTGTGTAAGCCTTTTCCTATACACAGCTTCCCACTTCAACAAAATTAAAATCTCCCCAACCACCTGCCTTTCCTTCTGCTGGATTCCGATTATAATAATGACAAGGGAGGAAACTACAGCAAGAAAATACCGGGCAATGAAAAGGACTGAGCAACCACTCCACACTTCTCAGTGCAAAGACAAGCCTTCTAAACTCACTTTTGTTTACAAGAAATGCTTGTTGTAGTTTTAGTGCACAGAATTTCATGGAATAGAGCATACCATTTCAGACTGCAAATGACTGATCCAATGTAAATACTTTCAGGTCACCCAGTGACCTTCATGGCCAAGTGGGGAGTAGGATCTCCAGAGTGCCAGTCCAACATCTGAACCACTATGCCTTCACTTTACAACTCACCTTCACTGCCAAGAAGTTTAGCCCACTTTCATGGGCCAAAGCCTTTGCAATCATTGTTTTTGAGCAGCCTGGAGGTCCATACAGTAGTACACCCTTGGGTGGCTGAATGCCCATTCGAATGAAAGACTCGGGGTGCTTCAATGGCCATTCAACAGCTTGTTTCAATTTCAATTTGACTTCTTCCATTCCCCCAATGTCTGACCAGGATACCTGTAAAACAATCCACTTTCATGAAGCAGCAGGAAATATTCTGAGGTTTACAAGAACAATATAAGATAAAACCCTTAAACAAAAAGGACTCCCGGTATTTTACACCAGCAAGAAAAAAAGACCAGTTTAAATCATTGAGTAAAATCAATGTTTCCATTGATACATCTTTATCTATTTACTAAACACAATGTTGCAAATCTGACCACAAAACCTTGCTAATTTACAACTAAACAGAGTTACATATTTTCTTCATTCTTAAAATCAGACCTTGTTTCTTTGTCACACTATGCTGTTTACTTACAACTATCATTGACTCATTCATTCTCCATTTTGAGACTGGATCTATCCAATCCAAACTGCAAACCTCATAATACCTAGTCAAAGTTGCCAGTGTTTCTGCACCTTCTGCTATTCCTTCCTTTTTGTAACATCTAGCCTGAAAAAGTTCTGAAGAATGTGAAAGCTTGTTTTTTTAAATGAAATTTGGTTGGGCCTAATAAAGATAATGTCTTTCCTAGAATCTTTGACTTTTTCCCCTTCATACTCTAACATGGCTCTCTTTGTTTATGTATGCATCTGATGTCTTTTCAACATATAGAGGGAATCCCATGACAGCTTGTAAAGTTAACCACACAAGAATGGGAATAGTAGTCCACAATTTCTATCCAGTCTTACTTGCCAAGCAAAAAATCAAGCCACCATCTTCTCCCCCATCCTCTTTCTAATAAGTCATCTGCACCTCCCCCTAGGCATGGGAAACCATCTAGGGTGTTTTTAAAGGCTTCTCAGCACCTTAACACAGCAACATCCAGATCTCTCCTCCTGGCCTTTTCCAAGATGAGGTCCAGAGAGAAGAACAACGCACTGGGTGCCACCACTGGAAAGTGAGCCATTCCTCCCACAAAGGAAGAACAAGCTGTCAAAAGCTGGGTGGTGTATTTTGCACCGCTTTGGCACTGCACAGTCAAGGCTCTCCAGGTGCTTTGGACAAGCAGCTTCTCAACAATCTGCCCAACCCTGGAGATGGAGAGAAGATGAGGACTGTTGCAGAACTGCTGGGACAGTTTCCAGCTTCAAAGTTAGGGGATGACTAGTCATTTACAGAGTGTGGCTCCATACTTGCCACTGGTGTCTTTGGGGCATAACTGTTGTATCCAGTATGTGAAAATAGAAACCTGTGCACTGGACAAAGTTTTCTTTCCAATGTTGTTCTTTTCTGCCTCGGCTCAGCCCTACCTTCACAAAGGCAAGTAGCAAGGAAAACAGAAATGCCAGTAACTGGTAGGAGAAACAAGGTCTGATATTACAGAGCTAAGTAAAGCAGTTTATTTTCTTCCAGTGCATGTACAATGACTGTTTCATAGACTATGGATTTTTGTATTTGGGAAATGATAAAGATGGTTATTCGTACAGAGAAAAGCTTCCTTTTAAAAAATCAATGAAAAAATGTAAATACAATTTAAAATTTAAAAGTTGACTTATACTATTCTCTTTATGAGTTGAGATTCTGACTATCTCTCCAGCTAACTTATACCCTGCCAGGACGAGATGGGCAGGATGAGAGGAAGATGGAGTTGATTTCACTTCCATTCAGGGGAAGCTAGAGACTCTGAACTGGAGCCACCTTTTCTCTCTCTCTTATTTTTCTTACGAGGCCACACAATTGGATTGCATTCTTCTCACTTGTACCCCTATCTATAAGCATCAAGGA
Source organism: Varanus komodoensis (assembly GCF_004798865.1). NCBI lineage: Eukaryota > Metazoa > Chordata > Lepidosauria > Squamata > Varanidae > Varanus > Varanus komodoensis. The sequence goes on along the minus strand of NW_025335568.1, from coordinate 28,637,922 downwards.
AGAGATCTGTAGCATCCTATGGCACCACAGCCACTGTCTAAAACCCACAGAATTGCTCTTTTCTTTGTTTCAAAAGAAATTGAAACAATTTCTCCCTCACTGTTCCCCTCCCCACAAAACTGTTCTCATCGTATTCAACTAGGATCCTATGCTGACAGGCTAGCATTATGATTATGGGATAAGATGGCTTCATCAAGTACTTAGGAGGCTTATCAAAGTACTTAAGAAATGTTGTTGAGTGGAAAAAAGCAGGACAGAAGAAGTGCGTGGAATTGGTACCAACAAAACTGAAGAAGGGCATGGTGGCTTTGAACCACACAAGGTAAGCTTCTCAAATAATTTCATTAGTAACTTTAGTGGCTAATGGCCCATCAACACTGAATGAAGAGGAGGCAGGTGAGCTCTAGCGCCTTCCTCTTTCTCCAAACATTTCTTTTATATGCATTCTTTTCCCCTCTCTATAGCAAGCTGAGCCAAGAGAAAGTCCACAAACCCTTGCAGAACTCCCCCTCCCCAGTTGCACAACTGGCAACCTACTCCAGGTACAGCTGTCCAAAAAGTGGAAGTGCTGGGCATGGAAAAGGGGTGCTGAGTGACCACATCAGGCACCATTCCCAGTGATCCACCTTCTTCCCCACCCAGCGTAGCTAGCAGTGGCAGCACTGGGTGCAGACAAGAGGTGCTCCTGGAGAAGTTCACAGGGCTCGATTCCTTACGATTGCCCTGTGAACGCTGGATGTGCTCTCCAGGAAATCAGATTCAGGGCTACAAAACAGACCAATGCCAGGGAAGCCTAGGTTTAGATTCCTCACGCATCCCTAGTTGGGTATATATATGGAAAGACAGTCTTGCTGGATATCCTGGTCCCAAGTTGCTTAATATGTGAGAACTTAATTCCTAAAGCAGCCTGATGCTTGAAGGTAAGGACGGACGAGGAGGATGTGAAGATGCAGGACTCAACTGTCCCTGTGCTATCTTTCATTGTGAGTTAGATCTTCCTAGATAAGCCACCCCACAGAATGCAGAGAAAATGGTCTGAAATAGAATATTGTTTCCTTGGGAGGTAAATATGGTCTCCTTAGATTACTTTTGCCAGTTATCAAGTATGTGCCTTTCCTGGTGCTAAAATCTAAAACAATCATTTTAGAATATTGTTCAGAGAACACTTACTTTTGGAACATCAATTGCCACCTCCCTCATGGCACTGGGCCTGATGTCATTCATTGCCCGCAGGAAGTCAGCACATGTGATAATCACTGATCCAGCCACAGCATCATCTGAAAGGTTGGCTTTTTTCCCAAGCGTTCTCCGTAAAGCGTACAATCCTATACAAAATATAGAATGTACAACATGACATATTCTTGTTTATGACTTCTCCTATATATACAATGTCATGAGGAGCAACATAACATAAGAGAGGTCCATGTTCATTTAAAATAATCAAGCAGGGAAGGACATGACAAGTTTGTTTTATTACAAAAATGAAAGGATTTTTTTAACACTTCCTGAGTGGAAAAAGGGTATTTCTTACAAAACAAGTAAATAGGTACTGTAACAATACAAAGTTAAGATCAACAAACCCTGCCTGCACACTTGCAAACTATTTTTTTAAAATACAGAGTATGAGGGCCAGTAAAATTTGATGCAATAAGAAATATGTCTTATAATAATTGTATATACAATTTAATAAATAAAAGTTATTACTCATGTTTATAAGAAAGGTATTATCTATATTTTGGTTTTATCATACTTTGTAAATATTAATTATTTACTTTTACAGTAACCTGAAGTTACTGTAAAAAATGATAATTTAAAAAGTTCAGAGTCTATCAGTATTGTGGAATATCCTGTCTTAAAAGATATACTGAATAGCTGTCAAGTTCAACTGATGTGACTGTGATTATTAATAAAACATGCAGAACCTTGGATTTGTTGTCAAAAAGCAAAAATTGCAAAGTTTACAATTAAAATTTGCCAAAATCTAAAAAGTATTGTTCTAATGTGAAAAAAAGCATTGCTTCAACTAGCATGTTTCAGTTATGAATAACTACATCTGGTATCAAAAGCTGAATACAACTGAGCTACTTTTACTCAACATATGGAATATTCAACTCCATGCTACCCACAATGGGAACTACAAAGGTAATGATTTTCCTTTAGTGTTCAAGTGTTTTCAAGAAACCAAATGCACAGTTGCAAAATGGGGAATACTTGGCTCAGTTATACTGCAAGTGAAAAGGATCTTGGAAATTGGATTGTAGATCACAATCTGAATATGAGTCAACAATGAGATGCAGCTACTAAAAGGGCAAATGCTATTTTAGGTTGCATTAACAGAAGTATCACTTCCAAATCATGCAAAGTACTCATTCCTCTTTATTCAGCACTGGTTAGTAAAGAATATAAAATTTTCCTGATGATCAAACAAGGGTCAGTTACGTAGTGTTCTATTAGAGAGACACAAAAGGTTGAAAATAAAAGGGACATTTTTGTCCTCAACACTAGGTATCATTAAGTCCAGTTCTGGGCACCACAGTTTAAGAAATATATAGACAAGCTGGAAAGGGTTAGGAGGAGGGCAACATGAATAATCTGGGTACTGGAAATAAAGCCCTATAAGGAGAGATTGAAAGAACTGGGCATGTTTAGCCTTGAGAAGAGAAGACTGGAGATATGATAGCACTCTGCAAGTATGGAATAAAGGGTGCAAGTTACTGAAAGCCAGGTTGCAGTTGAACATCAGGAAAAACATTGTGACTTAGAGCCAAGAGCCTAGGAAGGTTGTGGTCTCTCCCACACCAGAGGCATTCAAGATGCACCTGGACAGCCATCTGAGAGGGATGGTTTAACCTGGAGTCCTGCACTAAGCAGAGTGTTAAAATCAATGGCCCTCTGGCCCCTTCCAACTCTACTATTCTATGAATTTAAAAATATTAGAGCAGTACAACAATGAAACCAATGACCTAGGACAGTGATGGTGAACCTATGGCACATGTGCCAGTGAGCATGCAGAACCCTCTCTGCTGGCACACGAGCCAAGTCACCCCAGCATCACTCAGCAGCCATACACTTATTCGGAAATAGTAATGGCGCCCGGCAACAACATCACTCATTAGCCGCGACTCGCCACAAGAGGCGGCGTCGAACAGGTGGACAGAGGCAGGCACAACCACCATGGGAGGTACGCCAGAAAGGGAGTGGGCAAGCAGTGAGGAGGCATGCCGAGCGCTGGTGGTGGCGCCCTCCTCCTGCCTCCTCCTGACCTGCAGCATGTGAGTGGCCGCCCAAGCCACTCTCCTAGCACCAGTGGTGGAACCCTTCCGACTTTGTAGCTGCAGGCGCAGCCAGGCAGCCGTGCGCCATCCTGCCTGTACCGGGCTCCCATACCAGTGGCAGTGGGGGGGGGGGAGGAAGCTGGGTGAAGGGAGTGACAGGATCGAGGCAGCAGCAGCTGGAGCAAGCAGGAGAGAGAGGGCACCCAGGATCAATATGGCACTTCCTGGGGAGGGAGGCCAAAATAAGGAAAACTGGAGCCTGGAACTGCTGCGAAGTGAGAGGAGTGGGCATGTGGCAGGGACCCCCCTCCCCACCTGTCCCCACTCGCCAAGGCTTGGCAGCGCCGCGGGGGGCACCTTGAGGAAGATCCCAATGGAAGCATGGAAGGGACCAGCGATAGCCTCTCCTCACATTTAGTTTAGGTCTCTCTCTCCCTCCTCCATTCCGCTCCCCCAGTAAACTTTCAAGAGCCACCTAAGCTCCTGCAGCATTCCCAGTGGCTGGTTTGGGGGCAAGGAGTGAGGAAGGGAGGGAATGCATGTGACCGGGCGCAAGCAAGCCTGGTGTCCCCCAGCTTAGGGACGCAGAATGTGAACATGGCTCCTTCTTTCTGTTATTGTGTTTTACTTTTAAGACAAAAGATATTAACGTATGAGTTGTTTTTTTCTAAACTAAAACCTCAGTATTCAGGTTTTATTGCAGTGTTGGCACTTTGCACTAAATAAGTGGGTTCTGGGTTCAGGTTGGGCACTCGGTCTCTAAAAGGTTTGCCATCACTGACCTAGGAGGTTGTGGGCTCTCTCACACTAGAAGCATTCAAGATGCAACTGGACAGCCATCTGAGAAGGATGTTGTAACTGCACTGAACAGCGGGGTGGACCTGATGGCTCTCTTCCAACTCTATTGTACTATGATTCTCTTATTTTCTTCCCATATATTTTACAGAGCAATGTATCATCATTATATTGCATTTATATCCCACCTTTCTTCCTCTTGTGAGGAACCAAGGTGGCTTACATAGCTTCAGTTTATCCTCACAACAGCAACCCTGTAAAGTAGCTTAGACTGAGAATTTGTGACTGGCCCAAAGTCATCCAGTGAGCTTTATGGCCAAATATGGACTAGAACCTTCCAAGTCCCCAGTTCAGCATTCTAGCCATGATCTTAAAGTTAAATATGATGCAACATGATATACAAAAAATTATCGCTGCTGTATAAAAATAATAATAATAAAAAAATTACCACTGTGAAAGGTTCAAACAGACAATCATTCTAATTTAAACAATAATTGCGCAATCCTATACAAATTCAGAGAGAGAGAAATCCTATAACTTCCAGCATGCCCCAGCTAGGAGCAATAGGTCTTTTTTCTGCCTAAACTTGCATAGGATTACACCTTTAACAAGTTAATTTGTTTAGACATTCAGGCTATACTAATCAAAGTTTTCTGCTATGAATCTTCCTCCTATTAGGAGCATTTCTTATGGGACTTTAAAGTTAATCCATTTGCTGAAAGAATAAATAGTTACTTTGTAGATTCATTCACTGACCGAAATAAATTACACCTTTTGGTCTTCATCAAGTAGACACTTCACATTTACTTGATAAAATTTGGTATGCAGGAAGAAATACTTAATGTCATGTCCCATTTTCTATTACATGAAATATCTTTCAAAAGGAATTCTTTTCAGTCTGCAACTACCTAATTAGAAGATATCCAGAAAGAAAAGCCACAAAATTGCTATCCAAAAACAAAATATTGTCTTCTTTATTGTCATAGGGTTAGATCCAGATTTAAGCATATGCAACAGAAATGAAAGAAACAGACTTCTCTACCCCTTCAACCCTCTAGCCTGCAAAGAAATCTATCACAGAGGGTCAATGAACCCTACTGAATGGGCTAGACCAGTGGTGGCGAACCTATGGCACACGTGCCACAGTGGGCACTCAAAGCCCTCTCTGTCGGCACGCCAAGTGTTTAGAATGGGCAGAAATGATGAGGTGTGCAGAAAACACTACTCAAGGAAGGCTTTTTCAAAATCACCCCCTTTTCCATGGAACTTTGCCCCTATATTAGGGTTAGGGGAGTACACCAGGGTAGGGTTAGGGCTGTGGTGGCAAACCTATGGCACACATGACACAGTGGCACATAGGGGCCATGTGCATGCTTGGAAAGGAGTAGCAGTGCCAGGAGATGATGTCACGTGCCATGACTCCTTAGCCACAACTCATGCGAGTTTTCGCATGGCTGGTCAGTGTGCTTAGACTGGCTGTGGGTTGTTTTACCCCAAGTAACAAACTCACATTTTGCTTCAACTAAATTCCAGAAAAGAGCAGTCATCCAGCGGATACAAAGGAAGTTTTTAAGACTGGGGTTTTGGGAGCATGTTTTTGATTGGATGCAGCCTTAGCCTGCATTTAAGTTGGCTTTAGACACACACTTACGTATCAGATAGCACCTCTTTCTGGAAGTTTAGTGAATAATCATGCTCACTTACCAGTGACTGATTATTTGCTTTCTCTTACAACTCTTACTTTAAATAAGCCATCATCGGTTATTTACAAACCAAGAATCTAAATAAACAAACAAAAATATGTTTGTTGATTATCTTGCAAAGTCCATGCAACCTTTGCAAAAGACTAAGTTTGTGCCAGCTATTGGGTTACATTGCATTTATCTACAGGATCTCATATTTTAAAAGGTTGTTAAACTCCTGATCATTGGCCACACTGGTTGCAGCTGAGTCTGTGTGCAAAACATCGGGAGGGCACCAAGCTTAAAAAGGTTGGGTTAAATGGAAGCAAATTCATTATTGTGCCATGTATCATCAAACATGGTAAAACAATTTTCAGTACATGCAGAATACCTCAAAAGCTAAGAAAACAGAGGTGTTCCTAGACAGCTTCGTATGTGCAACCGCGCATGTAAATACTGCACTGACTGACATTGTAACTGCACATTATAAAAGTTTACTGTACTGACTTTTGCTTCTTATAACAGTGCTGCAGATCCTGTGTCACTCCAGATGTTTCTGGAATACAACACCCAGTCCATTGACAATGTTGGCTGGAGCTAATGGGAACTGCAGTCTAAACATCTCTTGAGGGCTGCAGGTCCCCCATCTCTACTCACAGAAAATGGTGAAGCAAGAGGAATGTTTTCCATCAGAATTACAAACCCGTTGAAATGAGAAATCAACTGGTATCTATTCTCTCAACATGAACCTAGTTTTTATATGAACGATACTTAAAGAACAAGAGTTTTGCTAATGCATTATTTCTTCTCTTTGTTGGCCTTTTGCTTTCACTGCAATTATTTTCAGCTGTGAATAGTTTCAGACTTGAAAATAATAATCCTCCTGACACACCGCCTTGGCAATAAAGCAAGTGTGTACAGTCGTCCTTGCTGAAAAAGAATCCTATGTAATAGAACTCCTGGAAATGAAATTAATCTGTTTTCTCCTTCTAAGCCTTGCCATAACATCTGTTCAGGCCAATAGGCATGTTTCAGCAAATACTAGATTATTCATGAAGGATTCTGAGTTACTTGTGTCTCCATGCAGTAGTTTAGCCAAGTGAACTTGCAATGTACCGGCTACAAAGGACCTAAGGGTTATACTTGTATGAACAGGATAAATCTTGCATTGCTTTCACAGCTAATTCATAATAGAACATACATCCTTTTGACATATTTAAAATAATGTCTGAGTAGTGAACAAGTCTTAAACTGGGCTTCTCTGATAAACTTGGAATGCACAAGCAGAATTCTTGCATTGCATACCTTTAAGGATAAAAAATAGTTTACTTTAAGAATTTCTAGACTGCCCTTCTGTAACAAAAGTTAGTTCCAGGGCAATGTATAAAGATAAAGCAAACCTCAGCAATTTAATAAAAACACACACACTAAGCTATAACATTGAGAGGATAAAATGGAACCACCACCTAAGAGCCATATAATGAACATTAAACAAATTAAAATGCCAGAGCAAAATACGTTGCTGCTGGTACAGATCCAACTGATCACCTGGGGCATCAGCAAACCAGGCTGCACAACATAACTTTCAGTCATAGAGATCCAATGAGGAAAGAAACATGGAGTGGCAAACTGTCCTGACATGAAGACAAAGAGGTATGCTTTTGGTAAAGTACTCGTTCATATTTGTAACTGTATGAACCTACATATGTCATGCTATTGTTCAAGTCTGCACAGCTATACATCAAGCTAGCATGTTGAATCACCTTTGCAAAGGTGCGAGCCTGAAGGCAGATGCCTGACCACAAATGGAAGCAGAGCAGGGGGTTGGACTCAATGGCCCTATAGGCCCCTTCCAACTCTACTATTGTTGTGGTCTAAGTCAATTCTAGACTTCTGTGCAAGTGCAGTAAGCATGAACTAAGTTTCAGGTTGTGCCCATCATGAAGCAACTGCATGGCTGTCCAGTATAAGAACAGCTTTGTCCAGATGAATTTCATCCCACACTTGTTGAAGCAGCTACTGCCTGTTTGTCATAGCCTGGTTTCAGCCTAAGAAGCTGAAAGTGCTTGACAAAACGCTATAGTAGTGACAAAGAACTTCTCAGAGACATCAAAGGCACCTTCATTCCCCATATCTAACTACCACTAATCAAGGATTATGCAAGGCTTAAATAACCCGTGTATAATCCTCTCTGCCCAGGTTCGCCCACCATGGCCCTAGCTCCAATCAGCAGTTGCATATTTGACATGTCATGTGAACTGGCCAAGGATGATCTGAGGACCAGCCATATATCCTTAGTTTCCAAGAAACTCACTCTAAAGCAGCTTTCCTCACCATGAGTCCTTTTAGATTGGACTTCAATTCCCATCAAGTCCCTGAGCTCGGCCTGAGTTTCCAAAAACAAACATTTGTATATTTACTCGCAAGCCAATGTGGAGTTTGAGTGTAGGACTGCCTACTTAGGAAATCCAGGCCCTCACTCAACCATGAAACTCACTAGGTGCCTTTGGGCCAGTCCTAGACTCTCAGAATAAGACTTAGTCTTATGTTCTTATCTCACAAGTTTGTTATTGTGAAGATAAAATGGAGCTATGTAAACTGCCTTAAGCTCCTCACAAAAGGAAAAAGTGGTAGTAGCAGTAATAAAAATAGTATCTGTAGCTAAGCAGGCCAAAGTGCCATTGTAGTTTATGATGCCTTAATCCCACCTCGAGTATTTAGCTGTTATGACTTGGCCAATTACATGACCATTAGTGGGATCCATCCATTTCAGGAAAATGCACTAGCAATGCCAAGAAGTACATCTAGCAAGGGAGGTACATCCAACACTTTTTTGGCTATGGATAAATAGCTAACGAAGCTCCCCATGCATGGCTTTAGCAGTATAATCCTATGCTTATTTACTCAGAAGTCAGTACCACGGTGAAGCTAGTTCCATAGTAAGTGCTTAGAATTTTTCCCTCTACATTGTTCATGTAAGATGGGAAAACAAAGGAAGGATATAATTATTTCTGGATAGACTAGAAGATCAACATGTTCCATCTTGTCTTACACATGTTCCCTCAAGCATTAACATCCAGATGTAACTACTTCTACATAAAAGCAATTACTCTGAACTAATGTCAAAAAACAGCCCACAAGTATATGTTGCAGCTTTGGTCAACAAAAACCATTATGCCTTGCATGTGGACAAACAAACAATGGTATAATAGAGACATTACTTCCGGCAGAAAAAAATGGATTGTTCACTTTCAAGAAGTAGTTAAAAGAAATTTGCCAGAATGAAGGGTTCGTTAACAGACTATGAAAATGTACAGAATTTCAGTATAAGGGCCAAAACAGGCATTACTTTACATGTATGTGTGGAAGCAATGTCTTTTTTTTTTTCATTTATGTTCTAGAGTAGGTGCATAGAAGACAATCCAGATCTCCAACAAATCTACCATCACACTAGGGTTCCAGTCAAAATCTGAAGTCCTAAGGCTAATATAGAGTTTAAAAAACCCTAGCTTCTGGACACTCTTTTAAAGTAATGCATGCTTCAGTGCTTAATGATTTCATTTGCAAGTATCCCTTGTAATCAGTATGAAAAATTACCTATTTTGAATAGGAAAAATGCAACCAAGTCAAAATAAGCAGGACATTTTCTTCTTTCAAACCCTTCTGCTTCTGTCCCCTCTCAGCTTCCAGTATGTACTGACTTTCAAAGGCACAGAACTTCAATATTATTTTGTGCTTGCTTACCTACAGAACTCATGGGACTTGTTTCCCTACTAAGTCTGTATCACATTGCAACTCTGGCTTCCATTTGTTTCAATTATTACAAAACAATCAAGTTATAAAGTTGACTGAATATGAACCAAGCCCTGTATTTCTCAATAATGTGAATGCATAATTACAGAAAAGCCAGTTATCTGGATTTCTTCCTCTGCTCAGGTTGCAGTTTCAGTAGAGCATACTCTCCTCCACTTTAGGAGGTGCGTGCCTCCACAAAAGCTGCTTTGACCAACGGGACACAGGTTACAAGGCTCCACTCCCTCATCCTTCCATCAGAACAAAGCATCATAGATGGGTCAACATGGCTGGGCTTTCCTGAGCCACCATATTACCATCCTGCTGGGTGCAAACTTGAATTCCTGAACCTCACCCACTTGGTTTAGTTTGCCAATGGCTCCTTCCAGACAGCAAAAGTTCCACTCCCTCAGCCTTAAGTATTAAGGCATGCCAGCACATATCTTTGCATAGGGATGACTTGGCTGGCATGGAATAGAAGAGGGAACTGAAACAGTGGAATAGGCAGGGTGAAGTATTGTATATGGTCTTGCCTTCTGGCTCATTTCATGTCAGTTACAAACAGTGCCAAACTCAGCACTCTGCACATATAGGCAATAGTGTCTGAGCTGAGAGGGGACAGAAGCAATCGTTCCCCTATATACAAGGTGGGCCAAAAATAGCTATACAGTACTGATCAGGTCATTTTAGTCTCTTAGGTGCTCAAAATGTCCTCCATCAATGCTGCAACATTCCTGGGATCTGTCCCTAACACTGTGACACAAATTCCAGCTAGTATCAATGTCTATAAACACTTAGGACTTAACAGATTGAAGATGAACTCCTTCAATTCGTCTACTGTGTGGATTCCCCGTTTACTATCCCCACATTCTGGTCACTCCTGCTAACCAGAATGTGTCCCTAGCCCAGTGCCTCTTGTCATGGCCACCTGCCATCCAGATGCTCAGGTGGGTGCCAGGTTGGGGACACCTCTCTGACAAATGGCAGTGAGGAAGGAGGATTAATCAGCAGTGTGGTGCTGCCACCAACCAGGCGCTGCTGCCCAGATGATTCTTGACCCTCTGCTCAACACGAGAGGCTCCGGGTGCATGCAGAAGGGGCAAAGGTGGAACCAACTGAACAACAGAGCACTGCTTAGCTGCTCATCTCCCCTTCTCCTTGCTCACTTATAGGGATGTGGGCATGCAGATGCGCACACACAGGAGGTACAGAGGGAGAATCCACTGAGCAACCCAGCCCTCAAATGGGCACCACAACTCTTACCCTTCTGCTCACATACCAAAGGGGCTTCCTTCAAACAAGCACAGAAGGCAAGCACTTTCTACAGCACTGCCCAGCTGACTTCCCCTTTTTGCCTGAACACGGATCAGGCGCCCCTCCTGCTCTAGTAGACCCCTCTGGAGCAGGAGCAGACAGTGCCTGCTCAGCCCCCTTGCCCTCTTCTCTGTGTTTCAGGACACAAGCCTTGCTTGCCCAGCAGAGACCGCTAGACAGCCGCAGTCAAAAAACTCAGCTCCCAATTGCAGCTGTCAAAGAGGGGAGCCTCATTCCTCTCTATGGTGCTTCTGGGATACTGCTAGGAGGACTGAGAGGGAAGGAGGTGGTGGGAGGGAGGAGCGTTATTACAATGGTCCTGATCATCATCTCAGGCACATCCAGGCAAAAATTCACAATGCATGGAAGCCATGGGGGTTGCTCGACATGTGAACTCAGCCCCTGTTTTCCCTTGATTTTCTTCAGCTCTCTCAGTTATTCCCCAAGTTTTCTTCCAAACTCAGGGTGACTTTAGAGAGCTGTTCAGACATTCTGCAGTGAATCAGGAAGCACATCAGACAAGGCTCACTTGCAAAATCCCGTAACAGTATATACATGGAACATATGCATACTCCTCTCTGTATTTTGATTCATACAAGCGGACAGCACATTCAATGGAGCAAACAGCTCATGCGTTGGAGATGTAATACAAAATACAATTGTTTGTCTTAAATTTCCCCAGCATGGTAGGTCAATTTCAAACTCACAGCCACAAAACAATGACCGCCGGCTCCTGGATAAACAGTAGTCTGGGCACAACTGGCCTTTGACAGTCCACTCCCACCCTAGGCTCCCAACAACTTACAATTGCTTCTATTATTATCAATAGCTCTTTAAACTGTTTATTGTCCTTATTGTGCTTGGCAATGCTGTTTCACAGCAAAGTCATGTTCTGCGGATTTTTAACTAGAAAAAAAGCAATAACCTGGAAACTGAAAAAGGAAGATACTTTCTAGCTAAGTGATAAAAGCTCATTTTAATACTTAATACATTTTAGAACTTAGGGCAGAGGGGTTAAAGACCTTTAATGCATTTGTTGGCCCCAACTCACTGTAGACAATACACTCAACAAAAACCAAGCCACAAACCTCAGCTTAGCACTCCACGCAGTGTAGTAGCCTGGGAAACTGCCCAACGCACCTGCTCCCAAAGTCAGCCCTGAAAATAACAACTCATTTAAGACAAAACTATTGCTCCTTGTCTCATTTATTCTCTCTTACAACATCTGCTTGTATGTTTAAAGGCTGTGCAGTCAGTCACTAACATCTTAAAGATAAGCAGTAACATTTTTAACCCAGCATTTCCTTTCACTGTAAACAAGAGGGCCCTTCTCAGTTCCTGAAAAAAGAAATAAAGTTATATTTCTAATCCATCCTGCTCAAAACCTACAGGCAGCCTTAGAAGGATAAGTTTATAATGAAATGCTATATTTGGAAGCCTATGTTGCTACGCATTTTATAACATTCAGCAGTGTTTATTCGATTCATATCCTTACCGCCTAATTAACATGTCAAGATATGCTGGGTGTTTTTCTCCTTCCTTTAAAGCGAGTGGTGGTCTCCCTATTATTATAAACAGTCAGTGAATTAAAATGCTTTGGGAACAGGTAATCAAAACAGCAGTGTGATCTTAGGAGAATACAGATAGGATACCATTCAGCAGTCATAGTCACTTGAATGATCAAATCAAATCCAGATGCATGCTGAATTCTGAAAACACCACATTCCCAGTAACCAGCTCCTGCCAGAATAGTACAGAGCTAGGAAATGTATGGCTGCATTCAGTAGACTTTATTGTCAAGCATAAGACTTGAAGGCAGCACTGCTCTCCTCGCCCATTAGAACATTTTTTGGAATAACTACAGATCTTTCCCTTTAAAATGAGAACAGAAGATGTGTTTTCCTCTGAATTGGACATCAACTCTCATCATGCTTCATCACTGGCCATGCAGGCTATGGCTAATGGGAGCTGCAGTTCAACACATGTTCCTCATCTGCACTTCAAAGAAATCAAGCTTAAGACAACAACATACTTTTTAAAGGAATCAATTGATTTAATGTACACTGTATTTCCACAATGGAGGTGTTCAAGACACATCTTGATGTAATAAAGACACATAGGATGTACTTAAAGCTCAACAATGCCTAGAAAAAGACAAGTTGCTATTTATGGCAAGCTTCAAAAGTGTGGGTTTTCAGGTGGAGAACTGGAATATGAGGAAAGAGCAGGAAAGTGGCAGAAACAAAAATGCCTACATTAATAGCATGTTTCAGTGCAATCTACACCTTCTCTTTTAGGAAAGTACAAGATGGTAGATTATCTACAAAGTTAAAGTGTGAATTCAGGATATTTCCATTAAAGAAAATTCAATTAGTCCTGCACTGAAAGCCCAAGGAAGGACAAGTTTACACCAGTGTAGACACTATAGCAGAAGGGTAAGCAGTAACGTACATAAAGTGAATGAATGGAAAAAAAGGCTCATGTTTTGTACGGAGCAACAAATAAAAGTAACACTGAATATGAATTTGCTCCCAGTGATTATATTAAAAGTGGTATTTCCCCATAATATTGCAGGCAATACAGTTTTGTTACTTTCCTAAAACACAAAATATATTTTAGAAAAACCTAGTCAAACATATTACATGACCTGAAAGAAAATATCATTTATTTACATCTTATGTGATTTCAAAACAATGAAAAATGGAGCACTATACAAACCCTATGTACACTGTGAATTTGTAAAATGCTAATATTGGCTCTAATAATTTAAACACAAAAACAGATTAATTAAATAGCCTAGACTTGCAAATCTTGGATTCTATTATTACGATTGTTGTTGTTGTGGTTGTTACTATTATCTTTAGTTCTTTAATCTAAAGATTCTACTGTAATACAGGATTCACACTGATTTCCTATCACAAGCACTAAAGATGTGTTAGGAACAAAGATTTGAATGAAAACCAACCTTTGACCACTAGAGGTCACCACAGTATAAATGATCATGAAAGTTCAGGCTCAAAACTTCAAATAGCCTTCCCAATTGTTCAAGTACAACGGTGTTGACAATATGCTAGTATACACAATTATGATTTTTTTATTTGCAACAAAATCTCACTCATTTTATATGGGGGGGGCACAATCCTCCATATATTCATTCTGAAGGAAGTGTATAGGGGATTGCTAATTAACCAGACTTGTAGTTTGCCAAATTCTGTGTTATTTTGTATGCTTACATAATTTTCTAGCAACAGAGACTAGTTTGGGTACATATTTCCACACCTATTTTTTCCAATATGACTACTGCCTGCTTATATTGATCAACGTGGTTGTTAATGTGAGAATTTAACTCTAGGATTGTGCTGAACAGGAAACACAAAGAGTGACACCTCATCAGAATGGGATGTACCCTACATTAGAATTCAAGTGTTAAATAAGGTTATCAATTGCTTACATAATTTTTATTATTTGCCTTATAAGCACTTAAAATCAAACAGATCACTTAAACCCCAAAATACTTCATATTTTTGCAATATTGAAGTGTGATAGAATATACAGTTGAAAAAAAGCTGCCATTCATTATCAGAAGTAAAGGTTATCTTGGAGCTAACATTCCTAATGGCAATGAACACAGACAAGCAAGTAAGACTTAAACAGACAGTAATCAATGAATGTACCTTCATTTTTAGCCTCACTGATTAAAGCTTGGTACTGATAAAATCCACAGAGAAAAAGAGAAATCAATTAATGATTTGCCTTAAGATGTAGATTTTAATTCTCTTTTTGGCCAACATGTGTTGCTTAAAACTGGGAAAGTAAGGGTGCAATCCTATGCATGTTTAGATCAAAATAGGTCTAAATATGAGTAGAGTCAAGGCCTAAATGACAAAACTGCAAGTTTTGTCGTGAATGTACACACACTAAGAACTCATCCTACCATCATGTAAGCCAATATAATAGAATCATCAACTCCCTATAATATTTAAACATTATTATAATAAAGCAACACACACTCGGTTCATGGATTCTGAATGTGAAGTGTGTTTCACTTACCTGCTTCTTTGCACAATGCTGCTAGGTCTGCTCCCACATATCCATGGGCACTGCTGGCCAACTGACCCAACTCTGCTGCCGTCAATGAATGAGGAACCTTGTTAAGAAGCTTACTGAAGATGTCTAGCCGGTCTTTGGCATTAGGAACACCAATTTCAATTTCCTTATCAAAGCGGCCAGGTCTCCGCAGGGCTGAATCTAGGGCATAAGGACGGTTTGTGGCTCCAAGGACTAGAAGTTGCCCTTCACTGCCCTCCTTATGACCAATGCAGAACAGATAAGTTGAAGAAATCAGGAACAGTGAAGTCAGTTAGGCATGCCAATAAGCCCTATACCTGAATTTGGTAGATCTGGGCTTAAATCTAGGTTTGGTCACATCATTTACTGGACTTAAGCAAGTACTTTAGGCTAAAGCAATCCTGTATACACTTCTCTGGGCATATGCCCAATTGAACACAGTGGGGCTTGCTTCTCTTAAGTAAGTAAAGGATTTGGCGATGACTTACAAGATACGTTTATGGATAAATGAGATAATTATGAAGTGGTTTGGCACAAAGGAGTGCCAAAAATATTTTAAAAGAATAATTAAAGGGTATGAATTGCTGCCAACACAGTTCTGCCATTGTTGCTCCAAGCCCCTTCCAGGAAATCACATATATTTTGTTTTCAGTAGTCATCCGATCGTTATTTGCAGCAAACCGGAACATTAAAACCAACTAAAGCAAGCTTCCATTTAAGAAAAACTAATTCCTCGAGTAAAGGTACAGAACCTCAGGTCTGAAGCATGAATGTGATATGTTGAGGTCACCAGAAGGTACAACTACTTTCACTTGGCCCTACCTTCTTTCTCCCAACCATCAATCATTTGGTGGTCTCCAGGCTTTTGCGAAGCTTTTCTCCACGTTCTCCTAAAGACTTTCCTAACTTTCTTAACACCTCATTGCTGGCACTAAGAAATTCTAAGTGAAAAGTGCTGGTACTTTTGCTATTTTGGCCCCACCTTTGCCTTTGACCTTGCCACACTGGAGCACAGGCCTTGACAAATTCTCCAGCACAAAAGTCAGTCCTTGGACTGAAAGACACTCAGCATGCCTGTCTTAGCAGTAACAAAGTCATGCTTTAAAAAACCTTTCTGTGGCAGAAATAGGTTTCAGCCTGGTATGCCCTCAAAGCAAAGAAACAGTAGGGTGGCATTCATCTGTCAGCATACCCAGCAGGTTCTGGAAAATCTTCAGATCACACTAAGCTTCACCATATGTGTAGAAACCTCCTGGGTACAACAAATAACATTAGACCCATTCGCATTATGTGCTTCATTTTATAACAATTGCAGGAGGCAACAGGAGGAACTATACATTTTCTGAGCCCAATCTTGGTAGAAAAATCAGGCTTTAATTTTGTCATATGGAATATTCCCAGCCCCTTTCCCAAATATCTTTGCTATTGCAAGCCCATTAATAGTTGTAGGAGTGCAGATCCAGCCCAGAAATAACTCCATCCATGTACTTTACTTACTGATCCAATGCCATCCATCAATGTTAGTAAAGAAGCTACAATTCTTTTCTCAACTTCATTCTGAGCCCCTTCTCTCTTTGGGCAGAGTGCATCAATTTCATCAATAAATATAATGGATGGTTGACTGAAAAGAAACAAGAGAAAAGCATTTTTACATAATGTACATAATATGCACATTAATGCACAACAATGATCTCATGATTTATTCAAGTACCTGAAGACTGCCATGATGTATGATCTGCTAAAGCACTGAAATATGGGGCATCTATAGGCAAAGGCACCCTGACTGATAAAAAGTGGAGAGAGCAGACAGGCAAAGCACTGGATATTCTTACATTTCTGCACTCTGCTTTATCATGGTTGGCTGGGGATGAAGAGAGCTGTAAAACCTGTTTTTCTCTACACATGCATAGGACTGTGCTCCACATATATTCAATTAAGATGCTAGCATTCATTATACATACAGTCAAAAATATACCAATTATTAAACGATTTATCTGTTGTCCTTCAAAATCTGGGACTTAAAAGTGTACTCCTATTGCCTAAGCCACTCTGATTATGCAAAAATTTTGAAAAGAAGACTTAAAAGTTTCTCCTAAAAGCAAATGATTAAGGAAATATAGTCTATACATTGCACCTGGTTAAGGTATCCTGCCTCCCAAATGCAGAGACCCTATTTAACTATCATGCTCAAAGCCAAGAGTGATTGAGAGATCTCTCTTACACAAATGGGCCTAACCCTTTTCAAAAGTTATCTAAGCTACAATACTGAAATTACTTTGCTGTTGCCCGTCCTGAACCTCCCACTCTTAATTTCAATGTGATACTACAAGAATTACAAAAGCAGGCAAAAGGTTTCTCTCCACTACATACTTTCATAATGTTAAGTAGGCATGTGCTGTGAAAGGGACTCTAAAGCTTGAACCAGGAATTAACACCCTCAAGGCAGGTGGAACAGACAATTAAACATTGAGAAATGAGAAATTCTTTCAAAGAACACACATATACCGTAAAGAGGCTTCAGCAAATATTTGTCGTAACTTGGCTTCACTCTCTCCATAAAACCTGCAACAAAAACAAACAGGTTCAGCAACAAACTTCTGGCTGTTTACAAGGCCATTGACATCTTATCCATGCAATTCTCCACTTGGGCATATATACTTAATGATTGCATAAACCTTTTTCATATAAGCAGATCATTAATCATTCCTTCACTACTATTTAGAGATGTAAAAGTGAACTATTATGAAGCACAAGTCAAAAATGAGGTGGCTGAGACTTTGCTTTTTTTTAAAGTAGGTACAAGTAGAAATCGCACCCAGAAGTAATCTAAAGTACGGTTGAAATAAATGAATTAGGTAGACTTACTTGCTTATTATTTCTGGACCATTAATTGTGGAGACATAAGCACCAGTCTCATTGGCAATTGCTCTGGCTATCAGCGTCTTCCCTGTCCCTGGAGGACCATACAGAAGCACCCCTCTCGGGGGTGGGATTCCTTTAAAGAATCATACATAAAGCAAAAAAGAGGTTCACCCTTGCAATGTACTAAGGAGGAACAGATCACAGCCTGACACATTTTTCTAAACAATGAGGAGGAGAATGCAACTACTGCTGCAGCAATAATTCAACAGAATCTGGTAAAATAACATATACTGTATGTGAATTCACATGTGAATGTGAAAACCATATTAGTTTGGTGCGGTTTTTTGGTTTCCTAAATCTGCAATATTTCTATGTAACGTATCAACAGTACAATCTTAATTATTAA
The DNA here is from genome assembly GCF_004798865.1 of Varanus komodoensis. Lineage (NCBI taxonomy): Eukaryota > Metazoa > Chordata > Lepidosauria > Squamata > Varanidae > Varanus > Varanus komodoensis. Next base: position 28,619,728 of record NW_025335568.1, on the reverse strand, counting down.
TAACAATTTCAAAAATTGCTATGTGGTTATGCTTTGTAAGAACCTTATTTAAAATCACTGGGGGTGGGGGAGAGGGAGAGAAGGGGGAAGGAGAGACTTTTCATGAACAGACACTGTTCACACAACAAAACCTTCCATCCCTCTTCTCCTCTTAGCACCTTTCTGTGGGGGTTTCAGAAAAAGCCTGGAGTGTGACTGCAGTAGGAAAAAGAACGGGGGGGGGGGGGGCAAAAATATGCATAGGCAGTGTGCCCATGCAGGTGCTACCAAAAGAGAGGCTTTGTAGGGGTGGGATGCAGAATAAAGAAGGAAGGAGGCTGGAGGGCCACCAGGATGTATCGTAGAGCCAGCCTTCTCCCACTCCTACAGTCCCCAGGTCACCTGCCTTATTCTGTCCCTACGGTTGGTCTTACGATCTGAGATAAGCAACTTTCCATGGCTGCAGTGGGGGAATTCAGTTTGAGCACAGATGCCCAAGAATCTCCAATGTGGGAACCCTATTTCCCTCTAGATACTGTTCACTGGTTCTAGATCACTCTGTAAAGTACTTAAAAGTTAACACTAGGTTTAATCACCAAAGGCAACAGAACATCACAAAGACATAATGGGAGTTGCAACACAGTCCTGATCTTGCAAAATAATTAAGAAGCTGAGAGAATTTTTTGGAAATAAACCAATGAATACATTACCATCCACATAGTTAAACTCATCATTAAGCCAAAGAATTAGCTTGTTGCTAGATTAAAGATAGATTTATCTATCAGTGTACATCTCTGAAACTGACCACATTCCCACTAGTGTGACCAGCTTGACTAGAGACCGGCAACTGGTTTGACCTACAATACCCATCAGCCCTGGCCAGCATTGCCAATAGGGAAGGATGATGGAGGTCTCTACCATAGAAGCTGGAGGGCCACAAGCTACCCATCCCTGAGTAAAACAGACCAGGAATAAACTGTTTAGTGCACTGTCCAAATCCTGCTTTACAATCCTGGCATGTAAAGTAGGAGACAAGGAAGGATCCGTGTTTGAGATGGCACACTAAATTATGGCTGCTGACCCTTCCCAGAAACTACCCTCCAGCAGTGCAAGCCCTACCCTGTCCATAAGACCTGTTCCCACTGAGGCTTGGAGAGAAGGCAGGGGAAAGGATCCACTCGTCTCAGATCACAGATCAAAAACAACAGCACCTCCGCTTCACAGCCTTCAGGTTTGCCAGTTAAAGAAGCTTCACATGCTGTTAAATAAAACTGGCAAAGGCCCTTTCAGTTCTCTGTAGGAGAAGTAACTTGCACTCAGTTTCATGTGCACAGTCAGGAGGATGAACTGGGCAGAACTGGCCACATCTCCTCTGTAAAATGAGCAATAAGGACTCACAGAAGAGTGCAGACTGGGCCCACTTCTCCCAAAATACAGCTTTCCAAGGTGGTTACCTCAGAGTCTGAGGGCCTGATGACGGGGCTAATTATATTTCAGCATCAGATCAAATGAGCAGACCAATTTAGTAGCGGCTTTCCTTGCTGCCATCTGGTCCACAGGCACTGAAAACCTCTTTGATGGTGGAGAGAACTCCATTTGGTTTGAAAGGGGAAGGGGGAGACATTTCAAAATATCAACTTCTTGACATGAGTAGTAATCTCAGCACACAGTGAAACCTGTTCTCTGGCATTTTGGCCAAGGAGCAAGGGATGCCAGGATTCTTCCCATACTATGTGGCACATGTAAGGGACAGGCAAAACCGAATATGCAAAAATGGAAATGATCTGTCATGGGAAAAGACAGCAAATATACTTGAACTATTGCGGTTGAGAGGAAATAGAGCTAGCAAAAAATAATAACAATTTGTAGTGAAGATCCACTTCACAGATATCCTACCATAACTTCTAAACAGGTCAGGCTGCTTCAAGGGAAGTTCAATCATTTCCCTTATGGTTCTTAGCTGGTTACTGAGTCCACCTATTGAATCATAAGTAATCTTTGGTTCAGGATTGCATTCTTCTGCTGCTTTAGTTTGAGAGTCAATGAAACTGATCCTAGTCTTTGAAGATATGAAGTAAAAAGTCTCTGAGTTCAGGAGTGTCCCTGTTTTACCAGCTTGAAGTAATTCTTCATCTCCAAAGCATGCCTCACAATCTTCTGATTTGGTTAGTTCGGACTGTGCAACCGAGGATGAATTGCCATCATGAAATAAAAGTCTCTCTGTTGGACCAGGACTCAGTTCATCACACTGCACAACATCTATGGAAGCATTAATTGATACACTGAGATCCATCTGCTTACATGGAGTACTGGTAGACGCTCCTCCTTCATTGTCTTCAATGACCAGTTTGCCAAGCTGCACAGATAAATCAGAATCACTGACAAAATTCTCTAGTGGCAGTTCCTGTGATGGCTTAGAAATGGAGCTATCTTTCCATGTCAGCAGGGCACCATCTGTTCCTTTCACCTTTGTGACCATCAAATCACAAGATCGACCATAGAAAGTAATTTTCAGGATATTGCCTGGTAAAACTATCACCTGATCTGCAACAAAAAATGAAGAGATGTTTAAAAACCAAAAATGGTTTCAAGTGGTCCCTGCTTAGCACAGTAAGCCACAAAGTTATCATCTTTGGTAAAGGTTGCACATCAAGAAGCATTAGCACCACACAACTGCCTTCAGAGCCCAATTAAAGAACAAGAAGAGAGTGTTTCCCTCACAAACACATGACTGTAATAATGCATAAAAAGTATTACTGAGCTGCTTCCAGCTATTATTGGGCTACATCTAGAAGTATTCCAATAAAACAATGTTCTAAACAGTACAATAAACACAAACAATGGCTACCCTTTCTGCAGGCTTGTCAACTTCTGACCAAAACGGTGACCATGGTTTCTTTAAGAGCTCCATGGGATCAAGAAATGAGGTCAAGACAGGAGGACCAATGCCCATCTCTTCACTGTTTTTTGCAACCAAACTCCACTTCCTGCAACAAACTTAAGAAGCATGGGTAACTGGACGACAGAAGGATGGACTAGCCCTTCCAGGCTTATTAAAAGGGCATTAAGGAGCAGCTAGCTCAAACTTCTAAGCTGTTAGCATGGTAGCCACAGGCAACAAGGAATCCATGCACGTGGGCAAGCAGGAAGGCAGAGGAGGGACAGGGTGGTCTTGCACCCAGCAAGGAAACCAAGGGGACTCCTAGAGAAAAGAAGTCCCTCCTCGACTCCCAGTATAGAAATACGGCTGCCACTCCCTTGTGGCCAGTTGCAGGCCAGTAGTTTTTGTGGGCTTAAAACTGAGTTGACCTTTGCAGAGAACGCACAGAAAAGCCTATTGTCCCCCAAGAATTGTTATTCCTACTCTTTTCTAAATACCCTGGTCATTCTGGTTCTTCTTATCTTAAGATGCTTTTATCTGATCAATCAGATTTTATCTCTTTGACCACAGCCAAGTACTGTTCAATAGACTGTACAGTCAGGTGTAGAATTAACTCTAAATGTTGTTAGGCTTTTATTAGAATAATTAAAGATTAAGATTTTTCCCTATCTTAATTAACTCTAATTTTAGATTTACTGTATTTCTGTTTAATTTTGTCTAATTGTAATTTTCCATATTTTACTCAATTGTAATATTATGTTTTATTTGCCAGTCAATGACCAAATAAAGAATTGTATAGTACTGAAAAACCTATGTTCTTTGTCTAACCTTCCCTCCTATGAGTGTTGCCAACCTATCTTTAGCACCATCTTAAATTCTCTTCCAAATTCTGCGAACATAATAAGGTAATTACAGTCCACCTTTTTCCCTTCAAGAAATGCAAGGCAGTCTACCTAATCTTCCTCGCAACTTATCCTCACAACAACCCTGTGAGGAAGGTTGGGCTGAGAATGTGTGACTGGCCCAAATCACCCAATGAGCTTTATGGCCAAGTGGGGACTAGAACCCAGGTGATCTGGACCCCAGTCCAACCCTCTAACCCCTACACTACACTGGCGCTCTAGGAGACAGGATATCATGTTAAAGAATAAAATATTGTTCAATTATGAAGTTTCAAATCCCCTGCCTTTTCCCATTCTTTTATAATGCTAGTTTTGCTTCAGCTCTTTAAAGAACCATGAAAGAGCAATACAATCCCATCCTTACATACAGATAAATGCTGTGTAAGAATTCACTGAATCCATTTGTATAATTCACATACCTGTTTCAGTGAAAAAAAATCAGAGTGGCTAACTATAAATACTATAATAAAAATTTAAAATAATGACTAGCTAGGAATTGAACCCATAGCTATGCTGGCTAGGTGACACCTCAGAGCAAAACTGCACAAAGAGGTGAGCCTTGAGCAGACATCTAAAAATAAAATTGGAAGATACTGCCTAATGTGAGTGGAAAGCACACTGCAGGGATGGGCAATGCCACACTAAGCGGTCCGTTGCAGGCGCTGCGGAGGTCAATCTCAGGAGCACCAGCACCACCCTAAGTGCTCCCTTGGAGGGTCACAAGCACCAAGTAGGTGCATGAGGAGTGAGGGGATCCTCACTCTCAAGTTGTTCAGGGCTGCACATGTGAACAGAAACACCTGGAGCCAGTAGTGCTGACAGCTGCTGCAAACCTTTTGGCAGAGGTTTAACATGCTGCCAAAGAATGAACCCAAAGAATACGTTCTTTGCAGCTGTATTCTATGCCCACTGCAGCTTCCACACCAGGCTTGAGCACATCACAATGATCCAAGCAGAATGAAATGTGGGCAAGGCAAAATATGGTCAGCATTTGCAACTTTAACCTCCATCACAAGTTGTGCCACTACTTATCTTTTTTAAAATGCAAGGACAAAAATGTAGCGCACACGAAGCAAGCAAACTAAACTACATACCTAAATTTCTTAGGAGACTGCCAGACAACTCTTCAGCATTAAGACAGCTATCCTTAGCCCTGGAAGGAAAAAAGCATGTTAGCAATAACAATCTGTGTTTTATTTCAGGAATTGTCACATGCAGCCCAGTATACTATATGGGCATTGTCTAGGGGGACCATAGGATTGTTCCGATTCCCAACTCCCAGGTCAGAAATAGAAGAAAAGCAATCATGGGGAAGGGTGGAAAGACATGGAATGGAGCAGCCAGAATACAAACCAGCCTCCTTCTCTCCCCTTCTGAAGCACCAATGGCTGAAAATGGACACCTAAAGGAAATTCTGAGCTGCAAAAGCAGGGAGGCAAAGTGCTGAACTGAATGACTGCAAACCTTCCTGGTCAGGGACTAATGGGCATCCCTGCAAGAATGCACCCTAAGTCGGTTTTCCATTGTCCCTGCACTCACACAAAATTCTAAACATCTACAGAAGTTATAACCTACTGTCTTTTCCTCTTAGTAAACACTGCAAATGGTGACCCCAAATATGTGTAGAATAGCTCTGAATTCTGATCACATCATAAAAATGCAAGTATGTCACCATACCTCAGCTTTACCTCTACCTCCTCAGCCTGTATCACAGCACCAGTCACAGGCTGGACGATGATCATGTCACCGGATACCACTTTCAGATTTTTCTGGGTAATTCTACTTAATCCAATTTTTCCAGCAGGAAAGCCTGCAACAGGCCAGGCAGTACAAACCTACCCAAAATGCCAACAAATACACATCAGTTAACTAACAAGACATCTAATCATGATCATGATCAACTTCATTATTAGTTAAGCCAAACATTGCTTAGCTATTCCCAAAACCAATTCTCCAAGAAAAGGCTCAGTTCTTGGGTTTCTACAGAAACCACTGAGTACACACTGAGACTGGACAAACCCACCATGAGCAAACAGCAGAAGATTTGCCCCTCCGTTCATTCCTCATTTAAAAGCTAGCAAGCAGCATGGCATGTCGCATTGTATTCTGGCAGTGTGGCCTAACAAGAGAGACAAGGAGAAAGGCAAAAAGACAGACAGCCTATGCTCTGAGGTCTGCCTTGGGTTACATTTGGGAGCTGCTGTCATAGAAAGCATGAAAGTAAGGTCTACCTGTGAAGGAGAAAGCTGACAGAAAGGAGAGCAACCACCTACAAGTTCTGGCGATCTGATCACTTCCTTAAAAGGACTTCTCCCGCCTTCCTTAAAAGGTCTTCTACTCCCAGTGACAGAACAGGGGTACAGAATTTCTTTCAACCAGAAAGTAAAATTTGGAGGCTGCAATCCAGGGATAGATGGGGCAAAAGGGGGGCAGGAACAATATACTCAAAGTACTAGCAAAATTTAGCTTAAAGCTCTCATTGACAGCAACTAAGGCTCAGGAGAGGCATTTCAACCATTAGGTTAGGGAGAAAACAGTGTAAAGGTCAGGAAACCACCAATCAATCAGTGGTTGGGAGTGCACCCAGAGGGTGTGGGCATTTGAGGAATCCTGGTAAGCCAGGCTAGGGCCCTCCATGGGTCAGAGTCACACCCTCTTTCTGTGTATATCTTATGTATTGGCCGATACTTCCTAGAAATCCCAGGTAAGGGCTGTACCACATCAGACACTCCAAGTGTACTACCATTTCTGTAATGCACATGCACACACACCAGTAAACAAGAATTACATTTACCTCTTGTCTTCCACTTTTCCCCGTAAGCAATACTGGCCGTCCAATGCATATACTTGCCAATTTCATGCTGCTGAGTGCCAGCTGCACAAGAGATGTTCTATACCTTTTGGGGACTTTGTCATCCACTAAAATTAAAGAGGAAATTGCATTGTGCCAATCCAGCCTTGAGCATACAAGCACCTGCCCCACTATGGCTAACCTGGTGCTCTCACACAGCCACAGCTGGCTAATGCACGCACCAGCCCACAGGAAGCAGGTTATAGAGACACTAATAAATGTTGAGACACATGCTGCATTTTAAATTAATCCTAACACATTCCATCTATAATACCTGCATGAATACAATTATTATAGAACATCCTTCTCTACACATTGAAGATGGAACGCAGGTGAATGGGAGATTCTCTTGCTTGCAGGGAGGAAATTCTTTTAAAAAGTTAGAAACCATTCAAATGCAAGCGGTTAACCACAGAGGCAAGTTCTGATGGCTTTTTCATATACAATGCTTTTCACATCCAACTCAATTTTGAGGAAAAGCACACTGCTGTGCCCTGAATGCCCTGTCACTATTTATTCTGCCTAAATGGCTATTGGCTATTGGGCAGTATGAAAGTGTGATAAATAAATTAGTATACAAACTGAGCAGCTGCAGCAGTGGGAAAAGAACATGACAACATGATGGTTACAAGAGATCTTGCTGCTGAGCACACAGCACACTGCTGCAGTAGCATTTCTCCCCAAGGAGAATCATATTCAGTGGCTCTGCTTCCACCTGCTAAGCAGACTTAGGTGCAATTCACTGCAAGTTTAAATACAAAAAAGGCCTACACCTCCCAGCATGCCCCAGCCAGCTGTTCTCTGTAATAGGCACAGAAACCAGGGCCAAGAAATAGTGGGCCCTTCTCCTGCAATGTTCCTACAGATGAAAAGTTTGGGGAGGAAGAACAAGTGCTCAATTTAAAGATGAGCGTGGTCTTGGGAAGCCTGAGTTCAAATTCCCACTTACCCCAAAAACTCAGTGTGCTGGTGACCTTGGACTGGCCACCTTCTCAAAACCTATCCTGCCTCACAGGCTTCTTCTTAAAATAAAAATGGGGGAGAGTATACACTGCCCTGAACTCCTTGGAGAAAAAGCAAGCCAAAAATAATCATGTCCCTTTCTCATGACTCTCCTTTGGGCCACATTCCAATTCACCAAATTCCAATAGTATGGAGACCTGGGAAGGGCCTTCTGGACACCTTGGTGGAATAAGACACCTACATATCAAACTGTCACACATTACAATCTATACACCTGTTTTGGAAGAAGCACAAAACTGAAATACTGTCTGTGGTTACTTAGAACCTATACAGCAACCCTCTAACAGGAATTCAAAAAGGGTTCCCATTAAGGAACCTGGCAGGAGGATAACAAACAAACCTGCAACACATTTTGAAAACCCAAGCAATGCACTGCTTAGACTATTGGGCTTACGGCCACAACAGACATTACTTTAAGTCTGTGGCTAACAGCTAGTACCTCTACTTTGCTCCCTTATCTGTATTCTAGGGTAGATGGAAAAGCTCCATTCAGAATCTTAAAAGCTCCTCTACTCCCCAAGCTAGGGTTCCAATCTGGATCAGGGGCTCTAAAAATCCCATTACAAAAGTAAACGCACGTTTAAAGTAATTACTATTTTGGTCCTTAGAGGGAAGGTACACAAACTTAAATCCCCTGGATTTGTGACCTTGGGTCTCTCATGCATGCTTGCAGGAACGTTTGTCAGATAGGCTAACAGGTACCTGACAGGGCTGTTGCGAGAGCAAGTGGGAAGGGGAATAAAGTAGGCTGGTAGGGCTCCTCGGAAGAGGGCTCCGTACGGCACATAATGATTTGGCTGCTTAAGGAGTAAGGCCTCCGCAGAATGATTAAAGGTGGGTTCTCACACAATCGTGCATCACGAGGCAAAAGGCGACCCATCCGAGCAGAAGGGAGCGCGGTGGTTCCGCAGGCGCCGACAGCCGCCACTAGCATCACCCACCTTCATCCAGGAACTCGGCAGCAGCCAAACTCAGCCAAGCGCGGTGCTCCAGGGCTGCGTCCGGGAGGCCGGCGGGGGAAGCGCTGGTTTCTGCGGGGGGGCGCCCCTTTCTTTTCCTCTTGGACGAGGACATCGCCGCAGGCAAGGGAAAGAGCCGGATCCGGCGCCACTCCACGGATCCCGCCCACGTGCCCGACTCGCGAGAGGCGGAGTAGCAGGACGGGCCGCAACAGCTTCCTCCTCCTCCTCCTCGCACGAGCGCAAAGGCGAGTTCAGCCCAAAGAGGCCATTTCCTTGGACCGGCAGAGTGCTAAACACAACCTGCACTTCCGGCTCTGATAAAAGCACTTCGGCTGCTTCCATACGCGGGGCAAATGTGCCGGAAATACAGAGATCTTGGAAACTCAAACTAAGAAGTGTAGAGTAGACGTTTTTCTCTCATATTACTTTGTCTATTACCACGCCCTGTGCGTTGCTTCCGATCTAAATCTTTATTGATTTCCCCTTTTATTAACTATAGAAATCATAAAGCTTCCTTAGAACATCCTTCCCCAACTTGGGGACCGCCGAATGCGTGGGACTACCACCCGCCTTTCCTTTCAGCATCACAATTCCATTAACTCCACTCTTTGTTACTCTTTCTAGCTCTGTGAGCGAGGCACAGAACCCTCTCTGATTTCCGTCTCTATACTGTTAATTCGGCAACTGAGTTCAATATACCGTAATACCGGAATTGTCTAAGAAATACACAAACTCTTTGCTCCAAACTTTCCAAAGAGGATCGGTCCCAATACAGCCTTGACTAAAACTTCCGGGCTAAACCCGAATTGGTATCCCGGTTTAACTTCCAGTTAACTTCTGGATCAAGATTAACCGCTGTCGCAGGCATCCTTCTTTTAGGCTGCAATTCTACATCAACATAGAAAATAATGGTATCCTATAAACAAAGGCTTCAGACGAGGATATATTTTATCTCCCTATCTGCTCAATCTGTATAGAGAACATATCATAAAGAAAGGTGGATTAGGATCAAAGGAAGGAGAAGTGAAAATTGGTGGAAGGTAAAGCAATAATTTAAAATACACTAATAATAACTGTATTACCGACAGAAAGCAGGACTGAGTGAAATGCTTCCTGAGGAAGTAAAAGAAAAAAGTGGAAAAGCAGGACTGCAACTGAACATTTAGAAAATAATAATTAGAAATTGAAATTGTGAAAACTTTTGCATAACTTGGCTCAGTCATCAATTCAAGGAGACGCTTGCAGCCAAGAAGTTACAATAACAAAGGAGGCTTGGAAGACCAGCAATGACAGAACTAGAAAAAGTCATCAAGTCTAGGGATATTTCACTGGAGACCAAGGCCAAGATCATCCACACTAATGTATTTCTCGTCCCTATGTATGGGTGTGAAAGCTGGACAGTGAAGAAGGTTAACAGAAAGAAAATGGATGTGTTTGAAACATGCAACTTTGCAAATACCCTGGGCTGACGGAAAGATGAACAAGTGGGTCTAGATCAAATCAAGCCAGATCTTTCTGGAAGGAAAATGATGAAACTGAAGCTGCTGTATTTGGCACATCATAAGAAGGCAAGACTCACTAGAGAATACAATCATGATAGAAGTCAAGTGCAGATGAGCAAGACCAACTATGAGATGGATCAATTCCATACAGGGAGGCACAGCCGGAAGTATACAGGACTGAGTAGGACTGTCAACAGCAGGAGACTTTGGAGAGGGCTCCTTTGTTGGGCTGCCATAAGTCAGTGACAACTTGAAGAAATGTTATAATGATCAATTGTGCTATTATATAATCCTATGCATATCTACTCATAAACTGTTAAGTTCAGTGAGGTTTCTTACAACATAAACATACATGGGATTTCAGATTAATACATAGAACTACCGTGGTATTACTCTTTGGTAAGTGAATACAGGATTACAATATTAGCGTGCTCTTTGTTCTAGAGTTGGTTTTCATGCTTTGCTTAATTTTTATTATGTTTAACTGCTGTCACTGTTTATGTTTGTTCAATTAAATGTGCAATCCTATACATGTTTAGACAGAAATAAACATTCTAGAACTTGTGTAGGTCTTTTTGTGTCTAAACAAGCATATTATTGCATTCTAAATATATAATTTGATACACTTCTAAAGCTACTGTGGCATAGTGATCAAAGTGATGCACTGGACTTTAGGGGATCCTGGTTATAATCGCCACTCCCCTCTGAAGCTCACTAGAAAATTTGGGCCAGCATCTGACTCTCAATCTGACCTACCACACAGGGTGACAATAAAATGTAGAGGATTCTATAAGCCAGTACCTTCTTGATAGTGTCCTACATGAAAAACAGCAGGATATAAATAAACTAAATAAACACAGTGTAGACGAAGAAACAATGCCGACTATGCTGGCTGGGGCATACTGGGAGATGTAGACCTTATTTTCTGTGTAAACTAGCATAAGATTGTGCTCTTAAGATGTTATGTCATTGGAGCAGTTTGCGATGATAAAAACTTCAAACGACAATAGAATAAGAACTAAAGCAATGGATGCAACAGTGGAAAATAGATAAATATTACAAATATTTAATAATATGACATAGCAATGTTTAAGAACATGTTATATTCTTTCCTGTTGTGTTTATCATATACCTATAAACCCCTATTTATTTCAAACATGAATTAAAAACATAACAGTTGTAAACTTAACAAGGGACCTTAAACGTCCAACCTAGCATTAAAAGCCCAAATGTCAATAAACACAGTGCAAAAAAACGGGAGCTAAAAATAGTCTGGAAATACAGGAGCTCGACGTGTATCTTGACCGTAGATCTATGCACTGTAGAGTAGTAAAACACCTGTTTTATCGCTGCACAAATATGGCTCTATCACTGCACGAGAAACTTCCGCCATAGAGATACTAAAGTGGCGAGGCCTGCTGCGGTCCGGGACGGCTGGACTGTCCAATCTCTGCCGGAAGTTCAGGCTGCGGAGACTGCACCGCACAAGTCCCCGGCGCTGCTGCCATGGCTGCGGCTGGATGGGCCGCGCGGGGCCGACGGCTGTGCCCGTGGCGCTGGCGGGCCCTGCAGGCGCAGGCCCGGGGTCGCGCGGGCGGCCCTGGCCACGGCCGTCTCCTCCACGCGGACGCCGCCGCCCCTCTGCGCGAGGCAGGGCTGCAGCCGCGGCGGGATAAGTTCGGCGGGCTCAGCTTGCACTTGGCTCAGCTGCGCTCCCCCGAGAGCCTGGACGCGGCCACCTTGGGGCGCTGGCTACAGGGCAAGTGCATGTCGCTGGAGGCCTCTCTGGGGAGATGGAGGAAAGCAGCCTCGCCAGTGAGGGGCCCTGCCGCCTGTCGAGCCGGGGCAGAGCTCCTCGCATGGGTTTTCAGTGTCGGCTGCTCGCGGTTAGCCTTCGGGACTGTCTGGCGGAATGACGGGGCAGCGCCTCTGAGCACGTGCAGAATGCATCTCCCGAAACTCGTCTGCTGAGCAACCGCGGCCGAACATACGCATTTTGAGCGGGGGACTTTGGGATCAAAAGAGGGTGGCTTCCAGGGGTGCCTCCTTTAAGAAGTAGCTGTCAGGGTCAAGTACTGCCTTGCTGCTATAAGAGGGGCAAGGTTTGCATCCAGCCCATGGGGAGGGCCTTCCCACTGAATATAAGGCCAGCATTTAGCCTTCAGGAGTATGCAGTTACCCTTTGAGCATCTGCAATGTGCAGAGTTAATCAGTTAAACACAGTTAATTAGAATCATAGAATAGTAGTGTTGGAAGGGGCTAGAAGGTCATCAGGTCCAACCCCATGCTCAGTGCAGGACACCAGTTAAAACATCCCTCTCAGATGTTTGATTAACCACATGTCTAGTAAACACAAAATAGAAGCAACTGTTCACCTTGATACTGGTTAGTTTAAAAAATGGTGCACTAGTGTAACTTTCAGTGTTTTGCAGAACAATATGGGTATACTTGTAATACAGATATTATTATTACCCCTGCTATTGTTGTCATTATGGAAGACTAGTGGAAATCAGCCCAAAATCCGTATTAGACCTACCTTTATTAGAGGAACCAAAAACTCATCCTGGAAGAATAGACAAATTTGCAAGAGCGCTTTCAAAGGACAAGATGTTATTTTAAAACGGGGGGCAGGAGGGGTGAAACCAAATTGAGTCTCAAGAATGGGAGAGGAATGATTTGCAGACACTGAATTCAGATTCACCAGGTCAAGGACATACTGCTTCCCAAAGAGTGCTGGGACAAAGAAAGGGAGAAACATAAGCTCTGCCTGTTCTCAGAAGTGTGTTCCCCTTTTCCTCTTATCCATCACTACTATTGTTAGACTTACCCCATGAAGATTTCCACAGGAACAATAGGGCCCCCATTCACGGCTGCTGACAGAGTGTTCCACAGCCACAGTGTGACCCCCATTGCAGCTCTGCAGAGATTTAGCATTGCTTTGCCCTTCCACTTCCGAAAGCAATATATCAATTTTTACCCTCTGTATTGCTTTTGCACCTGAATTTTACCTGATAAAACTATTCCAAGTTGGAGGTTCCAAAGTATGGAAAAGGATCAAACCATTTGGTACATACATCAGTACAGTAAGTTTACAAAACATTTTAAAGTAGAATACAGGAGTGTAAGAAAGCAGTTTTTTGTGTGTGCACAATCATTCCCATTTACAGCAGCATTATGCATTTACATGGTTTTGTATGCAAACTGCTAGATAGGTTTGCTTCAATTTTTTATTACATCAACAAATAGACATTAATAGTATGAACTGTTAATAAATGAATAAATTTATCTAATCTGCACTGACTGAACCAAAACTGTAGAAGGGGAAGATAGATTATCAGTCACAGATCTGAAATTTCAACATAGACATTGGCATACTTTGCTGTGTTTCCCCCTTCTAGATGCTATCAAGCAGTGGAAATCAGAAGGGCACATTGCAGTCTGGCTGCATGTTCCTGTTCTACAAAGCAGATTTATAGCTGCTGCTGCAGAGCAAGGCTTTGCTTTCCACCATGCTGAATCGGACACTGCTACACTGACTCTGTGGCTAGCAGGAGGACGCAGCAGGCTACCTAGTTATGCCACTCATCAGTTAGGAGTTGCAGGTGAGTGCTACAAAAACAATAGACCAGCCTCTGTTTAAAAATAAAATCCTGGTGCAACATTAGCAGTGTCTGCTCCAGGTTTGTAAGGTCTTGGCAGTGCCCCCTTTTTCAGTGAGTTCCTACCACAGTAGTCACCAGCTATTGCTATTACTTCTCATCAAATGGATTTGCCCAAGTGATGCTGACTCTGAGATTAGAATCCTAGGTTAAATTACTGTAGCACTGTAGAGACATTACATGCTCAATCTCCAAATTCATTATGTCTAAAATCAAAAGCATGCTTTGTGCTAATGCAGTCTCTTTTCCTGCCATCTACCATCTTTATTGGCAAATTTATTTTACTGCTTGTGCAGATCACATGAACCAGGTGTAATGCTATGTCTGCACTGGTTGCCTTTGGACCAGAATTTAAAGCCCAACTCAAATTATAGCTGCAAATGCTAGAATCTTCTGAAGTGTAAAAGTGCTACTTTAGATTATGGCTAGCTAAGTCACTAGAGGGCAGCAAAAATGAGTGTCCACGGGGTGGAGGTGGTTGGGACATGTTTGAGCATGTTCCACAAAAGTATGAGGAAATTCATTCAAACATGAACCAGCCAAAAGGCAGCGTTGTTGATGGTTACCATGGGCATGGTCCAGCTAAAGTGAAGCATTTTTAAGTTCCACTGAACTGAGTGAGAGAGATGTAAATAGGAGATTAAATACTGTGAACCCTGAAGGGAAGTACAGGCAAATTCTATACTGGGCAGAGCTGTGCTCTTGTGTATTAGAAACTTCAGACAATTTTCAGTTGACACAATTACTATTAAAAATAGCGAGGGAGAACATGTGGCCTCGAAATAATTGTTTGACTGCAAATTCCCTTCAGCCCTAACTAACACAGGGGAGGGAAATTGCAAGTTGCAGTCCAACCACAGCTGGAGGGCAGAAGGTTCCCCAAACCTGATTTAAGACACACCAGCCTGGAATGTTTGGATGCTTGTCCACTGCTTAAATTAAGAGAGAAAAGATACAGGCCCTTTATTGGACCACCCAAGTTTTGCAACATGATGCCTCCCCTTTATATTAGTCTTCCAAAGATAATATCTAAAATACAATCTGGCCTCTTTGGGAGGAAAAAGGAAAACCCTGACTATGTAGGGAGAAAGACTACATATAAAGTGCAATATGTGAAGCAGTTTTGTATACTTATTTGTAGGTTTATACTATTTTGCATCAGTCAAACAGTCATGGTTTTAATCACAATGTTCTTTTTTAAACTTTTATTGTCCTATAAAAGCAAATTGCTATAACAATAAACTTGAATCTTTGTGTATAAAAATAAATACATGGGTTGTTAGTGAAATCATGCATTGAATATGCAGTAAATAGGGTTTTAATGTAGCTGATTTAGGACTGTGCTTAGATTTCAAAACCTCTAAAAACAGAATTCCAAATCATGTAGCACATATAGTAGTTCAATGATCTTGCAGGTGTTGGACAGTAAGAGATTGAGACAGGCATGCATACTCTTGACGGTTTGACGGTGCCTTCAATGTTACATTTTCACTTGCTGGTTTACCTAAAAAGTCCTGAAATAAAATTTAAATGTGAAAGTATCAATTACTTTCCTCTCAGCCATGAAACTCTGGAGTCATATTCGGTAAGGCAAGGTTGGGGGAAAAGCAAACTTTATTGATAGTATATCCATAAATTAGATTTTTATTGCTGCCCAAAAATGGGAATAGCCTGCAGGAGTGATGTACTGATTAAAATGTAGCAATTTTCATTTAGAATATTGCTTTGGAGACCTTTGCTACCACAAATGTATATGGTTTGTGAAGTTTGTAAAGCTCATATAAAATTATTTTAAAGCCTCTCTTTGGCTCAAGGTTCAGTTTGACTTTGTCCCCCTCCTTCCATTTTTTTCTTATTATCTTGAATTAAAATGTGACAGTAGACCTGTGACTGTATGCAATCTTGGCCCTATATCTCAAGGAACTTTTAGGATTTACTTCTGAGAAATGAGCCCTGGCTGCAGGTAAAATATTAAATATGGTACCATGCATCACCATAGTAGCTATTGAGTGGAATCTAAAATTAGGGTTGTCCAGATATCACTCCAGTGCACCACTGAGATACTGAGCTATTGGAATCTCCATCACAAACTGATATTTGATCTCCTTTCAAGTCCAATTTATGAGGGTATTAGATCCATAAAGTTTAGGGATATTTTTCAGGGAGATTTATCCTTTATTGTGAGCATCCAGGAATATATTTCATATCATGGGTCCCCAACCTTTTTGGACTTATGGACACATTTCAGAATTCAATAAACTGCTTTGGGTACCACCACCATCATAAGGCTATTCACATGATAGGTACTATGGAGGCCTAACTAAAAGGGTTAAGAGGTCAGGGTGAGGAGAAAAATAGCAAACCTAGATGCTGAGAGGAAAGGGGAAATAAAAAGTAGTTGAAGGAAGGTAATGAGGCTAAAAGTGGGTAGAAGCAGCAAGAGAAAGAAGCATGGGAGAAATACCTAGTCTGGGAGTCGAGAGAGAGAGCAAGACAAAGGAGTGAGTGTGGAAGAAAGACCAAGGCTAGGGATGGGCAAGGGAACAAATGAAGAATGACAGAGAGAGGGTTGAGACAGCAGCAAGGACAGATGTTGGAGGAAGAGAAATATCAGAGCTAGAGGCTAGGAGTGGAGAGAAAGAAGGAACACATGAGAGTTCTGTATGGATGGAGGAAGATTGTTTAGGACCTAGAAGAATTTTTTTCTTTCTGTTACTGGTAAATGGCAGATTCAGCAATACGAAGCAGAACCTGGAGCCCTAAGTTTTTATATATATATATATATATATATATATATATATATATATATATAAATAATATATATATTTCATGCCACCTTCATATATATATATATATATATATATATATGAAGGTGGCATGAAAAGGAGAACTTCACAGGTACTCTTGGTGAATCCTGTCAGCACTACCTTAGGGACAACTGTTCTCCCTTTCCCCTTCATTTGTTTGGTCTAGACTATAAAACTTGTTGGAAAAAAAGGAAGGAAACTATGGTATCCTCTGTTTTTATTTGCCTTCCACAAACCCTCCAGCCCAATACTGCACACATTTGCTCAGAAGTAATGCCTTACAAAATTGAATTGGCTTACCAATCCAAACTTTACTCAGTTGGGTTGACTTACCAATACATCTGGAAATCATTGTAGGTTTGCTTGGGCATTTTTGTTCTAGAGATATGTGGATTCCTGCACCCTAAATATGCACACAGAACCTCAGACCGGGAAGCTTAGTACAACCCTCTGGGGGTCCCATGAGGGTCATGCCCCATTCCATTGGCCCCACCCTCTTTTTCTCAGCTGCAATTGTTTGGTGGCTCCGTGGCTTTTGATTGTGTTTTCCATTCGATATAAAAGGCTTCGTTACTGAGTGTAATAGCTTAAGCCAAACTATGGCAGTCCTTTTGGTTTTATCTCCCCATCCTTTTTGTCTTTGACTCCAGGAAAGCATTCTGCAAAACTTCTCTGAAAATTTCTCCAGAGTCCATCCTCTGACTCAAAGAAGTCTTGCACTGCTAGCTTAAGCAATGTGCAAGAGCCTCTGCTCATTCTATTGCTTCTATGGCCATTCTCTTCTAACCAGGCATTCTTAGCAGCCTCCATGCTAGGAAAGCACACTCAAAGGCAATCATAGAGGAAGCCTTCTCACATTCCAAACCACAGTATAGCATGAATTGTTTTCCTTCTGTTGAAGCAGTGCAGATTCTTGGAATTTCAAAGTTTGTCACAGCTGAAGACATACTCACTGCTTACTTTCTTGCATCAGGAAAATAGCCATTGTAATGAGGTCATTGTAGGTAGTGAGAAGAAGGATTACAAAAAATATTTTTTCTGATGTTTTACTGGCCCTGCTTTTATGCTTCCAAAAGCAAACAATAGAACTCATTCAAGGGTTGAGTGTGGGTGGTTGCTGTTGTTGTAACATCAGTAATCATGTTCTCTTGAACCCTCCTGTGCTAACAAACCATGACTTGTTAGACACAAATAATCTGTGAAGAGAAACCATGGTTTGTGGCTGGGTTGTGAACTGTGAGATGTTTACCATGTTTTATTATTTTAGCTGGATTCAGACAACACAATAATCCATATTTCAACAACAACCCATGGTTCAACAGCACTCCCCATTCAACCTGTACTCACCCCTTGTGTACTCACCCCTTCAGGTTGCCTGAAACTAGACAATGGGTTCACACAACAGAGTAAGCCATGGTGACCTATAGGTCAGGGGTAGCTTGTGTTGTCTGAACCCAGCCAGAATGGTTAACAAAGTGGTTAACATGACAAGCCTCCCCTTGCATAATCTGTTGTGTGAACCCAGTCATTGGCAACATGAATGAGGGATTTTGAAGAAACCTTGTTTAAGTGGCAATGTAAATTAATATTATTACATTGCATTTATTTATAAATTCTTCTTCTGCACACAGTCCCTGCTGAAAAACAACCCCAGAATCAAAGGGCCTTTTTCTGTAGCATTTAACCCTTTTTTGCCTATGAATATTGTCAATGTCATAGTAATCTGAACTAAAACTGAGTACAAATTATTGTACTGTGTACAGTTCTGATACCCTAAAAAGGATGTTGTAGTGATGGGAAAGGTTGTCCAAAATTATTAAGGGCTGGAGCAACTCCTTTATGAGGAAAGCTTGCAACAGTTGGTATTGTTTAGCTTAGAAAAAAGGCAAGTAAGAGTAGGCATGACAGGAGACTACAGGATTATGCATGCTATGAAAAAAATAAATAGGGAGACATTTTTCTCTGTCTGCCGTAATACTAGAACGCAGGGTCATCCCATGAAGCTAATTTGTAAGAGATGCAGGACAGATGGAAGGAAGTTCAGCTTCACAGAGAACACAGTTAAACTATGGAATTCAATTCTGCAAGATGCAGCAATAGCCACCAATTCGGACAGCTTCAAAAAGGGCCTGGTGAGATTTTTGGAGGAGTGAGCTGTGCTGATGGCGATACGCTGTCCCCAGCAGCAGAGGCAATCTGTGTGTACACTGGTTGCTGGCAGGGGCTGCTGCACTCCCTTTCTGCTCACGGGTTTCCCTAGACAGTGGGTTGGCACTGTGGGGACAGAATGCTGGATGAGATGGACCCTGGTCTGACCCAGCATGGCTGTGCTGATGCCCTTATGACGCTTTTTTGTAAAGCTTAAAATATCTGAGTACTTAGCATAATGACAGTGAACTTCTGCTTCCTGTCCTAAGCAGAATTCCACACTAATTAACGCATGAACTGGAAGGCTGAAGTCATGCACATTGTATGACATAGACTGGGAGGCATATGAGTAATTTCCTAAAGAATGCCCTTTCAGGATGTTATTTCACAGTTGCTGTTTCATTTATAAAACATTCCTCCCACACACTGAAGTGTTACTACATTATTAAGAGGGGGAGGTGTTTTCAGTCTCCAGAATCTTTCTTTAAGCTGCCCTACAGGTGAAAATACATGTGCCTGATAGCCCAACCTTCACAGTTCTAGCCTTCACAGCTGTAACCTCTGTTACTGAATGTGTTTCTTTCCTGTCATATACAAATGTGCACATTTTCTCAGGATATACACTTGTATAAGTTAAACTGGCAGTGTCACTGGGCAGAACCCAGTCACACACGCGCATGTGCACACAATTTCTTCAAACCACCGGGAATTTATAAAGCACAAGCAAGAATTTAAAATGTTCACTCATGATTGTGGGAATTAACTTAGTAGAATACTATTTATAAACAGGGACAAGGAAGGCATACAAGACAGTTAGAATTTCCAGAGAGAGATTACAGAGAAAACTGGATTCTAGAAAAATTAGCTTAAGTCTCTCAGAGGATTCAAGGATTTGAAAGCTTAAACTAGGTTACAGAAATGCATTAGCATTTCTTGATCCTCTGATCAAGGTTTGTGAGAGGTTAAAGAGGTGGAGATTAAGTCAATTGGATTCTGTGACACAGAGAAGCAAGCAAGCAAATTTGGATAAGCTTGAGAGACTGGGAAAACAGAGAAGGGTTTAAGCCAGTTTGCTCTACCTAACAAACCTAACAAGGGGCAGTGCGATAAAGCTAGACCTGGTGCATGTGCACAAGAATGAAAGGGCACGAGAGCAGCCCATTGCCTAGAATTCCAAATGTATGGACTCCCATTTTGCTCTGCCCTTGTATGCTCCTTGTAGCACTACTCATCACTTTGTATCCATCTAGATTCTTCAAAGAACCTGGATTAATTGAGAGGGGATAAAGAGGCAAAAAGGAGCCCTGATTTCACTGCTTGCAGGGCAGGCTGCACTAAGCGGTAGAGGTTCTGACCAAATCCATTGGTAGCATAGTTACAGTGATAGACGAGCACATACGGAGAGATGGTGCAGGTGACCAGTTCCTGCAGCTAACCTTTGGGTTTTGTTGAAACTCTGAACGAAAAAGATTTCTGCTTAGAAAGAGGACTTTTGCCAACCTTTTCCTATGGCTTAGTCTGAACAAAATAATAAGCAATAGAAATACAAAAGAACTGCAATGTCCCAAAATTATGAAATCTTTGTAAATAAGACAACATCCTTTCCTTAGACCTGGAAATTGCTTGGAATCACTTCAGCAATGGTTTGTTGCATGTTTAATTAATTTGACATCTTGCCTACCTTGAGGATTTCTACATGTATGCAGTTTCATTGGTTTGATAATGTTAAATCTGTGCCTTGCATACACAATCAAAATTTGCTGAATCATCTCCTTTGTTAACGCCAAAATGTTTGGCCGTCACTCAAGTGCGATCGCCTTTGAAGGCACTATAGCCATAGCTACTAGTATCTTGAAGACTGCAGGGCCTTCTATGTCACAAGTGGCCTGCTCACATTGCATAGTCTCCTGAAGACTGAAGCCTGCCTAGGCGGGATGGATATGAATGTGATGGATGGAGAATGACATGGATACGTAACAGAAAATTCATGGGGGGGGTGCACATTTATAGTTTTTCAAGGTTGTGGTTCATAGTTCTTGAACTTAAGAAATAAAGTTCTGATCCAGTTCCTTTTATTTGAGACTGAATGTATAATTGGCATTACCAATGGTATTTCTTCTTTTTAAAAGTCATCCTTGTTTTTCTGCTTCCCCCTCAATGACATTAGCCTTGGATCATAAGTTCTTCATTACAAGAAACAATTCAGAAAATATTATTTTCCCCCAACAGGTGCTGTATTAGATATCCAAACAGGGAAAGTATTGGTTGTACAAGACAGGAATAAAGTAAGTTTACCTTTTTATTTTGAAACAACAATGTGGATTGGATCCCAAAGTACCCATCTGTGAGCACAAGAGCCTGCCTTTATTAAAGATTCTTAGATGGCAAAGAATATTGAAATGGAGAACTGTTAGCACAAGGCATCAGATAATCTCATGTACACTATCGCAAAACACCTGCCTGCCTCAAGGGCATGATGTGCAATGTATTTTGCTAGCTATCGCTCAATAGTTTCTGGTGAGTGGGCGGGGGGGGGGGGGTTGTTGGTATATCTGTGCAACCAGCCTTTTGACATGAACATAGTATATTTTATTAGCAAACCAGTTAGTCTTCCCTTTTATAAACTTATCATAATGTGTGTATTTATTTAATGTGTAATATTATTGTTGTAATATAACTACACACATTAAAAGTTTATTTAATGTGTGTAGTTATATTACAACAATAATACTTTTGGGTGTAGGTCATCCATGTAATCATTGTTTTGTCTTTTTGAGTCCATGGTTAGTTGGGATACCAATAATCTGAAGTAATATTTCCTTGCCAGCTCACTACTTTTAGAAAGGAAAATTTGGTTCTGGGTGTCTCTCAATATTATACAAAAGGTCAGTAAGGGTGCAGTCCTATTAACCTTTCAGCAGATGTTTATAAACCTCTGCATTGGAGCCATGCAAGCATCCAGTGCAAAGCTGCTGCTGCTGCCACCTTCATGCCCTGCATTTTGTCTAGCTTTGTTGGGCATGTAGATTTGGGGCTGGGAAGGGAGTCGGAAAGGTTGGGTTACCAAATGAAGTAGTGCAGCTACATGACACCAACCTCTTCCCCTCCCCAGCGCACTCCCTTTTCCCTCTTTCAAGGCCCAGTTGCAAGCAGGGGAGGTGGAGCAGCCAGTAATGGCTGGCTGCAAAAAGGTGGAGCAGGGGCTCCAAAAGAATCCTGTGATCTCCCAGGTGACATTGGGAGACCTCCGGACTGTGCTGTAAGAGATTAAATGCTGCTGTTCCTTCTGGTCCCTGGAGTCTCCATAGCAGCGTTTTGACTGAGCTTAAGTGAGTCTTGTGTAATTTTGTTCTGAGTGTATGTGGAGCCATTACATGCTCCCTCTGGATGGTTGAAATCCAAGCATTTGTGAACAGACAACAAGTAAATTAGAGGTGCGATATTATACATTCTTACTTCGCAGTAAGACTCTTTGAATGCATTTTTAGTATTTTACTGTGTTCAATCAACTCTTGCATGTGCTTTTCAACATTTCAGCAACTAAGCTGCTACAGGCTGCTCTTGAGATGGAAACTTTAAAAAATAAAAAAGTCCTTAAAGTGTTGAGCTGCATAGAGCAGCCGCATTTCTTTCAGAATTTTGGAAAAAGCAGGCCACACTTGAGGTTTTAAAAATAAGCTACTGGGCGTCTGCTGTAATTTGCTTGAAGAGAATTCATTAAAAGTTTTAGCAGAGACAGCCAGGCAGCCAAAACTGGCAGGCACTCAACTTGTACACTCCACAGTATAAGCAGTAACCCATGGTGAATCGTACATGGCTTAAAAGGCTTAAAGCTACAGTGTACAAATCAGTTCCTTGGGCATACATTTGCCGACCTTGGCCTAGCCCTATGAACGTGAATAGGATGAACAGAGTCCCAATGTACTGGGGAAGAGTGGTGGTCAGTGTGTTGCAATGGACCTGGGAAAACCAGGTTCTAGCCCCCGCTGAGCCATGAAGCTCACTGATGGGCTTTGAGCCCGTCACTTAGTCCAAGCCTAATCTACCTCTGTGTGTTATAGGAATAATAAAATGGAGCTGTGTAAGCTCCCTTGGGTCCCTCACAGGGGGGAAAGAGGCAAGGAATAAATGCAACGTGATGATGCTGATGCTGATGTAAAGTAGTTGTTGTATCCTGTGTCCAACTGTCAATAGATAAAAGTCTCCCTAGTGACACTGGATAAATACACCCTGCGCACCACTGGTTACTCCACCACTACCCACCCATCATGAGGTCACTCTGTGTTGATAGTCCCACAGTGCTCATGCCTAGAGGGCACCAAGCAGTGGTTGGCAGTGCTGAGCCGCCTTTTTGCCAATAAAACAGGACTATAAAGGGAAAGGAGGACTGCCATTCCAGTCACAGCAGCTAGCCCTGTGCCACAGTAGAGAGGAGAAGAGAACTCATGGGCTGCACAGCAAATAAGGTTAAAGTCTTGCGGTAGGAATAATGCTCACATACACCACAAAGAGAAATTAATCAAAAACAGAGCAACCCAGTGAAGTGGAGAATCTGAGCCCTACAGATGTTATTGACTCAGACTCCCATAAGCCCCAGCCAGTAAGAGCTGTGGTCCAACAAGCCACGAGCTCTATAAGTGACACAGTCCAACACTGCACAACATGATGTGTGCCTGTATTCCCTGCCTGGGTCTTCTGGATGTTCTGTTCTTAGCTACAAACTGTATCTCCTATTTCAGCTATTTGGACAATAGCAAGGAAGTGTGGGAGCCAATCTTCAAAGGCAGTCGGTTGCCAGACTGCAGTGGAAGCGCTTTTAAAAAGAGTTAGGTAAGCTGCTGCTGTTGCCTTACCCTCCAATATACACATTACAGATGGGGCCCAGAGGCTTTGGCAGTGAAGAGGATAGCGTTAGCAGCAGCAGCAGCAGCAGCAGTATAGCTGCCTTACTCAGTGCTTCCTTTGACAGAAGAGAGTACCATGTGGTTGAATTGTCTTTTGTTTCCATCTGCTCCCTAGGAAGGTGCTCACAGCCCCATCAAACCTGGCAACAGCCCAGGCCAGGATTAGTAGTGCTAAGTGCGGTCACCTGTTTGGGTTTATGCATCAGTGGATTTGAACATACTTAATTCCATGCTGCATCATGACCATTCGGTTTTCTGCGGATTCATTTTTGAACAGAAGTACATTGTGTATAAGCTCCTGAAATATTTATAGCACTGATGCAACAATAAATTATGTGCCTGATCCCATAACTGGAAGAGATTACTACTCTACAGGTTGTTTGGTAGAAGATTTAACTGCTCACATAAATTTCACTCCTTGGCCTCATGACTGAAACAACTGCCAAATTACAAGTGTCAGTTGTGGTCATGGTGGTTTCTGTAATGTGGAACTAGAAGAAGACCACAAGAAAAATGCTTCCACTTACTACAAATCTAAGTTAGGTATGAATCGATAACTTGGCACAGTAGGGCTTATCTCCATACTACTTTCATATGCCTTAAACCCTATGCAAATATGTTTGATGAAAGGGTTATTTAAAGCAGCTTCAAAAGGGTTAATGCTCATATAAAATTCTCTGAAAATGTTGTATTAGGCCTCTTAGGGAACAATGTTAGGCCTGTTAAGGCAGATAAAAGTCTTACAGCATGGTTGTCTAGGGAATGCTGGGAGTTGCAGTACTTTCTTCTTTCTAAAAATCCTTAAGATTCTGCCTGTAATCCTTTATTATGTCTCAAAAATATAGAATTGCTAAATCTCTGTGAATATGTGTACAAATGAGCAATTACTTCTACTGTTTTCCATAATTTAGTATAGGTCTTGTTAGTTGCATCCTCATATTTTGGTTAAATAATTGCTGGGGTGAGCTTGCAGCAGGGTTCGTAGACCTAGGACTCATTTTCAACTCACAACCAGCTACAACATGCCAGATGAACTATTAGTACTGATAGCCAAGATGATTATATGAACTGTGTTGGCTCAGACCCAAGGCCTATTTAATCCCACATTCTGTTCACATGGTGGCCAACCAGCTGTCTACCGGAAACTCAAGCAGAACATGAGTACAATAGCACCTCTCATCCTCACTCGTTCCCCAGCAATTGCTATTTGGAGGCATACAGCCTCGAATACTGGAGGCAGCATATAGACATCCTTAGTAGCCATTGATAGCTTTGTCTTCTTTGTTTAATCTAATTCCCTTTTAAAGCCAATCAAGTTAGCCACCATCTTGCGGTAGTGAATTCCATAGTTCAGCTGTGGACTGTGTGAAGAAGTCCTTCCTTTGATCTGTCCTCATCAATCTCATTAGACGATCCTGGGTTCTAATATGATGAGAGAAGACATGTTATCTCCATATCCACTTTCTCTGCACCATGCATAACCCATGTGTAACCCCATCTTATTTCCCCTTCCTTGCCCTTTTTAAAGCTAAATGATCCCAGATGTTGTATCTGTTCCTTGCAGAGACGTTGTGCCAGCCCCTTAATTTCACATTTTCCCTTTTCTGCTTTTACCCAACATTACAATACCCTTTTTGATGTGCACTAAGCAGATCCGAACACCTGAAGCGTAGACCTTCAGACCTGGATGTCAGATCCAGCCTTCCTGGATCCAATGCCATTCACTTCCCTCCCTCCGCTGACCTGCTGGTAGTTCCCTAGCTCTTGTTTTTCCCCCATTGTGAAAGTTTGAAATGTCTCTCCTGAAGTTTATTGGCAGCATGAGCTTTAAGATATGCTGGGCAAATAGGAGTTTTTTACCCTTCCACATTTGCCTTCCGCCTTGCCCATCTGTGATGAGTCCTGCAGTAACTTCTCAGAAATTGTTTCAGCCCTTGAAACAAAAGAAGTTCGTATTTCTGCTGTATACAGTAATTCAACTGTGGTTGCATGACAGATCTGTGCAACACTATGGCACTGGTAATTTTGTTTAGAGTTCTGCTGCTAATTACATACAATATGGGAGTCTGTCTTGTTTTACAGCAGCCATTAATTGGGCCAACATTTTCCTCAAGCTGTTCATCATTCTTGGTCATTCACTGTCAGTTCAAACTCAAAAGTCCAGAAATGTAAATGCCCGACATGTTATATAGCATATATTTTTAGCAGGGTGGATAAAAATCAATCATTAAAAGAGAATCATCAGATTTTTTAAATCACATTTTCAAATTTAAATTGGATTTTTAAAAAAATTGTTTTTGAGAAAACATCTAGTTTTCTATTTAAGATATGTTATACTCTATCATGAAATAAGAATTAGTTTTTAATTATGTAGCATGAGGCTGTATATTATGCAATGTTTAAATTTTTTGGTAAATGGATTCCATTAATCCATTCCACAAGTTTCTTAATGATTGTTGGGCAATTTTTTCACTAGAAGGTATTACCACAGATGCTTGGTTTTACAGTTCTCAAAATGAATTTATGTCTGCAGAGATCACATGCCTCTTCTTCACAGCAAAAACTCTATAAGCATACGGAGTTGGGGGAAAAGGCCTGAATCCCATTGTTCCTTTGCAAATCTATGTTCACACAATCAACTCTTTACCTCTTAAGTGATAAGTTTCAAAAAATTCAGTGAAAAGAAGATTGTTGAGAGTGGACTAGATCTGCCCAAGAAGTTAAGTGTGAGGAGAGAGGGGCAAACAGTAAAAATGCAAGCAAACCTTTTGAGCAGAATACCTCTCAAGTCTTTAGATCTTTTTGTGCATAGCCTGTTTATCATATTATTCTTTCCCTGGAGAGAAAGCTTATAATGCCAGCAGGGTGTAAAAGAGACCAAGCTTGGAAATATTTTAATGAAGTTCCTATACCTACAGGTAAGGCAGCCATGTGTGCAAATTATGTAGAAAACTATAATTTAAAAATCTAGCCTTACAAACTAGTGATTTCTATCATGATTTAAACTGATTTATTATTATCAAAATTATTTGATTTATTTTTAGTAAAGTAAAACTGTTTCTATTTTTGTCTAATAGGAGCCCTAGGCCCATGTTTACTATTTGTCAGTGTAATGTATGGGCCCTTCATACAAATTGTAAGCTATAAATTGGTATAAACCAGCACAGGAAAATGCATATATCCAGATTTGGAAAACCAATGTTATTTTTCATATCTGATGAGTGATGGATAATATTATTTTAATAGATGAAAAAATGTGTGCTTTAAAAAGCATTTCTAAATGAGGGAAATGAATTAGTTCATGGAACCATATTTTACTTGTTAAGGTTTTGGCTTCCTGCCTCTTTAAAATTTCACTTGAAATTTGCCAACAGCTACTTTTAGATACAGAAACATCCTCCCTCTCTCTCATGTTCATGTGTGAGTGTTTAGATCTTCATGGCATTTTAGATTCCAGAGATGTTGCCAAATGTACTGAAAATTCAAAGTCAGTATGTAATTGTGAAATGGTGTCCTGTACTGTATCTAATTCAGAAACTGCTTATATAATATCTAAAATCAAGTAAAATACTGTCTAGTGACCTGGTTTGCACATAGTGCTAATCCGTAACATTGTTTGTTGAATTCTGTTGTTGATCAAATATTGTGGTTTGTCAACCACAAACAACCCAGAAAAAGAAAGTATGGTTTGCTGTTGGTTTGTAAATTCTTGGTTGTTTAAACCATGGGTTGTCATTACATGCAAACCCTAAATTGTGGAGCTGTTCATGTTGGGGGCATTGTCAGGCAACTGTGCTGCAAAAGGAAACTTGAGATAGTAGAAATGGAGCAGACAAAAGAGAAAGAAAACATCAAGGAAACAGACCAACTTAATTCCTCTGCCAGTCAAACTTTGGGTAGGAATATGCACTTCCCCAGATAAATGGCCTGAGAAGTATAAATAAAAATAATATATTCAGTGTACCCACCTTTCTTTGAAAAATGGTTTGCAATGACCAGGAGCATTCATACTATGTGGAGAAATTCTATCATTTTTTAAATATGAATGACCAAACAAATAACTCATTGGGTAACACAAGATTCTCAATTTTATTTTTCAGCTACCAGACCAAAAAATGACACACAAAAGAAAACTTTATAGCCAGTGCAGTATAGAACAGTACTACAATCATGATCTCTGTTTAGAAAATGTACTGATGTTTCTTGTAAAAAGCAAACACTTAAGTAGAATATACATGATTAAATATTAGATTACACAGGCTTCATTCCAACAGAGTTAGGTCCACTTGAGCCCATAGATATAAGCATCTATTTCTGTATTGGATAGTAGCCATAGAATATAACTACCTGTAGCAGCTTCTTTAATGTCCCTTTACTATTTTAATGAGTTAATGAGCAGCAACATTGCAAGTATAAACTGTCCAACGGTGATTAGACAAATCAGTAGATGTTTTCTTGCAATATATTATTTAGACATCATATTGCCTTTGGTGATCACATTTGCAAAAACAGAAGTTTATAAGTAAGAACTAAACAAACGATGCAAGGATTATATTTCTAGTTCCTTTTAAAAGAGAAAAGGAAGAGATTAACCATCAAGTCATTTTTATTCCCCTTTAAGACAACAAATGCATGGAAATTTCCAGGTGGATTGGCCGAACCCGGTGAAGATATTGGTAAGTATTTGCTCGTTGGATCAGTCACACTAAAGTTGGCTCCCACCACAAGAGTGAAAGCACATATGGGGAGAATGAGGTGCAAATCACTTGCACACTGAAGGAATCAAATGTGTACTGGGATTCCTAAACAATTCTCATCGAATGGATAATGCACACTCCTCAAAGTGGTCATACAGTTTCTTTGAAACTCTTATGGATACGGTGAACTTCTAGTTATCCCTGGGGTAAGAAAGACATCATCTGCACCAATACCCTTCTGGCATACTGATGAGCCTGAAGTGGACTATCTGTGAGACCAGTGTGGCTCTTGATGCAGTCAGCTCCTCAGCTCCCAGAACATACCATTTGGGGTCTTTCTGACAGGCACTAATTTCAGTAGCCTTATGTCTATCTAGTCACTTGCCTCATTTTCCACCTATAAAGTTGTTCCATATAAAACATATTATAGTTCTTGGTATATTCTATATAGCAGGGATATTGAATCATAGGGCCATGGTCAAGTCCAAGGTGCTTGAGTGGCCCAGTGGAGTTCCCCATGCCAGCTTTCCTCAAGCGCCAATCATCTGGTAGCTTAAAAGGTTGAA
Organism: Varanus komodoensis; assembly: GCF_004798865.1. NCBI lineage: Eukaryota > Metazoa > Chordata > Lepidosauria > Squamata > Varanidae > Varanus > Varanus komodoensis. Next base: position 28,590,847 of record NW_025335568.1, on the reverse strand, counting down.
ATGCTTCTGAATCTGAGTTACTGACGATAAGCTAAGACAAGCTGGCATTCTGACACTGCCCCTTCCTTTCCTTTGGCCATACCTACCACCAATGCTGTTTCCAAGGGCATCTCCAAAATGGAATTCAGCCCTTGGGCTGAAAGCGATTCAGCTCCCCTGCCATACAGAATTAAAACGTCTATACTAAAGTGTCAACATCTGATGTGAAACTTTGGTTCACTTGACTATTTTAGGTGGCAAATCTAAGGGCCAAAGACTTAAGTGTATATTTTTAAAAAATACCTATCTCAATGTGCTGACCAGTTTGTATTACCTATTGTTCATTCATGTTCTAAATGCAAATCATGTTTAAGTTATTATTAAGAGAATTAATCCAAATAAACAGGCTTGTTTTCCACATAGAAAGGCTTCTTTTTAAATCTCATTGTTTTCAGAAATCTGCCTCATCATTTTTGTAAATTTTTATAACTTTCAGTTGAAATACACTGGATTTTCATGATTTCCAACTGGCTCAGATTCAAGTATTGCTTGATTTGTATTACTTTGGTAAATGAATCAGAGAAACTACAGTTTTTGATTCTATGGCTCCCTAGATAAAACCAAGAACAAGAGCGTAAAGATTACACTAAAATTCAAAAATATACATATAGTATGCTCTTCTGCCACGTCTTCAACATTTGCATAGATGGGAATAGATTGGTATTCTGGCTAAAGCTGATTTAAGGTGGAAAAAAATAATGTAATGTATGGCACGATTCTAAAGACTGCACTGTCAATGTTCACAAACCTAGTCTTCAATTCCTCATCCTTGCTTTTCACAGAATGAGCCTTTTAGTTCATGTGGTAAAAGAATTTCAGATTGGAAGGACATTGGAGAGGTATCAGGATTGCCTGTATCCTGGCCTCTGAAGTCTCCTCATGATAAGACTTCTCCCAAGCTGTGATTTCCAAAAATATGTATTTTTTTACCACATGAAATGTGAGGTAAAACAGTGTTAGAATTAATGAAAGCATGTAATTCCCAGGCATAAAATTCTATTTGGAGATTTTCTTCAAAAAGGTGGGATATGATTAGATGGAATTTTCTGGCTCTTGAGATTGTACTTTTACTTAGACAAATTCTGCATAAAATAAAACATAGAACGGAAAAAAAGTGATTTGGTAGAAACAATGTAATTTCAAATATCAACTATTTTTAACTGAACTACCAACAGTAGTGATTTTAGACTATCAACACGGAAAGTATCCAACTGTCTGTGGATTGTTTTATCCAATTTTATAGATGAGAAGCTGAATGAACATTTGCCAGAACTGAAAAAAAGATTCAAGAGTAGAGGACGGAATGGCACTAAGAGAATTAGAATGAAAGCTCTCAAAATTTAATTTCTGACTTTCCTCCTTTTAGGGAACACAGCAGTTCGAGAAATTTTTGAAGAGACAGGCATAAAATCAGAATTCAAGTCCCTTCTAAGCATAAGGCAGCAACACAGACATTCCGGAGCCTTTGGGAAGTCTGATATGTATATTATTTGCCGCTTGGAGCCTTCCTCTTTTGACATCAATTTCTGCCAGCAGGAGTGCCTGAAGTGTGAATGGATGGACTTAGTGGAGCTTGCCAAGACAAAAGAAACTACTCCAATCACCAGCAATATAGCTAGGCTACTTCTGTATGGGTACCGAGAAGGGTTTGATAAAATTGATATTACCATGAGAGAATTTCCAGCTGTGTACACAGGCCTTTTCTATAAGCTGTATCACAGAGAACTGCCAGAGAATTATAGAAATATGACACATTTATAATGTATTTAGGTATTTCTTAGTAATTTAAGACTGCCTGAAGTAAATGTGCATGATGTTTCAGATTATTCTTTTTATCTTCTATCTTCTAGTATTCATTTTATCTTCTATCTCAATAATATATATTCATTTCACTTAAAATGCTAAATATTGTAGTAACTGTGCACACTTTAATTTTCCTGTTCACTTGGTTGTCCAAATCCAATTATGTAACCATTTACCTAAATAATCAAGTAAAAATGAAGATAATATTTGACTGGAAATAAACGTAGACTGATATTCCATCCTGCAACGTTCACATATACACCATGCATGGACACACATATTTATATATATGCAAAAAAGCACAATGGTTCCAGGAAATTTTAAAAAATGGAAGACTAAAACATATACAATTGTACATATTAATAATCTGAGATCAATCTGCAAATGCCATTGATCCTGGCACACAATTGGTCACATTTTTTGTCTCACGGGAAGGGGAAGATTTAGCATTGTTGCAGCATATTTTATATACTCTGCCACTGAAATCAACTCTTGGCAGACATTGGAAGGAAAAGGATAGCCTTCTGTCCTCGTCCAGTTTTTGACCCGGGCTTGACCTGACCAGTTCGTTTCAGTGCAACGTACCAACCATGATATTTACGAGACTGATATGTATTGTAGTTATTAGATTCCAAGCGTTCAAAGAAGAAACATTCATCTGTTATGTATTTCTGAAAATGAAAAGAAGAGTCAATTATTCAGTCAGATGCTGTCATGAAATAGAACTTCCCAATATAATCAGATGTATTAAAATGAAGCTGATGATTACAGTAATAATTTAGCAACATTATGCATTTTCTTTCAAATCCAGATAACTACTTATCTTTAAAGCTGCCCTCTTTCAAACAAAAAAACCCCTCATACTGGGGTTTAACAACAGTTTTCCGTAAGCTAATTTTTCATTTTTGGGTCACTGCTTAACACCTATTTTTCTGCATTATTTAATAGGAATGGTAATTATAAGGTTAAAGACACATTAAGTGCTCAACCTAAACAGAGACAGGTGAATGCCTCAAATCCAAAATAGTAAAGCTGTAATCATATACCCACTTAAGAGTCAGTTTCTTTAAATTCAGTGAGACTTCTGAGTAGAGATATATAGATTTGTGTTTAAGGTCAATTTAGTGTGGCAACTAACTAATCCTTTTTAAACATAATTTCCTTTGGATTTAAATCTTACACTGAAAATCATATAATTAAGACTGAAAGGCAAAATTCATGACTATCCTACAGGTGAGATTGTGTTCTTAATGTTATAAACCTTTAGAAAGCTTCATAAAATTTCTGTACCATCTAGTTCCACCTTGAAGCTTTTAATATAATGAGAAGAAAAATAAACACACATTTGCATCTGCTTACCATTGCTAACAATCGGCCATCTCCATTCATAGCAAGGAAACGGTTTGCACATACTCCTTTGATTGACACCACACCTCTCTCTTCCGCCTGAAGCAGCAATTTAACTAGACAGGAAAGAAAATCAGACTTTAATCTTCAAGGAAATTTCATGTTCCACAGGGTGCAAATAGGATGTATTGCTTAGAAAAGATTATCAAGTAAATGTCTTGTAAATGTACATAGAAAGCAAAATCAATCTAAGCCAGTGGTGACAAACCTATGGCATGAGTGCTGCAGTAGGCATGCTGAGCCCTCTCTGTTGGCACGCAAGCCAAGTCGCCACAGCAGCCGAGCATTGGATAACAGCACACATAGGGGCCATGCGCATGCTCGGAAAGGCGTAGCAGCACCAGACAATGACATAACGAGCCGCAACTCAGTAGCCGCAACTCATCCATGCTTTCATATGGCCGGTCAGTGCACTGCCAAGGATTTGCTTGGACTGGCTGTGAGTTGTTTTTTCTAAACTAAAACCTCAGTATTCAGGTTTTATTGCAGTGTTGTTACTTTGTGATAAATAAGTGGGTTTTGGGTTGCAGTTTGGCGCTCGGTCACTAAAAGGTTAGCCATCACTGATCTAAGCGATGATGAGACATTCTTCTTTGTAACAATATTCTGGATCCATACCTCAAAATCAGCAGCAATACTCAGGATTAATCCTTTGTAAGTCACCTAAGCTGATAGCACTATGAACGGTATGGATTGTTCCTTCATTTGAACTATAAAAATGCAAACCCAAAAAACAAACCATCTGATGGATCTAATTCAGGAGCTGACAGAAATAGTCGATGCATACATTTCCCCTCTTAAATAGCCCAAAACAGCACCAGGATAAATTTTCTATAGGAAACGTTTGACTTTATTTATTATGTACCCCTGTCCACCCTCAAAAGTAGTAGAGACTCATTTTCTGGCTGTCTCCACTGCATCTGCCCTCCCAAGTGAGTGTCATATAACTTTTTCATTATATCTTTCAGTGTGGGTGAGAAAAGAAAGATGATTAAACTCTGTAGATACTTATACAGACAACACTGCTCCTAAAAAAACTATCCTGGAAAACAAAACTTACAACTAATCTATATCATGCAGGCTGTTCATTGAAGCTTAATTCACCAAGAACCCTTGCAGAAAAACTGACATTCAATGCAGCTAAGCAAGGAAAGAAACCTCAGTTACTTCTGAGGATCGTTTCAAAATTTGTTTGAAACATTTTATAACCCATCTTTTTCTTGTAGTACAGAAGCCTATTTAGTCATAAACAGGCTCTTAAAATGATTCATAAAATCTGCTTCCAGCCTATTATGATTGCTTTGACCTTAATAATTATATTCATATTACTGGAAATAAAACGTTTATGATGACAAGTACTTATTTCAACTTGTTTCAGTTTCTACTTCTGATAGAAATCAAAGTGTAGTTCATTTTCCCAAAGGAAGATAGATGTACTTAAGTGTTCTTGCATCTTTTTCTGCAGTGACATGTGCATGCACGTTGTTTTGTATTAGAAACAAAATCAGTTGACAAAGTTTAGCATTCCTCTTCTCCTTTCCATTCAATACAGCAATCTCTGAATGTTGCTTTTCATTAAAAAAACCTCTTGGGTTTTGTCTCATTCACATGTATGTAAATTGTAGTGTGCTCCTCAGACATTTGGATGTTAAGATGTTTGTGGTAAATGCTGCTGTTTCACTATTCCCTCTAAAGATATTAAAATGCAAGAAATGTGTACTTAAACAAACGTCTGGAAATCTGGCCTCAATCAGTATAAAGTGTAGCTAGATATATGTACTATGTTACATCATAAGGATTGCAAATTAAAAATTTAAAAAGAAGTAAACAAGCTAGAAGGTGTTCAGAGGAGGGCAACAAGGATGGTCCAGGGCAAGAAGCAAAGATGTGGAGAGGCTGAAAGAACTCGTCATGTTTAGCCTGGAAGAGAAGACTGGGGGGAGAGATTTGATAGCACTCTTGTACCAAAAAAAGAAAAAGACAGGCTTTTGAGGAGAAAAACTGAAACTAATTCAATAAATAGAATAATACATCGAACAATGTGAAAGAACTGCCAGCAAAAACACAACCACGTAGTTGCCACATTCAGAGAAAAAAACAAATATATGACCACTTGAAAAAGCAAGCTATTTATATAATGCAGACAACAAGGAGATACTCCAGCTTCCACCTTCACTAAGAATTAAAAATGGAGTGCTGTTATTTTGCAAACTATGTCCTACAGAATTTAGCACTAAACTATTTATTCCAAAGACTAAAACAGCAAGATTTTTTGCACTCAACTGGGGAAAACACTATCTTTGGCTCTATACAGCTTTCCTTTATGCTTTTTCTACCATTCTTTAATTTTCCTGGCAGGAATCACTTCTGGCCATCTACTGCCAATGCCTGTAGCCCTATACTTAAATTACCTTAAAGTCCCATTGACTTCAAACACTAACATGTCTGAGACTGTGCTGAAGATGTTCTATCAGTATCAAAATGCTTCTCAATAGATGTGTCTGGAATTAAGTCCCACTGAGTTCAGTTGGTATAAGATAGCAGCCTTAAGCTCTTACAATCTGATTTTAGTTTATTTTAAAATCAAACTCTCCCTATGTTTGTTCTCACAAAATATGTTCACAGTATTAGAATATGAGTTTTCCACAGTGTTTTACAAGGATCCCAGAGACTCTTTTGTGAAGCAAGATGTTGATCTACTCTGTATTTACAAATAATATTTTAACATACAATCTATATGCAGACTTATAGCAGAGTCTATAGCAAATTTATAAGAGGGTTATAATGAGAACAAAACATTTCTCTTACAAGTCATTGACTATGTATAAAATAACAAGTCACAACTATTACATCCTTCCTGCTGTAGAACCCCTCAGAGAACTGACAGTGGGTGAACTCCTGGAATAAGACAGCAAGTAGCACTTTCAGGTCTATGCTGAGGTTCCATATTACTGCAGTTTCTCAATGACTCATTGAGGCTTTATAATTTATAAGTCTTAATCATCTATTAGTTTGAATATAACTATCAGATTTGATTAACTCTTGCCTTCCTCCAGTAACAGGTCCTTCACCTTGACAAGGCCAACACAGACAATGGGTACTTGTCCTGGATACTCCCTTTCCAGGCACTGACCTTGACACTTGCCAAAATTGTCAAACTCTTTGAGAAGTGCCACCTCAAGCCTGCAAGTGTGTGTGTGTAACATTTAGCCATTTAAGGACCCAGGCCCAAAAGTAGAAGCAAGGATGAAAAGAAAAAGACTAGCACACCAAATAACTCCTTGACATTACAAATACCTTCTATAATTCAATTCCATTACATAGGTGCCATTCTTGGTTCTTGTCAAGACAGTCTATCCCTCCCAGTTATATTTTTTAAGTAACCATTTTCTTACTTGCAGCTGGGCCTCTTGAAACTAAACTTTTGGTGTTCAAAGGATATGTTTAGTGTGCTGGGGCTTAGAACCCACCACTGCTTGTACTCAGTGGCTGGGCTCAGACAACACAACAGGCCATGGAAGTTTTTCACCATTGTTGGTGTATCATATTGTATGAACCCAGTCATGGTATTTCACCACGGCAAATTTGGTCTTTAGGACCACAATAAGAAACTATGGTTTTTTTCTATGATTTCTCTATACTATTATGGTGCATTGTCTGAACGCAGAATCATGAGTTCTATGGTCCTGGGAATTAAACTGCTACCAAGTCCCCTGAAAAGAACAGCAACTGTAAGGACTACTTCAACCATCAATGTGTATCAGTGAGGAAGAGGCAGACAACATAGCCAGTGAGTGATGCACTTTGGGACCAAGTTCAGGCATGGTGGGTGCTGGGAAATATGCCAACACTGGAGGGATTGAGCAGAGAGGATAGAAAACACAAGTAGGAACTACTTGATTGTCTCATAGATCATGGTAAAAAATTTGCAGGGTTGATTGTCATGTTGTGTAAACACAGCCAGTTTGTTGGGCAGGTTACTTGCCCTTTGCCGTAACTCCCATTGTGGTCATTGTATGATGGTTCTCAAGCTCATTTCTTAAATTGTCAAATATGTCAAAAGGGTTGCCTACCCCTCTTCTACATTATATGCATAGGATAACCAGACAATGACATATATTTGCAATTCAAATATACTGTTAATTTAATTTTTTAATATAGTGTGCGATTCAGTTATCTAGGTTAGATGCTATCAAGATAAGAATTATAGCTATAGAGGTACTTTTTCTTTTAAGCAAGCAGCTATTTCCTTATTCTAGTTCACTTTTCAGTTTATATCCCATTGCCATTTATATATATGCTATCATCAAAAGAGCTCTTCCATAATGTTTCTAAGGTCAGCATCTGAAGTTCTTCCTCTGGATACAAGGTTGTAAAAAGTCTTTCACTGTTTTTCACATTAAACCCACAGCTAAGATCATAACTGCTTCCTTGAAACAGTAACAGCGTAACATGCAGTTGGCAAGCTCAGTTATTTTGTTTGTTTTTGTATTTATAAGCCACTAAGTAGTTCAAAAAAGACTTTCTAGGCAATGTACAAAGAGTAGAAAATTGCAAATTTACAGCAAAACATTAAAGACCATCTTTAAAATATAAATAACAAAATTATAATACTAATTTAACAAGGATCGTTTTAAAACATGTCAAGGTGAGACAACCATACTAATTCACTAAAATCCCAGTAAAATTACTGCACATCTAAAATCAATTATTAAAATTATTTAAATGGGTGGAGAAATGTTTTCACCTGACACCAGAATGAAAACAGAGTTGGCACCAGGCAATCTTCTCTGGGGAGCCTATTCCATAAGTGGAGGGCAACCACTAAAAAGGCTCTTCTTCTATTTACCATCCCTCTCACTAACTTGAGAGGTGGTTCTTTCAAAAGGCCCTCTTGCTCAGATCTTAATGATTGAGTAGGCATGTATAAGGCAACTATTAAGCAGTTGGTGGGAACCTTTTACTTTTCACCTCTCATTAAAATATCAAACATATTCATTCATATTCAACTTTTACTTCAGAAGATATTGTTTCTCCGGAACCTTATTTTGATAGAACTACCGGATGAGAACTATGAAAAATACTAATGTTCATAAAAGCACATCAACATCCCATACTGCCTGAAAGTACAGCTCTAAATATTTAGCAAAGTAAATTCACTGAGTTAAATCAGACTTATTCTAAGTTAAGAAACTGTAGCATTCCAGCCTGAAATTAGTGATTCAAAATATGGAGCACTAACTTGTGGATTTCATATCATTATGCCAATGTACAGATTATATCAAGGGCTGCGTTCTGGTTCATAAACTCTGGATCCAGAAACAAGCGACTCATGCAACAATGGGTGCTTTGTTTTATTTCTATCTTTCCTCTAACATGAATTTTCCTGCAAAATACTTCTAGTCAAAATATAAAACTTGAAGCAAAACTGTCTTTTTCCTCAAGCACTTGAAATGATTGCATTTTTCCTATTCATTCATGTACTACATGGCCTATACTAATTTAGTTTGCCAGGAAAGAATCAAGAAAATACTTGACAATAACAAGAACATCAACAAATGTTTCAATCAGCACAATCCTATCCTTGTTTACTTGAAAGTAAAACCCATTCTGTTCAATAAGGGGAAAGGGTTTGTTGTCAGTGTATTGAGGAATGCAGTCTTGCAACTGAAATATCTACTCAAAATAAGTCTCACTGTATTCAGTAGAGCTTATTTCCAGTTAAGTGAGAATAAGGCTATAATCCTATACACATTTTCCTAGAAGTAAGCACTTATGGACACAATAGGACTTATTTCAAAACTAATGTGTACATTCTTGCACTCTAAGTCAAGCAGAAGCCATTTCTACATATCGTTTCCAAAACACCTGGTTTATGGATAATATTTAAGGTTGTGACACCAGAATTTCTGGGCTGACAACCAGAGGGGCTGTAACTCTCATATGGAGTATGAGAGTTTCCATTTACCTCCTATTTCCAGAGGGGAGGAAACTATGATTTGTCAAGAATACTAGCAAATTATATATTATAGTTAAAAAATAAACCCTGGCACTCAATTTTGCCTCTGTCTGCACACTTCCTCCTTCTTTCAGCTTAATTTCTATCCTTCAAAATTAAACCTTGAGAGCCATGTTGCGGGAATGCAGACACCTGTAATTTTTTTTTTCAACACTCTATGGCAGCTTTGTTTTAAATGTGTGCTCCTCATTTCTGTTAAGCCTGATATTCATAATTACAGCACTATAAAAAGGCCTGACCAGCTAATTGTTCATTTATCCATCACAGCAGCAATGGTTGCATTCATGGAACACAACAAGAAAATCTACATGGTTACTATGGTTCACTTCTTATTCTTATTCTTCTTTTTACCAAGATCTACCTGATAGTGGATCAAGTGGTTTCTATCGATCATCATTTCCATCTTCCTTACTCAGTCCTCCTGAGGTTGACTGTATCCTATCAGCCAATGCACCAAAACTCAGATCCCAAGCTGCATCACTTCCAGACTATGCTGTCTGCCTCTGCCTCACTGGTGCACACATAGAGACTGGATGGCTGGAATGGCTCCTACAGTTGCTGGTCTACCTTGTGGTAGCGGCATACTAAGACTATGGAAACCATGATCCTGTGTTCAGACAATACAAGTCATGGTGGTACAGAGAAACAATAGAACAACCCACTGTTTCTTATTGTAGTTTCTACTGACTAAACTTGCCATGGTGAAATACCACAGTAGTTTTATTTATTTATTTATTTAAACCATTTTTATGCCACCCCACTCACAAAAAGCCTCGGGGCGGCTTACAACATTAATAAATAAACATAAATAAACAGTTATATAATTAGATTTAAAAAACCAGAAACATCTTGGCATGTACATAAAAATGCAATAAATACAATTCATAAATTAACAATTAAAATAACTTTTAAATAAAAAGGTCTTGGCCTGGCACCGAAAAACAAATAACGACAGCACCAGGTGGACCTTTCTGGGGAGCACATTCCATAGGTGGGGCGCATTCCATAGGTGAGGGAGAGAAGGCCCTCCTCCAGGTACTCACCTTCCTAATATCTTTCACGGAGGGACGCAAGCGTTCCTTTAGATAACCAGGTCCCAAGCCATTGAGGGCTTTATTGGTGATAACCAACACCTTTAATTGGGCCTGGACTTCAATGGGCAGCCAGTGAAGCTGACGGAGAACTGGCAGCTCTGTTTTGCACCAATTGAAGTATCTGGACCATCTTCAAGGGTAGCCCCATGTAGAGCGCGTTACAGAAGTCTAATAGGGAAGTATTTCACTGGCTTCAGACAACATGACAGATGACCAATAATGAAAAAGCATGGTGTGTCATGTTGTCTGAACCTAGCCAATATTTCTAGCTAAGCAGTAACAAAAGAGGAGTTCTTCAAGACAATAATCCATTTACTGGCTTCTAGAAGTCAGCTGCCTTATCTCTTTGTTTCTCTCTTTTTTCAGAGTAATTTCACTGAAGATTTCATCTTCCAAACATTTGGAATACTACATGATCCAGATAAAGAAAGTAATCTTTCTTTCTGACCTTACAAGGAAAAGGGGGAAGGGGTATACAATCTGAGCCTTTGCCATCTCTCTAGTGTAGAATTAATTTATATCAACTGAGAAAATGATCTGCAAAGCACTTCTCATTTCAGTTTACAAGAGGAAGTTTGTGTACTCACTGAAAAAAGCCAGGCTGCACGTCTCTGGATCAATGACTAGTCTTACTACCGTCTCCACTGTGGAAAAGCCAGTTCCAAGCCAAGAGTTCAAGGCCCATCTCCAACATATTTGCAGAGGCCCTCTGAGGAAAATTCTTTCATGAGGCCCCTGCATGACATACACTGTGGTGAAGTTACTAAGCCAATCCATGTAAGTTAAATCTTTCTCCCACAGTACAGTACAAAGCATACAATCAAGTAATCTGAAGTCTTATTAGCTAGGTACTAGAAAGTGGCCAAACCAACCTCTAAGAACTACCATCATACAGAGGAAGAAGGATGCTAAACGACAGTGAGACCATAATCTCATATATTGCTTACCAGGAAGCAATCCCATTTGAAATAAATGGGCCTTAAATATGAGTAAACATGCATAGGAACTGCTCCCTTAAGAGTCAAAGCATACATTGTACAACATAAAAGGTCTGTGCCAGGCCTCTGTTAAAATTCCACCTGAAGGCCAAATTCAATTAAAAACAATCTCAGGGGCCACATTCCAATGGTGGACAGAGCTGCAGGCAGAGCCAAAATACCCCAAATACCTGCATATGTCAACTTAACATTCTTACTACTGATACCTGAAATTTAGAAGAGGCACTAAAAACTTTTAGAATGTTGAGAGGATGCACAAACACTGAGAAACTGGAATACAGCCAGAAATTGGGGAAAGATGTAATACCATTGGAAGAGAGAATATGCATCTAGGGAATCCTAGAACCCCAGGCAAACCAGATTTGGCCCACAGTCTTACAGGAGTTAGGTATCCTGATCTATGTTGTCCTACAAGACTGGAGGCTTTTAAGTCTCCTAGTCATAACTGTTTTAATGTGAGCTACAGAAATGGCATTCCACATTCCACAGAAAGAGCACTTTTTTTGTAAATTCAGTGTTCTCTTCACATTAATAAGCATACCTTAGCCATATTTGTGGAAGAACAATACAACTATGAACACCAACTTAGCAGCATGGGGTTTTTTATCAGCTCTTTTAGTATGTGCTGAATTATTTTCAGGTAAGCATAACTGCAAGAATATTTTAATAACTTTCAAGAAAAAACTTTTTGGGAGTAATTGCAACACTAATTAAAAATAAACACACTACTAAGATGATAGTGGCCACATGATTAACAGAGAATATGTACCAAATAAAGAGGTATGGTACTACATTTCATTGCCTAAAATGTCACTGCAGAAATGCAAACCACAACTCTTCAAAAAGAAGGAAAAGTGGCAATAAGCCATTCTACACCTGTAGAGATCACATGCAACAAGCTTGCAAACTTCTAAATTAAATAAAAGGGACAGAAAATGTGAGAGAACAATTATATGAGGACAACAGAGAGTTTTCCCATACAGACATGCCCATAATAAGGGACTGAACGAAGAACAGCAATTTCAGAATAAAACCTAGTTTGGAAAGCCTTTAGTTACAATTGCCATCATTATGCTACAGTCACTGTTGTTGCATGTCATCAGGGTGTTGCCAACATACTCGTATGGTGACCCTATGAATACAGTGTCCTATCCATAGCAGCCCTGCTCAGCTCTTGTAAATTCAAGGCTGTGGCTTAATTTATTTATTCATTTTGAAATTTATATGCAGCTCAATTGCCCAACAGGACTCTCTAAGTAGCTAACAATATCAATAAATAAGCTAACAGTACACGCTCAGGGGGAAGGCATGGGAGAGAAATATGCTGGAGCAGAGTAAGTATTTATAATCACATGTTAAAATTGGTTTCGAAAATCTGCAAAAGGGATAGGTTTTGCCTGGCACTGAAATGAAAGTAGAGACAGCATCAGGTGGACCTCTTTAGGAAGCCCATTCCAAGGATTGGGGACAGCCACTGAGAAGTACCTTCTTCTAAATGCCATCCTTACAACTTCCTTTAGAGATGGCTCTTTCAGAGGGACCTCATGCCCAGATCTCAATGGGTGGGTAGCTATATATGGGAAAAGATATTCCTTCAAGTAACCAGGTCTGAAGCCATTTAGGACTTTGCATATTAAAACAAGCACTTTAAATTGAACCCGGGCTTCAACTGAAAACCAGTGTAATTTATACAGAATAACTGCCATCTGGGCACATGAACTGACACCAGTCACCAGATATGCAACCTACTGTGGACCAGTTGAAGTTTCCAGACTGTCTTCAAAGTCACCTCTACATAGAACACATTCCTGTAATCTAGTTGGGCTGTTACCAATGCATGAGCAACCGTGTTCAGGTTCTGTCTATCCAGATAAGGCCATAGTTGCCATATTTGCTACAGGTAGAATAAGGCACTCCTGACCACCAAGTCCACCTGAGACTCCAATGAGAGTTCTGAGTGCAGGAGCACTCCCAAGTTGCAGACCCTGTCCTTCAGTAGAAGTGTGACCCCATCCAAGACAGGACAATGGCTATGTAATCCATTGGACAGATCATTAACCAACTGCACTTTCTATCTTGCCGGGACTAAGTTTTAGCTCATTGGTCCTCATCGAGTCCATTACTGAACTCAGACACTGGTTCAGCATGGAGATCGCCTTGCCTGGATCCAATGTAAGTGAGAGGCAGAGCTGAGTGTTGTCAGCATGCTGCTAATACTGCAGCCCAAACCTCCTGATGACTTTCTAAACAGTTTCATGTAAATGTTTAAGAGCATGGGGAATAGTATAGGACCCCGTGGAACACCATGGAGCAAATGCCATGGTGGAGATCAACTATCCCCCAGCACCACCTTCTGGACATGGTCAGTCAGATAGGAGCGGAGCCACTGCAAAGCAGTACCTCTGACTCCCATCTTGGTCAGCCTGTCCAGAAGGGCACCATGGTCAGTGGTGTCAAAAGCTGCTAAGAGTCAATTTATGGAGTCATTCATCTCATATCTGGACTTTCTGCATCATTACCTCTCAAATAAACTGAGAACAACCACTTGAATATTCCATCTGGGTGCAAAGGCAAGTGCATTGGCAGGCAATCTTTCAGGGAACATTTGGTAGTTTAAGAAACTGTTCTAGGACAACTGCAAAATAGATGCCATGGGAGGCATGGCCAAGTAAGCTACCCAAAAGTCTGAACTGCAATACCTGAAGCAATTCTTTTGAACCTAAAGTCCCCAACACCAAGAAATCTTTTTCACAGTGATTCCAGATAACAGTAAGAAATAATTATAGTTTGAAGCTTATATTCTATATGCACTTTATTTTACATGTACTGTACAATTACTAAAATTTAACCTACCAAATGCCTAGAAATGGACAAACAATAAATAAAAGCACTGATTCAGTTTTTGATACGTGAACAGTTTTCAGCCATCAAAAAATGACAGAGAATGATTTCACTCATCAATCCAGTATCAAAATCTGCTTAAGCAGCCATATGGCTATTTTCTTATCTATTTTTCATTCTGGGTTTCCCCATAAAATTAATTTGACATCAGAAATTTGATCAAACTTAAACTGACATGCCATTGTAACCCACAGCTCTATTGCTGCTAAAACTGCAGGAGGTATCCTATCTTTGGATGGGTGAACAAATGATAGACAGACAGATAGATAGATCCAAGTATACTTCATTTGGGGAGAGGGTTCAGACTTGAGGAATCCAAAACTGCCTCAATGAAAAAACCTAATCAGGGTGAAGACAAAATGTACTGCTTATCAAAGAAAAGCAGAACAATATAAAAGAAAATCAGAAAAACAAAATCTACTTTCTTTAACTAAAAGTTGCAATATTTCCAAGATATTCGTGGCAGAATGAAACCTCACAGAAATGTATTACACAAAGCATTAAGTTTCTCAAAATACTGGCCAGGTATAAAAACAAGAATCCCATGTAAAACATACATAATTTTGGGTATAATTTTCATCTTAGGTATAAAGGTAAAAGGAAAAGGTTTCCCCTTGACGTTAAGTCCAGTCATGCCTGACTCTAGGGGGCAGTGCTCATCTCCGTTTCCTAGCCGAGGGAGCCAGCGTTTGTCCGCAGACAGTCTCCGTGGTCATGTGGCCGACGTGACTAAACACCGAAGTGCACGGAACACTGCTACCTTCCCACCGAAGTGGTACCTTATCTATATATTTGTCTTAAAAATTCAAATTCAAGGATGTGTTTTTGTCTATATCTTGTGTAGATCTATATATCTCATTAATTAGTTCACCAAAGCTTAACTTAGTCAATTGAGATATCTCTTGGGTTTCAGAGAGGGTGGATTTGACCTGGTCCTGAATGGTGCAACACTCCCTCTTAGGGATAAGGTCCGCAGCTTAGGAGTACTCCTCGACCCGGAGCTTTCTTTGGAAGCTCAGGTGACAGCGGTAGCGAGGAACGCCTTCCTTCAGCTTCGGCTGATTAATCAGCTGCGCCCCTACCTGGAGTACGACTGCCTGGCGACGGTGACACACGCGCTGGTGACTTCCCGCCTAGACTTCTGTAACGCGCTTTACGTGGGGCTTCCCCTGAAGACAGTCCGAACACTTCAATTGGTGCAAAATAGAGCTGCCAGGTTGCTGGCGGGGATGGGGCGTTATGCTCACATGACTCCAGTCCTCCGTCAGCTTCACTGGCTTCCCATTGAAGCCCGGGCCCAATTCAAGGTGTTGATTATGACCTATAAAGCCCTAAACGGCTTGGGTCCTGGCTACCTGAACGAGCGCTTACGTCCGTATATGCCCGACCGCCCTTTGAGATCTGCAGGAGAGTCCCTTCTCCGGGAACCCTCCATGAAAGAAATTAGGAGAGTAAGTACCCGGAGGAGGGCTTTCTCTGCGGTGGCGCCCAACCTATGGAATTCACTCCCCAAAGAGGTCTGCCTGGCACCGTCGTTACTGGTTTTTCGGCGCCAGGTCAAGACCTTTTTATTTAAACATCATTTCAATTGTTAAAACATATGATCTGGCCAGGGCAACTTCTTCTTCCTTCTCTTTCTCCTCCTATATTTTTATTTTATACTGATAATTTTAATTTTATATTTGTAAATCAATGTATTTTTTGTATTTTTGTATTTAATGGTAATTTATTATGTACTATTGTATTTCAATGTATTTTATCATGTTGTAAGCCGCCCCGAGGTTTCGGCAAGGGGCGGCATAGAAATGTTATAATCATCATCATCATCATCATCATCATCATCATCATCATCTCTATAGGAATAAGTATTCCCCAGTGGGTAGTTTAATCAGGGCAGTATCAACAGTGTCAGTTTGCTGGTCCTTTGTGGGGAATTACATCTTCTACAGACAACAGTTGAAATTCAGACCAGCTACAGAGGTGTCAATCAACTGCATCAGAATAGGAGTTGACAACTGAATTTCAAGATAAACACTAAAAGACAGTTAACATAAAGAATGATTTTAAATTAGAGACAACAGTATCAAAACCCATGAATACTGCTATTTGCTCTTATGACACACATCTGGTGTTCCAAACATGAATCATATATTGAGAGAGAAATTGATATCTCTATCTATGTCTTTTTCTCTGACATCCCCAGTAAGAAAAAGTCAGAAAGAAAACTGATCACACACCATAGTGGGGTTTACCAGAGCATTGCTGGGGGTGCGGGGCTGAGAGGTGATTTCAGTTGAAGATGTTAACCACAAATCCATGTGTGGAATAAGCAAGATGATGTATTATAGGAACATAAGAAAAGCTCTGCTGGAATAAACCAAGGCTCCATCTAGTCCAATATTCTGTACACACAATGGCCAACCACTTGTTTGTCGGAAATAGTACAATTGCAAAAGTATGCTTCTACTCATATTCCCCAGCAACTGGTATACACAAACTACTTCTCACTGGAGGTAGCATACAGGCATCAGGACTACTAGTACACACTAGTACTAGTAGTGTCATCTAAATTAGTGGCCATCACTACATCTTGTGTAGTCCTTGTTCTGCCATAAAGCTGACTGGAGACTTTAGGTGCATCAACAAATCTCAGCCTCACCTACCTCAGAAGAGTTTTTTGAGGATGAAGTGGAGAGGTGGAGGATCACATATACAAACTTGGTGAAAACAGTGGGACATAAATGTGACAAATAAATAAAAAATATTGAAAGGTCTGTTGACGGACATGATGGGAATGCCCCAGTTTACAAACAGATGTTTTATCTTGCAACTCTAGATCCAACCCATTGTAGATCAAGTAGGTTTTTTAAAAAATCTATGTGAAAAGTTGAATCAATCATCTATTTTTTCCTAAGGAATGGCAAGCATTTTTTCTTCCAATTGGAGTAGAGAAAGAAAGCCTTTAAGTTAAAAAAAATATCAGAGGAGAACAGGTAAAGCAAATCCTCTGGTTCCATCTTTTATGTATCTATTTACTTATTTTAATTTACCCAATAACAAAGTGTTCCAGCAATATTATAAAACAAATGAAAAATGGCAAAATATAAAAAGTGAACAGTATAAACAGTATGGGAAAAACAATACAATCCAAAACAAAAAGTAAACAGAAGTTAAATCTAGAATAGCTCAGGGAAGATAAACACCTTTGTCTAGCTCTGAAAAGATAACAAGGTGCATACCAGGCAAGCCTCTTTGGGGAAGGTATTCCACAAACAGGACATCCTAACTCAGAAAGTGTTCTCTTTCCAAGCCTAGCTGCCTTCTTTGATGATGTTTGGGATATCTGAGCATAGTTGAATATGACACATAAAAACAATAGGTAGAATAGAAAGAGAAGGGCAGAGGAAAAGAAAAGTTGTAATTACAGGAAAACAAGTTTCAGTACTCAGGTGAACACAAAGCACTTTACAGTAGGAAACTAAAGGACTGATGATGTAGGATCAAAGAGGAAAGAATGGTGGAAATTTATGATGACAATTTTATATATAAATTTATAGTAAGGCATAGCAATTATATCTTAATAAGCCCTCTGGCAACAACTGTAAGTATGAGAGTCTTAGAAAATCAAAATGAGAAGAGAAAGTATAGAGAACTAGAGAGCTGAAGATGACCTAGTAGTAAAATGTACATAATAAGGCAGAGTGCAGAACTGCAGTGCAAAGAGTATTATTATAATAAGGTAAAATATTGATATTTAATCCTGATCAATAGCATGTGGCAGAGAAAACACATAGCAGAAGCCAGTGGAGACGGCAGATGAGAACAGAATAGGAATTATGTGCCCCCACTGAGTAAGATGCAACTGACACACTTGATCATGAATCGATGAAAGGACAGGTAAGAAAGAGGAGATTTTGAAAAAGAGATGCCAATCTTGCAAATGCAAAGCATCATTCTATGTTAGATAATATTAGGTACATTTCTTAAGAATATAGAAATTCTTTTCTAAACAGGTGATCAGCACTCCCAAAATGGACAGCACCGTTAACCAACTCATGCCTCCATAGCTTTCTAAAACAGGAGCTAATAGAACAATCCTATCAACCCTAAAAAGCATCTAGAGAACCACAATGCTTCAGGTTTACAGTCCCACTCAGAATACCATACCCCCATTACAGCCGGCATGGAAAAAACCAGTCTGCTGATTTTCTGAGGTCCTAAGACAAAGCCTACAGAAGAGGTAAAGATATTCCAGAGAAATAAGGAAGGGAAGAGACTGGGGCCATCAGGATACAACTGCCTCCTCCCTCCAGGTCCAAAGCATCACAGCTAGATTGCTCAAATTGGTCCTATACCTGATTTGCACTATGGGAAAAGAAGAGGGGTGGAAATTACCTATTTCCCCACATATAGCAAGTCTATAATCCTTTAAGTTAAGAGACTTACAGGAATCCTCACTGAAGTACACCCTAAAAGGACTCACATAAAAGGTTAGGGGGGCAAGCTCCCTCCAATTCAAGCACTATCTTCTCCTCTCCATGCTGTGCTAGTTTACAGCTTGCAAGGGTTTTTTTAAACCCTCAGGAAACACTGAAAATGGGAGAACCCTCCCTCTCATCTGTAATCTGAAGTTGTATTGTCTATTTTGCCACCTCTGGACTGTACAACCTCATGAATAGTTCAGCCTAGGTGTTAGTACTCCTATAAATCAGATAAATGAGGGTGTTTCCAGATAGAGGATGTTAGTACAACTGATCAGAAGGTTCTGTGCGACAATTCCATCTTTTCCCTTTAGAAATTTTCTTAAGTAAGAAAAGGCACAGAAGAGGAAAGGAAAATAGGAAATGATAGGAAAACTCAGAGGGTTAGGGTGGAAGTTAACAATGTGTGGATATCTGCCCCAAAATACTTCTGTTAATGAATTATTAGGCAGGTGAGAAGTGCCTCCCTCAACAATATGTTGCAAACACTCCACTACAGTACACATCACACTCCTCACAGGATCAGCTTTCCCTCTCCTCTGTGATTATAAAAATTGGGCCCTAAACACACCTGACACATGCCACAATTTAACCCACAACTTCCCTTGTAAACTGATCCATTATATTCCTCAGCTAATCATATAAAATCTGCACACTAATGTGTTAATAAAAATTATCATCAATGCTAATTTCATCCATCCTAAAATTCTGGTACACCTAATATTATTTTTAAAACCACCACTACACTTGGATATAACATCATTTTCTTGAAACCAAAAATTAAGTGACTTCTGCAATTCACTCAAAAATATAAAAATAGAATAGCTTTCACATTTTTAAAGGATATTGCCCTCATTCCTCCAGCTGAATGGATTCATACCCTTTGCTTCTGTTCTCCTGATGTATGAATAATCTGAACAATAGCACAGTAATCAAAACAGTAATCTGATTATTGCAGTAATTAGATTTAATCTTACTTAGAGTAGACCCACTAAAATAATTGAAGTCCCACTGATTTCAGTGGGGTACTGTAAGCATAATGAAATCTGGATCCATCCCATAACGTTTATAGAATGGAACAAAGTGTTAAGAGAAATTGAATTGAAAGTTATACAAGCATTGGAAGACATTCCGAATGTCCAGACACAGCTTTTGTGCAATCACTCTGCTTCATTCATAGAATTTTATAGGAAAAGTGCCCCAGCAGAAGGTCTCAGGTTCAATATACCACATCTCCAAGAAAGGCTTGAAAAACTCCTGCCTGAAATCTTGGAGAGCTGGTGCCAGTCAGACGGAGTCAACTCTATTGGGCTAGATGCACTATGACCATCCATGGAAGACATATCCCAGATCCACCCATTATATGGAATATATAGCAAATACAAAAATTGTAGGGGTTGCAGGAAAGTCTAACATGCAAATGCCTGGAAAATGTGGATGCTGAAGATCTGAGATTTGTAGAAGAGGCAAATGAACCTCTGAGGTGAAATTACAGTGCAAAAAAGAAACAGAGTTGTGATTATGTATACAAGGAAGCCCTAAATTAGGGACAGAAGCTGAATCTGAGGGTGTTAGCTACAGTGTATCACAGAAATGAGTACATCCCTCACATTGTAAATATTTTATTATATCTTTTCATGTGACAACCCTGAAGAAATGCCACTTTGCTACAATGTAAAGTAGTGAGTATACAGCTTGTATAACAGTGTAAATTTGCTGTCCCCTCAAAATAACTCTACACACAGCCATTAATGTCTAAACCACTGGCAACAAAAGTGACTATACCCCTAAGTGAAACTGTCCAAATTGGGCATTATTAGCCATTTTCCCTCCCAGGTGTCATGTGACTTGTTAGTGTTACAAGGTCTCAGATGTGAATGGGGAGCAGGTGTGTTAAATTTGGTGTTATCGCTCTCACTCTCTCATACTGGTCACTGGAAGTTCAACATGGCACCTCATGACAAAGAACTCTCTGAGGATCTGAAAAAAAGAATTGTTGCTCTACATAAAGATGGCCCAGGCTATAAGAAGACTGCCAAGACCCTGAAACTGAGCTGCAGCACGATGGCCAAGACCATACAGCAGTTTAATAGGGCAGGTTCCACTCAGAACAGGCCTCGCCATGGTCGACCAAAGAAGTTGAGTGCACGTGCTCAGCATCATATCCAGAGGTTGGCTTTGGGAAATAGACGTATGAGTGCTGCCAGCATTGCTGCAGAGGTTGAAGGGGTGGTGGGTCAGCCTCTCAGTGCTCAGACCATACACCGCACACTGCATCAAATTGGTCTGCAGAGCTGTCATCCCAAAAGGAAACCTCTTCTAAAGATGATGCACAAGAAAGCCCGCAGACAGTTTGCTGAAGACAAGCAGACTAAGGACATGGATTACTGGAACCATGTCCTGTGGCCTGATGAGACCAAGATAAACTTATTTGGTTCAGATGGTGTAAAGCGTGTGTGGTGACAGCCAGGTGAGGAATACAAAGACAAGTGTGTCTTGCCTACAGTCAAGCATGGTGGTGGGAATGTCATGGTCTGGGGCTGCATGAGTGCTGCCGGCACAGGGGAGCTACAGTTCATTGAGGGAACCATGAATGCCAACATGTACTGTGACATACTGAAGCAGAGCATGATCCCCTCCCTTCAGAGACTGGGCCGCAGGGCAGTATTCCAACATGATAACAACCCCAAGCACACTTCCAAGATGAGCACTGCCTTGCTAAGGAAGCTGAGGGTAAAGGTGATGGACTGGCCAAGCATGTCTCCAGACCTAAACCCTATCGAGCATCTGTGGGGCATTCTGAAATGGAAGGTGGAGGAGTGCAAGGTCTCTAACATCCACCAGCTCTGTGATGTCGTCATGGAGAAGTGGAAGAGGACTTCAGTGGCAACCTGTGAAGGTCTGGTGAACTCCATGCCCAAGAGGGGTAAGGCAGTGCTGGAAAATAATGGTGACCACACAAAATATTGACACTTTGGGCCCAATTTGAACAGTTTCACTTAGGGGTGTAGTCACTTTTGTTGCCAGCGGTTTAGACATTGATGGCTGTGTGCTGAGTTATTTTGAGGGGACAGAAAATTTACACTGTTATACAAGCTGTATACTCACTACTTTACATTGTAGCAAAGTGTCATTTCTTCAGGGTTGTCACATGAAAAGATATAACAAAATATTTACAAAATGTGAGGGGTGGCCTCACTTCTGTGATATACTGCTGTAAGGTATACCAATTCTCTCCAGCAATTTAAGTTAAAACTGGAGAATACAGGGTCTAGCTGATGTTAAAAGTTGTAATGAGGCTCATATAACACTTGTGGATTCAAGAAAAAGGGTGGAAGATGCTGTAGGTATTTTTTCCTGTCTAAACTTGCATAGGATTGTGCATTAAAATTGCACTCCTATGCATTCTAACCTGAGCAAAGGCCCCACTGAAAACAATGGGACTTCCTTGTACGTAGACCTGTACAGGATTGCACTGTAAATGCAGCAAACATGAGATCATCACTTGAGCCAGCTGCTATCTAATGATAGGCCAAGCTGGTAATATGGTACTCTGAATAACAGTGCACCTAGCTTGAAAAGAGATAGATACTAAGGAAAGATTCCAGAAATAATCCTATGCATGCTTACCTTGGAATAAACCACATGAAAGGACATAAAACTTAACTCTGGAGTAAACAGGAACATGATTCTACTGTTTCTTACAGCAAAACCAAAACCAATATGACTTGTTGTATATTAAAGACAATCAGATTTATTTTGGTATTTATTTCATGGACTACCAGATGGATGAATAGCTCTTTACCACAATGTCTGAAAGAACTAGAGAGAAAGTGTAAAAGGGGAAGGCAAAGATGTACACCAGATCACATATGTGATTTTTTTTAAGAGACAGAAGTAAGGTCATGGCTAGGACCTGCTGGCATGCATATTCTGAGGAAGACAAAGGGTTATAAGGCCAATGGCACCAGGAAATAGCTCTTACTGCGGGGATATAGTTACATGCTATGAAAAGTACATCTGGTATCAGTTTGTACAGACACTGAAGTGGAAAGTTGATGCAAAGGAAGAAGTAGATATCCATAACAAGTGGAGAGGGCATGGCTATATATTTTGCTGTATATCTGGGAACTATAGTGTTGTTTATTATTATTACTACTATCACACTGCATGTATATCCTGCCTTTTTTCCTCTTGTGAGGAACCCAAGGCAGCTTACATATCTCTTACGTATTTCCATCACGCCCCTTTCCCCCGCCCTCATCCAGTTGTGACCTAAAAGAGAGAGACAGCACAGTTCTCTGCATCCCAGCTGGAAGGGGGTATGGCCATCAGTGTCCAAGGACTGATGATGGACAACCTCAATGCATGAACTCCAAAAAATTCTATGGCACCCCAGACAATACTGGAAGGCCACAGCATTGCACCCTAAGAGATTTAGATTTAATTAGCAAATTTTAGTAAGGAATTATTTTTTCAAAGGCAGGGATAAGAATTGTTCTTAAGTGGCTCAAAAGCTTTAAGGCTGTTTTTGGCATGTTTTCATTTTAGGAATGTTTAGTAACAATTAGATAATCAAGGTTGTGAGTCCTGATTTATGAGGTAACAGGTAATATCAGCAAAAAGGTAAAAATATGTGCTAATTTTAGAATTTTAAACTCTTAGGACTAAGCAAAAAATCTGATTGGATCTCTTCCACTGCATTTATAATGCTCACAAGAGCCCTGTGAAGTACCTTAGGCTGAGAGTGCATGGCCCAAAGTCACCCAGCGAGCATCATGACAGAATAGGGACTAGAATTCAGCTCTCTCAGATTGCCAGTTTAGACAATTATTTAAACAGTTCACTCAAATGAAAAACAGCACGGCCTCCCTGCCCCCAAACATAACCCACCAGTTACAGTTCCCACATCCACTTATTCCTGACAGGGAAGAAATGCTTCCAGGGGAGAGCTCCTAGCACTAGCATTAAGAAGACACTGTACAACACAGCTGTTCCATTTACTGATTTGTTATGGACCTCTGTCTTTCTACCAAGTAAAACAGTACTGCTGCTTATAATCACAATAACAAAACAAATTAATTAAAAATTATTAAAAATACAACCACCAAATTAAAATGTTTCCTCCTTAACGGGATTTTTTAAACGAAAAAACATGGAAGAAGACTTAGGAAAAGATGGGGAAATTATAAATGGAAAATGATGGACCGCTCCTGTAAAAATCCACAAGCAAGAGTAACTTAACGATTTTTTTAAAGTCTCATCTGGAAGCATCTTTGGGCTGCAATCTGATATGCCTTATCTTATCTGCATAGAATTGCGCTATAAATTATGGAAAGCAGGGCAAGAATCGCAGCCAGTTTGACATGTTGGACCTGGATATCGCTAAGCTTAGTTAACTAAAAATCCGCCTCTTTTCTTTTCTTTTCTTTTCTTTTCTTCCTTCCTGCCTTCCTGCCTTCCTGCCTTCCTGCCTTCCTAACGCTTGTTTGAAACAAAGCATTAGAACCTTACGACAAAAGACTGTACTGGGAGAGGCAGGCAAAGGGGTCCTGCCGGGTTGGGAATGAAGAGAGCTTGCTAGGACTCACTGTGCGGGTCGCTTTTCTCTCGGACTCCATCTACTCTGCCGTCGGGGTTGATCCTCAAGAAGAAGCCGCCGTTTTTGCAATACAGCCGCTTGGGGTCCTTGAAGTGTCCGGGCGGGAAGGTGCCTCCGCTGCCGCCGCCGCCGTCATCGGGCAAGACAGGGAGGGTGGTGATGCTCCCCGCCGCCGCCATCCCTGCCGGGCCGGCCGCTCCCGACGAGGGCTCCCCCCTGGGCGCTCTCCCGCGGGCGCTCCCCGGGCGGCCGGCTCTGCCTCTGCCGCGGCCCCCCAGCCTCGCCTCCCGGCGGCTTCTCCCTCTGCCCCCCAGCCTCGCCGGCTGACAGCAGTCCGCAAGGAGGGCCGGCCCTGTGCGCCACGAGGGTCTGGATGAGAGGGCGCGCTCCCCTGGCAAAGCGCGGGGGGAAACGCGGCGAGGGCGGCCCGGAGTGGGGTGGAGTGGGGTGCGTTGGGGGGGGCGCTCAAGGAGGCGCTGCCCGCTCGCTCTCAGGACTTCCCACTCAAGTTCTCCCTGTTCCCTCCTCTTGCAAGTTCGTTTATGGAGCTGCGCAACTCCGAGCTGGCGGCTCAAAGAGACCTTTCACGGGAGCCAAGCAGACGGTCCCTTCGGCCGGGCATGCAGGGGAGTCCCCCTGGCTGAAAGTTTTGCTGCTGCCGCTGCCGCCCAGTTAGCGGAGACAGGGAGAGAAGGAGCCGCCGCCTCCTCTGCCTCTCCAATATGCGGGCCCCTCAGGCAGCAAGATGGTTATTTACTTGTTTGTTTCCCGCTGGCCTCCCTCCTTTTTCCTTCCCGCCCCCCGCGGTTCATGCCTCTCTGTGTTGAGCCGGTCCTGTGCCTGCTGTCCGGTATGCTTGGGGAGGGAGCTTCTGCTGCTCTTGCTGGAAACTGGCAAGGATGGAGAAGCAAAGCGGTTCCCTCCTCCAGATCCCTCCGTGTAACCCTAGCCTGCCCAGCGCTTGCACAATGCAGCCTCTGCTTCAGCCGGGGCCAAGTGTCCGCATTTTCCCGTCTGTGCCGTTCCGGAGCTTTGTTGCTCCTGTCCCTGAAAACCGACGTGGTTGCTTCAGTATAAGACAAGCTGCAGGATAATCTGCACCTGATTGGATCAAGCGGCTATCCAAAGCCCCGATTTTGTGCACTCAAAGCTGGAGCAGTTGCTGGCCAACTTTCCCTTTCTGGCTTGAACCCCGTGGATGCAGAAAACCAACCTATGCGTTGAGATCCAAGCAGGCTGGGCCTACAGAAAACTTGCTGACTCAAACGAAGCAGGCCCTGGTTCTTACATAGGATTGCACCCTTAGCTTGGCACTATCCTGTGCAGCCTGAGATTCAGCATTCTAACCACTGAAGTAAAGCTCCAGAAATAAATTGACTTTTTGGGAGGACTGTGGCTTAATATTAGAGGACTGTGAGAAGACTGGCTCAGGGATTGCACCTGGGCCTGTAGAAGGGCCCAAGTTTGGTCCCTGGCATTGCCTGTTAAAAAGACTATCTGGGAGGCAACCCTAGGTGGACAAACAGTTTGAAATAGTGTAAGGCAGCTTGCTATGGACTATGAAGTAACATCAAGCCTAAAGCTTGTGCAGATAGAGACTGAGCATTGATAAAAGGAAGTACTTGACAGAGTGCACAGATAAACTATGGAAGTCATTACAAACTGCAATGATGGCCACCAGCTTCATTAATATAGACTGCCCCATTTAATGGAGGATAAGGGTATCTATAGCTACCAGTCCTGGTGGCTGTATGCTACATCCAGTATAGGAGATAGCATGCTTACTACAGCAGTTGCTGGGGAACATGTGCATGAGGATGCCGTTGTACTCATGCTCTGCTCATGGGATTCCATGAGCAGCTGACTGGCCACTCTAAACAGAGTGCTGGACTAATGGACCCTTGGTCTGATCCAGCAGGTCTCTTGTGTTCCTATGAAGTGGCATGAGTGCTAAGACCTGTAGCATAGGCCCTTCAGAGGGCACCATTAAACACAGGGCCCCATTTGCAAGGCATGCATGAAAAGGCTTTTTCATGTGTTGCCACCAACTATTGAAAACTCTGTCAAGAACTATGATTGGCCAACATCTTCTTGGCCTTTAGAAAAGATATAAAGACACATCTTTTAAATTTACAGGACAGTCCTATGCCTGTTTAGACCCCCCCCCCCCACAAATGCCCTACAACTCCCAGTTTGTTCCAACCAACCAACTAGGAACAGTAGGACAATTTTATAAGTAGATTTGCAAAGGACTGCCTTTACATCCTTAACAGCCGCACTCCTGCATTAGATCTACAAAACTAAGAAGACTGTGGGGCAGCAGGGCAGGATAAATAATACTTATTTTACCTTGATTTGTGATGGGCCATATACATTATATATGCTAGGTTAATTCTCAAGAAAAAGAACAGAACAAGTCCTACAGATGGCTAGAAATGCTGGTATCTACAGGATTTTTTTTCTGTCTAAACAGGCATAGGATTGTACCCTTTTAAAATATGTAGTTGTAAATATGTAGTTTAGAAAGCAATTCTATGGTCTCTAGGGCAGATACTACAGCATGGCTTGGATTTCCCCCTCCAAGGTCAGAGATAACAACGGGACCATAGAAGGGAACATCAGATAACTGACTTCCTGAAGTTAGCAAAGGTAGAACCATGCTGGCTGCCTGAGGGGCCCACATATTGGAGAGGCAGAGGAGGAGGAGGCTTATCATGAAAGGAGGAGGAAGGGGATGTTCTGGTGGGTGGAGGCGAAAAGGAGTCCAGGCGGCCAGGATATGGTTTATCCTGAGTCTCAGACAGCCTCCTTTTTCCCCACCCCAAAGTCCCCTCTCTGGGCTGACTGGATGCCTGCCTGACAGAAAATCAAGGATTGAGGGATGAGGATGCAAAGTTCATTTCTGACACTCTTCCCACCCTGCCAGTTTCTGCCCAGCAGGACATAGGAATTTTGAAAGCTTCCAAGTTTTGTGGCTTTGACGTGGGTAAGGAAAAGCAACAATTGTGCCATGATTTAATGTTCTTGGGGGACTTCTGTTTAGCAGATAAGGCACTATATAAATGTTAACAGATACATACTCCAACTGCATTACATTATACTCTGCCTTTCTTCCTCTTACAAGGAACCCAAGCTGGCTTAAAAGGTTCCTGTTTGTTTTATCCTCACAAATACAGTAAGGTTGGAAAGGCTGACATTCCATGACCAGGCCAAAGATACCCAGTGACTTTCACAGCCACACAAGGCTAGAACCTGAATCTCTTGAATTCTAGCCCAGCACTCTAACCATTATGCCATACTGGCTCTTACTTTGTTCATTTACTTAAGTTCTACAGTTTTAAAGCTGCTATAGAAATATGTAGCTGAGAATTTAACAGAGCAGCCATCTCCTTTCCCTGGCATTACCAGTCATAGGAAGCTGCCTTATACCAAGCCAAAACATTGGTCTGTCTAGTCTCATATGGTCAACCTTGACTAACTGAGGCTCTCCAGAGTTCCAGGTAGGAGTCCTTCCAGGCTCAACTTAGAGACACCAGGAATTGAATCCAGTCCCTGATCCAGCCAAGGCACCAAACGTTAGGTTTGAGGATATTCAGGAAGAAACAAAAACATCTATGTCAAAGACTGATAGCTCATTTATTGAATACAGTGATAAAACATGGAAGCAGAATATAAACAAATGAAAGAAAACGCATTCTGCTTCATTTGTGGCCTATTGGTTGCCTATTGTAGCTCAAGGGATGCCGCATGGAGCTCCAAAGTTGCTGGGAAGAAAGACACATCATTTCTTCTTTCAAGGCTGAGAACCAAAGAGCATGCTTCTTGCCATGTAAAGTTCCTGTCTCCCACTGTTGCAGAATCTGTCAGCATGTAGGAGTTTCTTTGCACCTCCTTCCCAGGAACAAAGCTGCTAAAGTGAGGCAAACAGTTTCATTCTCACAGCAAAAGCCTTACCTACAGACTGATTGAGGAAGATGACTTCAAGGCAATTATCTCAGATGCTCTTCCTAACAAGCTAAGGGTCATAAAGCCTTGGCATGCCAGCAAAAAACTATTCTAGACATTGGACATAGGAAAGTTCACTATACAACTTTCTTACCATTCTTCCAGTAGATAGAGCACAAGTAATGCAGAACTTATACAAAGAAACCAGGTGTTCTGCCACTGAACTGTGGCCTTTCTAGCTTCCTGAGCCACTAGAAAGTCACTGTTTCCCTAAACATAACAGGGAAATAATCAGACAGGCAAAGCTGACCCATATCCTCATTCTTGCCCAGATACGTATTTTATAGGCAGACCTGGCAACTGTCATTGGCCATACCCAGTTACCAGCCAGCTAGAAGGAGAGAAGGAAGTGGAGGAATAGTCTTCCACTGTGGAATATATTCATGCTGGCTTCAGCACTACTCTATTGAATGTGTACAAAGCAGTGAGTAGTAAATCCCATAGCATGGCCTGTTCTGTGCTTGCTGAAAGACAAGGAGAGGTAGCCAAAGCAAATAGAAAGCATCGGCAACAGATGGCCTGGCACCTGTGGTCAGGTCTTGTATCCAATATTAGCCTAATTGAGTGCATTGGTGAATAAGTTAACTAGTTAAATAACTAAAACCATATATTTCAAGTTTCTCACTTCCAGAGTGGCTTATAGAAGAATAACAGGAAACAAACACTGGGAGACTATGTGGCAGTCACTGACTCTCAGCCAAAACCTATGTCACAAGGTTTGGGTTAGGATAAAATGGAGAGACAGAAGACCATGTGAGCTGCCTTCTGTTCATTGGTGGGAAAATGGGGGGATATACATCTAATAAGGCAGCAGACATATCAATAATGATGTAAAGCAGGGATGCAGACCTCCTATCAGATCAAGAACTACATTCCATTTATGAGAAGCTCTTAGGGAATGCTTTCCAGTGGTGGGCTGAGCTGAAAGCAGAATGGGACAGGACCAAAAGCCAAAGCAATGACAGTAAGCGATGCCAAATACCCTCATATTGTAGCTTACAGGTTTTACTTTCTGGAGAGGAATGTCAATGTTTTATAATGAGGAAAAACTACACACAATCTGGATATCCACCAACACCTGGATTAGTGGCTGGAGGAAAGAGTGGGCAAACAGGGAAAGCCAAATTTGGACCCATGGACCAGATATTCCACACCCCTAATAAAAAAATCATTTAAATGGATTTAATAGTTAAAAATAGCAGAGAAGAAACATTTATACTGTAAAAAGATTACAACTAGAGAACAGGATCATTTAAAATCCTGGGTAAGTGAAAAGGTCATTGTCTTATGCTGGAAGAATGCCAGAATAGGCATCTGACCAACCTTCCAAAGGAGGGCATTTCACAAGCAGGCACCACAACTGGGAAAGCTATTTCTTCCATCACCAAATCAGGAAAACACAAAAGGCCATAAAGATTTTAATGTGTGAACAGTTTTCTGTGGGATCAGGTGACACAGACCTTCTGATACCTGGGCTCCAAGCCATTCGAGGCTTTCAGAGTTAACATCAGCACTTGCAACTGCATTTGGAAATACACCTGCCACATATGAAGCTGTTTATGCACTGTTCTGATATATTTAGTTGATTAATTTCTATACCACCCAGTAGCTGAAGGTATCTGGGCAGTTCACAAAGCACCTGTATGTCCCATATAAATGCTCTCAGTCAACACCTAGCATAAATATTTAGGATCAAGAGAAGTGCCCACATGTGTGCACTACTATAGCCTAATCTGAATGAGAGCACAGACAATAGTGACCATACTACCTCTTGTCCAGGAGGGAGCACAACAGATGCTTCATGTCACAGAAGCCATGCAAAGATGAGGGTGTATCTATTGTGAACTGATACCTTCAGAGGGGAGTGCAACCCCAAAAGATAATAGGAACACCCCCTCCCAGGTTTAATAACCATCAAGGCCTGGAAGTAGAACACATGCCCTCTATGCAGAAGTTCCCAAGTTCAGTTTCCAGGTGGAGCTAAGAAAGACTCCTGTACAAAACCCTGCTGAGAGCTGCTGCCAGTCAGTGTCAACAAAACTGGGCAAGATGAACCAATGGCCTGACTTAGTATAAGGCAGTTTCCTATGTTCTATCAAAACACATGTAAACAATACCCCCATTTGCTAGGTTGAGTCAGATTGATTGATTCATTCTTTCTATGAAAGAAAATTTCCAAGGGAATGTTCCACTCTACCAATATTCTGCCCATCCCAAAATTCCAACTTTCTCTAACAATAACAAAACAAAACAAAAACCTTAGAACGAAGAGAGATGGACCAGGTTTACTCCCATCCTGAAGGGGTCTCAGAGTCCTAATTTCTGTCTCTCAATTTTGGTGAAAGTGAAGCTTTTCTTCAATAGTCAGGGACAAACCCTGCCTATTTTTCCTGACACTGTCCAATTGTCATTGACAAGACAATGGAAAAGATCATTTCCATCCCCCTTCCTCTGGAGGCACCTCTAGATTTGCAGTGGAGGGGAGATAGATTTCTGTGACTGGTTCAAAACAACACAAAACAAAAAAGATTAAAAACTGGATACACAAGGCAGGATAGAAGAAAGAAGGACAATAAAGATGATTCATTTACTAGGTACCTAATCAAAGCAAGTCTGGATCCAGATGTACAACTAATCTCTGATGTAGGAGCATGAAAGATTGAGAAAGATGTCTCTGTCATTTCTAGAATACTGATGAATCAGGGCTTCTTGGCAAGAGGCAAGTTATTGCAAACACTTCTGTCTTTGTCTTCTTGTGAATATTCCAGAGTACTCTTCAAAGAAGCTACATGACGGAATGGCATGCTAGGGTCTATGTCCATTGATTCCAGAGCATGTCTATGCCTTATGAAGAACCATTATTTTCAATTTATTCAAAAGGTTTATTGTACTAGCCAAATGCCATGACAAATACATCAAATGAATGTGCATAAATAACAACACAGAGAATTTCAGCAATGTAAATAGATTAAAATATACTATGAACAGAAATTCATCTTTAACTTAACTTGGAATCTCCAATGCAGTTTATAGAAATTTTGTCTAGTTCTCTCTTCCTGATCTTTTCTGTTACCAAAGCCAACAAAGCAACTTTACCTGTTACATGACTATTGCTATCACTTAGAAGAAAAAGAATTCTTTCTGTCAAGGCACTCCTGTTTCCTGACAGCAAGGGTTTCAAGAATCTCTTTCTGCGTCAGTATATAAAGGACAGATTAACATGTAATGAACAATATCTTCAACTTGAAACAAACCACAAATACATAATCTGAGTTCAAAAGGCATCATAGAATAGTAGAATTGGAAGGGCCCATGAAGGCCTTCAGGTCCAGCCCTCTGCTGTTGCAGGACACCAATTTACACCATCCCACTCAGATGGCTGTCCAGTTTCTTTTTGAATGTCTCTAGTGTAGGAGAGCCCATGAGCTCTCTAGGCAACTGGTTCCACTGATATATTGCTCTGACAGTGAGGAAACTTTTCCTGATATCTAGCCTGAATCAGGGTTGTTGCAACTTGAATTGATTATTCCGTATCTTACACTCTGGTATCAGAGAGAAGAAAGCCTTGTTTTATCACCCATCCAAAACAGTGGTTGGTATAACATGAAATCATAACTCAATAAAGGCATTTCTTAAAGAGGATGGTCTCATTCTAGACAGATATCTAGCTCCATAATGTTCTGTTTTCAAAAGGGGATACCACTGAGAGAATTTAGACTTTTAAATTAATTGCACAGCTTTAATAGAGTCTATCCAAATTATCTAGTCCCATAAT
Source organism: Varanus komodoensis (assembly GCF_004798865.1). Taxonomy (NCBI): domain Eukaryota; kingdom Metazoa; phylum Chordata; class Lepidosauria; order Squamata; family Varanidae; genus Varanus; species Varanus komodoensis. The sequence goes on along the minus strand of NW_025335568.1, from coordinate 28,558,723 downwards.
TATCTCTTATCCAGAGTAAAGATGGTATTCAGATCAGAAATATAATAGCTACATGCCAAACATATCTTGATTTCCAGATATGTTTTCCTTCATTTCCAAATGGCACAAAACTGAAAAATGTTCATTAGGGAGAAGAGCAATTTGTTTAAAGTACTGCAGTTGAGCACAGTCTATTCTTGTCTTATTAATAGCCATTCTGATTCTGTGCACAAGAAGGCTGCGGGGGTTGTGAGATGAAGACAATAATTGCACTATTTCCAAAATATTTATGATAGTGCTGTCAGTCCCCAGATATCAGCTCCATAAAGCATTTGTGCAATCACTTTACTATAATAAACTTTCAGGGTAGGTTCAATCAGCTGCCCACCCTTGTTATTATAAAACTTCATTAATGCTGTAACTGTTTTCTGTGCCTTCAGTTTTACTACTATCCTATACTCTTTCCATGAGAGCAACTCATTAAAAAGGATGGCCAAACTTCTAAATGAGTTTGTTCAATAACATGTTGGTCCAGATACCATTTATACTTAGATCTATGATTGCCAAAATCTATGATCTTAGTCTTAGTGTAATTTATTGACAAGCCCTCATGTTTACCATAAGTACTGAATGCCTCTAAAAGATTCTTCAAGCCCATATGGGAGAGAGAAATTAATACTAAAACTATCTGCATAGATCAAAATAAAGATTTTTCTGTTAATAATTACTGAAGAAAAAATTGCTTGTGATGTATGGCACCAGATCATTAACATAAATATAAACAAGAGTGGGGTAAAGAGGCATGCTTGTTTTACTCCCCAAGTTGTTTTAAATGCTTCAGTTAAGGAACCATTCAACCCAACCCTAATCCTCATTTCTTTGTTGGTATATTACTCCTTAATCAGTATCAGGAGTCTACACTCAATCTCAGAGCTTTGTTACTTTTGCCATAATCTGTACCTGTTAATGGCATCAAAAGCAGATGAAAGACCAATAAATCCTTCATAAAGATAATTCTTGATGTCCTTAGTATATTTCCTAATTAACCAATTTAAAGTAAAAGTAAAGCATTGATCTGAGGTGCTGTAACCACTCCTAAAACCACAGGACCATATAATTAGTGTTTCTCCGCAGAGGTGAAAAGATCCACTTGTTATTAAATGATCCAATGAAAAACATGATGAGAAAATCTCTTTACTAGGTCCAACAGCTTCCTCTTTAACCAATCCATTCTCAGATTCAATTTTCTTTTCAGATCATCTACTGGGAAAAAGAGAGGTATGGACTTCTCAGGACCAAACAAGAGTGACTAGCTGATTTTACTGATAACATCTTTCCCTATCATGTTGTCTAGTATGACTGCAACATACTTTTTACTCTCCCAATATTTTAATCATTAAATTGTTTTAATTTGTAGTTTTACATCAAACACTGGATGCTGTGCTACATTTACTCTTACTTCTATTTTTATTCTAGTTTAATAATGTTGTTGCAAACCATTTTGAGATGTCTGAGATGGGACGGTATAGAAAAGTTTTATATAAAATAAGCAAACATGAGAAGCCCACCTTCTAGAGGAAATGTTTTTGATCAAGCTAAGTGAATGGATAAACTCTGTAGCCAGCATAGCTCATGTCTGAGTGGAGACTAGAACCCATTTCTCCGGACTCACAGTCCAGTGCTCTTAACTAGGGCATCACATTGGTTCTTTTAATGGCACAGAACATGGTAGAAGTTGGAAATCAATCAGTGGGACTTACATCCTGCTCTTGAGGCTCAGAGAGTGTTACAGGTGACAGTTCTAAAGCCTTTTGCTTGGGAGTAAGCTCAAATGAATTCAATAAGTACTCTGTCCACTGTGAATATCTATAGAATTCCACTGCTTAATGACTATAAAACAATAATTTGTTTCAGGATTGAGGCTCCTTCCAGATTTATAAAGGTCAGAGGAAAATAGATGCAGACAGAGCCATGGCAGCAGTAGGATGTGGCTCTTTTTTCTTTTTTAAACATGGCATGGTGATAAACTATTCTTCATCCTCCCATAATAATTTTTATAGAGCATTAAAATGCACACTGTGTCTCATTCTTCATTTTCAAATCTCACCTCTCAGAGATGGTGAGCCTGCTGGGCAACCACATGTCTCAGCCAAGTTTCATGCTGGACCCAATATTCTCAATTGACTTCCAAAGTATTATGCCAATAAAAAAAACTGGCATGTCTTCCGATGAAATGGCCATTAACCAAAGATGCAATCATAGTTGCTTGCAAGAAGTTAAGCCTTCTCTGGAAAAAAGAATAGTTGTACAGCCAGGGAATGTTACAATCTAACAGCAACGGAGGAGTCTCTTGTTGCTTGGTTTGAACCCAAAACTATATCAGAACTACATGTTTCCAAAACCAGAAATAGAAGCTTCTACAGAAATGTAGTCTGGTTTGAATCAGAACATTCTAGTAATAAAATACATTGCAAAATGGTGATACTATATATCAACAGTGGCCAAATCAAGCCTCAGGAGCCACATGCAGACCTTTGAGTGTATCTTGCGGCTCACCACTTGCTGCCGTGGGCACCTGCAGACGCCCACGTGCCATTTGCCACCTGCCCTCCTATTGTCGCTGCCTGCAAGACCCACTTGCAGCTCTCAAAAATTTGACATTTACCATATGTGGCTCTTCTGTTGAGCAGGTCTAGCCACCCTGGCAGATATGAAAAAGTGTTCTTTCATATTAATTAACTCTGATAACTGTGAAAAGCAATGTTGTGTAACTAATTTCATTAGTGTGCCTACTAGTCTAATTGGATCTGTAGGGACATATTACTGTTCTAATTCCGATGTCCCTTAAAGACAGAAAAATGGTTATTCCTTGAAGTGGCATCCTTTTGTGCAATGTACAGTGTATGGAAAATGAGCCTGTTTCAGAAAAGGCAGAGAAGCACAAATAGACCGTAACCTAACTTTCTATTATCCCAGTTTACCTGTTGTATCCTTTCTGGATGTCATTGTTCTTTATTTATGCTGAGAAAAGTAAATTGCAAATGATTTTTACAAAGCAGAAGAAGCTGGTGTACTTGGGGTTTTCAAGGAAAACAAGAATGATGGATTCCTAATTTCTCTCTCTCTCTCTCTCTCTCTCTCTCTCTCTCTCTCTCTCTCTCACACACACACACACACACCCCTCATCAACACTTTGGAAAAGACATATCCATTCTAGTCCAATAGTATGAAGCTTTATGATGATGTGGCTTTCTAACATGCAAAAATTAAAATGAAACTACAGCACAGTCATTGCTGGATCTGCAAGAACATGCTGTGTTTTAAAAGCCATGATGCAATCTGGCAACTGTACACTGTAATCCTAAAAACATATGCACTTGTAACATTGAGAAAATGTTACCACAATGCCGATACATCATAATTTACAATGCAACATCTGTATCTGTACAGTTGCTCATAGAATTGAAGTACCTGATACATTTCAATATTTTATTCCTACTATTTTTAGTATTTTCTTTAAAATTTCCACCCAAGCTGCCCAAGTGAACCACTTAAAATAATTTAATAAATGTAGGCATCTGTTTACAATAAAACTCAGTCTTTAAGGAAAGCACAACTTCGCAACAACATCCAAACAACAGAACAAGTGAACATCCACTTTCCAGGTTTCAGCAGCAGTGAAGCCATTCTACTATAACAGAGCAAACACCTTCCTAAGAACTGTTTTGACTCTTCTTTTGAAAATCAGGAATAAAGTAGCCATGTGAACATCCTTGGACACCAAAGGCCTTTTTAAATGGTTTGGCTCAGGCATCTTTGGTGGCAATTTTAAAAATAAAATACTAAAAATTCTAGAAATAAAGTAACAAAAAGAATTAGGCTCTTCGATTCTATGAACAACAACACAGATACAGATGTTGCATTGTACGTAAATGATGATGGTGCACTGACAGCATAGAGGAAGTCGATACAGAGGAACATCATCAGCAGAATAGGAAACATGGTATAGAACAAGATGGCACAACTTGCACCTCCAAAGGTTTTGCCATGTCCCCCACCCCTCAGCTGCCAAATTCCTTCTGTGGCTCCCAGCTCAGTCTATGCTCTACTCCTCCTCCCAGAGAACTTCATAGGGATCACTTCTTTCTTGCCACTGCAAAGAAAGGGAGATGTGTATCAAGACTACCGGGTACATTTGTGTCTGCGGGCATGTTTATGTCTCTGTGTGTATCTGGACATTTATCTGTGTGTATGTGTACATGAGTGCATTTGTACATTTGCATGCATCCACTTATTTAAACATTTGTATACCATCCATCAGCCAAAAAAGGGCCCCTGGAGAGTTTACAGCATTAAAATACATATCAAGAATCTACAGCATATAAAACCACAAAAATAATACAGCAGATAAAAATGGCATTATACCCACAATATACCCACCACAAACCTGAGCCAGTGTAATATACAACCTTTGGTGCCCAAAATTTTTTGAATTGGTAGGAAGCAGGATCTCTTCAAAAATCTTATTGTGAAGGCAGGAGATACACTATTGTTCTTATGAGCTGTCAAGTCATCTCCAACTGATGGTTACCCTATGAATGAATGCCTTCCAGAATGTCCTATCTTCACAGCCCTAACTCAGATCTTCTAAATTCAAGGCTATGGCCTTTTTCATGGAATTGATCCATTTCACAGTTGGTCTGCTTCTTATGCCTTCAACTTTCTATAACATTAATGTCTTCCCCTGTGGATCCTGCTTTCTTATGATGTGACCAAACTATGAAAGCTTCAAATTTGCCATTTTTGCTTCCAGGGCAAATTCTGCTGTGATTTGATCTAAGACCCATCTGCTCACCTTCTGTCTGTCCAGAATATTCCAAAAGCTCTCCTCTAGCTCCATGTTTTGAACACATCAGTTTTCTTCCTGACAGCTTTCTTCACTATCTGCCTTACCATAGTGATTGGGAATACAATAGTGTGGATGATATTGGCCTTAGTCTCTAATGAAATATCCTCACATTTTATGATCTTTTCTAATTCCTTCATTAATGACCTTCCAAGTATCAGTCTTCTTCAGATTTCTTGTCTGCAGTATGCCCTTAAATTTATGAGTGAACCAAAGTATGCAAAATCTTTCACAATTTCAATTTCTTGATGACATTTAAGTTGTGCAATTTTTCCATGGTCATCATTTTTCTTATTGTTTAAGTGCAGTCCTGCTTTTGCACTTCCATTTTTCAGTTTCTCCAAGAGTTATTTCAGTTTGTTGCTGCTTTCTGCCAATGATTAGGCTCATAATAGAGAGAGAACTAGTGATGCTAAATAGGGAAGGGAGGCTGGCAGCCACACAACACGGCTTCCGCAAAAACAGGTCCTGCCAGACAAACCTTGTGGAATTCTACGACAAGGTTTCAAGATGGCTAGATGGAGGGGATGCAGTGGATGTGGTTTACCTGGATTTCAGCAAGGCCTTTGACAAAGTGCCTCATGATATCCTGGTTGAGGAACTGAGGAGTTTTGGGATACACCAAAGCACTGTCCGATGGATTAGGGTATGGTTGACTGACCGAAAGCAGAGGGTAACCATTAGTGGGGAATCAATGGGATGGCGGCCAGTGACAAGCGGGGGGGGGGGGGGAATGGCCGCAATTGCAGTTCCGTTCGTGCAGGGAAGGTGTGCCTGATCAGAGGGACACTTCTGCAGGAAAGACAGGAGGAATCTCGGCCATCTCCCCAGCGGATCTGCTTTGCTGCTCCCGTCTTTTCTGCAGCAGCACACCTCTGATCATGCAGGCCTTCCCTGCACGAATGGAACTGCAGTCGTGGCCATCTCCCCACTCAGGGGTGCGGGGGAGATGGCTGCGATCTTGGTCACCACCCAAAGCGGTGTTCGCAACCCAAGTCAAATTTTTTCAGACATTTTTGTTCATGACCCGATTTGTTCATGAACCAAGGCATTCATGAGCCGAAGTACCACTGTATTATGTTTCCCACTTTCAGCATTCCTCATCTAGCTTTAAATTTCTCTTTGATTCTTTGATTCTTCTTTAATAGATCTCTTGTTTTTCCTTTTTTTGATGTTCTCTTCTATTTCTTGCACTGCCCATTGTAAACATTCTTTTTGTCTTTAAAGGATAGTTGCTGAAAAGTTGCATTCAAGATTCTTACTGTATTTCTGTCACCTGTTGCTTTTGGTTCTTGCCTGTCCTTAGCAATTGAGACTGTTTCTTTTGTCATCCATCTGGCTTTTTCTTTGCTTTTGCTACATTTTTCTGCATTCTTCCCATATAATGTCTCTGATTTCAGTCCACAGTTCTTCAGGTTCACAGTCAATTGAGTTCAGTAATGCAAATCTGTTCTTTATATAAACTTTAAATTCCTCAGGAATGTTACTTAAGTTATATATTGGCACTGTACTTCTTTGAATGATCTTTTTCAGCTTTACTCTGAGTTTTGATATTAATAGTTCATGGCTTCATAGAATTCTATGAATTGTTCTCCTACTTCCAACCCCTATGCCAAATTCTCCTGCTACATTGGACTCAGCTTTGTTTCCTACTTGTGCATTCCAGCCATCTATGATTATTGAGAAGTCTTATTTTGGTAAGTTATCAATTTCCTCTTGTATGCTTGCATGAGGAAATTTGTTGCTTTCTTCTGTAGCATCTGCTATTGGAGTATAAACTTGAATGTTGAATGTTGATTATGTTGATAGGTTTTCCACAAATTCTGATTGTTATTATTTATTTATTTATTTATTAAAACATTTCTATGCCGCCCCATTCGCCGAAACCTCGGGGCGGCTCACAACATAAATTAAAATACAAAAGATAACAATATAAAATAAAAATTTCATTTTGAAAGTACCAATGAACATTTTTTCTTGCTTCTTTCTGCAGAGGCTTGTCTTGCTTTCTTTTGAGTAAGCAATTTACATCATTTGAGTAATCATTTACATCATTGATGTAAATGATTACTTCTAAGTAGACATACTTCCTACTATAAATTAATATCACTGTAATGTGGGATGCTTCAGCCATGCCCACTTTTGCCTCTGGTTTTTGCTTCTTTTGCTCACCCACTTCACTTTTGGCCCAAACCACCAATGGAATACAGCCCCACCATATATACAACATACAAGACTGCTCCATCTTGTCTCTCAGGCTGGAGAAAAAGTCCATTACTCTTGGTTAAGAAACTCCCTGGATTTGTTTAATTGAAAGATGAATGTTAAGGCAAGAAGGTGCAGTATTACTGAGAGAAGCCAAATCCCTAGAGGCCCTGCTGCAGTGAAAACCATATTATATAGCTTTTCTTGTTTTATTTCACATACAGGAAGAGATGAGAAGCAAATCAGAACTTTATTAGAACAGAGTTGCTAATAAACATTTTTTAAAATGGACCAAGAAAGTTGGCCTAAGCTGACTGTTTGCTACGATGAAATATTAAACTGTAGGCTGTTCAAAGAGCACCTAAGGTGAATAGAAGAAGAGAAAATCATTGTCCTTGGTAACCAGTTTTGTCCTCACAAAAGAGAGTAGAGAAGTAAACATGCTGCAGCATTCCAGTTTGTTTTCACTTTATTTTAGAATTGTTTCCATAAGTGCACACAATATGGGGCCCAACAAGGGAATCCCCAGCACATAGTGCTCAGGTCATGTTCCAACATGTTTCAAGGAAAGTGCCACTGGATATACAAAGACCTTAACAAACCTGGACAGAATTACGTTGTAGTGCATTTTTAACTGTTTATCCATGATCTTTCCAATTACATGAGAAGCACAATGAAATCTCACTGTCTTAGTTCAAGGAAGAAAGAAAAAGGCAAAGTTTCCTGGGACAAGATGTTTTATCTTTGTTTCCAGATCTTAGGACACAGTGCTATGCAAGATTACACAGAAAGAAGTCCTACAGCTTCTGGCATAACTGGCTGAGAATATTGGGAGCTGTAGCACTTTTTTCTGTCTAAACATAAATAGGACTGTACTCTTAATACATATTTTTAAAGCTATTTGTGAGTTTTATTTTCAAAGAACCACAAACCTCCTAGAACCTTTTGGCTATTTATCTAAACAGATTTATTTATCTAAATAGATTTATTTATAAATAAATAAATCATGGGATAAATGATCTGTTTAATGCTGAAAGATTAACATACTAGAACATTCATCAACATTTCTCAGTACCTTAAACATTTTAGTTTTAGATTATAACTTGCTTAAAACATATTGCAAAGACATACTGCAAACATATTGCCTGTTGCAAGACATTTGAACACCAGTTGTTAGAATCTATGAAAAAATAAAATAGGCACCAGAATGTACCTATTGGACCAGCTGTCTTTTGAAAAATGTAATTCCAAGCTATTTTTCTGTGTCCTTGGAGCAGAGATGGACAAAATATGACCTAGAGACTGCATTCTTTTGCATGTCCACTGTTACCCTTGCTGCAGAAAGTCAGCAATGTAGCGCTGGATCAAAAAGGACAGTTTGCTGCAAACTTTCAGCAACATATTACAATGAAACTGTTATATTTTTGTATTCAGCTTGCATTTCAGTGGTGTGGCAGTGGCAGAACGGCAGCCTACAGGAAGGTCCAGAGGGAGAACAGTGCTCCCAGGCCCCTCCAAAGTTATCCAGCCCTGCCCTAAACACGGGAAAAACTACGAGTTGCCACTGCTCATAGAGAATTCTTCAGTCACCCATGTAGTGGCTAAGAAATGAAGTAAAAACTAATTCTGTGGCATTTTACTAATTAAACATTCACAGATACTGTAGCTTAGTTAGAACTGTTAGTATTAAATGGGGATTATTCTGACCTTTCGCACAGTCTTTTGCTGAAGATCTAGGGGCCAAAGAGAGTAAGCTCTCAAATGCATATTGACTAGCTCTGGACAAAGCTTGTTTGTTTCTTGGACAGAATGTTGAATCTTTTTTCCTATGTCAGCTGTGGGCCACAGGCCCAGTATAGCCTACATTCTGCCAAATATGACTTGTCTAAATTGTCCAGCCAAGACTCAACTCAAAACTTACTTGAAATGATTATGTTGTAGGGGTGTAAGAAACTATTTGAACTTCCAAAGTAGTTTAGTAATTTGGTTGCTTTCTATACAAGCCATCATTATCATGAGGGCCATGCCCCTTAATTTGTTTAGGGTCTGTTCAGCTGCTTACATTTTGGGAGCCATCCTGTCAGTTTACATTGTTCATTACCATCACACTTATGAAATTCTGTAGCATCAAAATGGCGGCTAATTTATACATAAAGGAGAGAGAACAGGCTTGCTGCTTGGGAAAAGCTTGTGCACTTCATTAAATACAGAAGCACATGAAAACACACACACACTTATTCAGGCTTAACACTAACCTATGGTTTATTTAAACCATTGTTTGTTGTCCTATTCAGGGTCTGTCCAGCTGTTGTTTCACCAAAACTGTGGTTTGTTTTCTCAATCCCCGGCTTGTTTTTCCTACCTCCTTCACCAGCTGCCCCCTTGTATTTCTAATGCAGCATTCCCCAACCTGGTGGACTTCAGAAGCATTTGGACCGCAATTCCAAATTGGACCGCATGGAGTACCCATCCAGCAGGGTCATTGACTGGGAATTCTGGGTGTTACAGTCCAAACATATCTGGAAGGCACAAGGTTTGTGCCTCTCTAGTACTGGCATGTAGAGATTTTAAACTGTTCTTACCTGCAACTTCTGTACCTTGGTGAAACAACCCATAGGTTCTGGGTTTGCATATGGCAACATACAATTTAAATAACAGAACAGAACAGGAGGATTCTTTTTGGGTTGTTTGTGCTTAACCAGCATGGTTTCTTAGTACAGTCATGTACACGCATCACAACAACTCAAAATTCAATAGTGTGCATGCAAGTGCTGTGAGTGAGAAAGGATATTCACATCTTTTTCCCGTCACATATGCCCTCCTAATTTTGGGTAAGAAGATGCTTATTCTGCACCATTCTCCTCCACAATCAGCTAGATCAATATTTCCATATTTGAAGTGGAATCAAAAATGGTATATAACTTGTAAACAAATTGACAAGGCCCTGGTTGACCAACTGGTCTTGGCTCAACACCTTATCTGTTGGTCAAGTTAAGACATACTTCCTTGTCCCATCATTTTTGGATTATTTTGTTCTGCTTAATACAAAGATTCCTACACTCTGTTAGTCTCAACTTTTATTTCTATGTGTAGGCTGTGGAAGAATCCAGGGAAAAGAGTTAGTCATTCACACCACCTGGGTGGGCCCATCTTCATTGGAAGGTCACCACCCAACAACAATCTGTCTAGCTTCTTGCTTTATATCAGTTCAGTTTACAGTTACGAGAGATGAAGTCAATCTCTTAATGATTAATCCATCAATGCAAGTCTGTGTATGACTGTCTCGTCTTGCTGAGGTCAAGTCGTACCAAAGCAACATGAGAGTACTTTCCCTTTTCTGGATAAGGCATCAATGGGGTGGTGCTGCTGGAATTTCCCTAAGCAATAGTCCACTGGATAAACTAACTCAGCAATTGCAAGTGTCATGTGTCTGGGGCCAACTTCTACACCCAGTGATGCTAAGAAGTGGCTAATGAATTGACTTGAACAAAAGGAGGAGAAAAACAGTTCAAATTCTTAACTCTTCCTGTGGTTAGGGATAGATAAATCTGTCTTCCCCACCCATCTTCAGATGTGAAGAGCTCCAGAGAAACAGAAGTATGTTCATTAAGCAAAAAATGGATCCTTTTCCGATCAAAATATAGTACTACATGAAGGTTTACACTAGACTTCCCCAGCCTGGTGTCCTACAGATATTTTGGTCCCAACATTCCTGACTATTGGCCATGCTGGGTGTCACTGATGGGACTTGAAGCCTAAATCATTTGCTATAAAACATCAGGTTGGGGGAAGGCTGGCTTAATGGGACTCTTATAGCAACAACTGAATAGTTCAGATTCCCTGCTATGTTTGTTGGTATTTGTGAAACTGAAATATGTATACCTGTGTTGAATAAATCTATAAAACATGTGCATGCATGTATAAAATGTGCAATGCAAAATGTTTCCCACTGTACAAGAGTACAATGGAGATCATGCCTTCTACTTGTGATCCTCCTGCATTTTTACAACACTTCTTCCATCTGTTTTCTTCCCAAAGAAAATCTATTAAGGAAAAGATTAAATCAGCTTGCAATGTTAAGCCAGGCATTTTGAAGCACCCTTTCTGGGTGCTCCCAAAACAGAACAGCACAGAGAGCTAGTGTGGTTAAGAGTGGTGTAAGAGCATGGGATTGGGACTCAGACGATCTGGGTTCTAGTCCCTGCTCGGCCATGGAGCCAACTGGTGACTTTCGGGCCAGTCACAGACTCTCAGCCCAACCTTCCTCACAGGGTTCTTGTTGTGGGGATAAGATGGAGGAGGAGAATGATGCAAGTTGCCTTGAGCCCTTTGTAAGAAAAAGGCAGGATATAAATCAGAAAAAAAACTTGTTCAAGGACTGAGGGGCCCTTGGCAGAGAACCCAGTTTCTGACTGACACCATAGTGTTTTTGTTTTACACACAAAAGAGCTTCCAAACATTGTATTCTAGGGAAACAAAAATTGTCACAATAACAGATGCTGGGGTTGCACAATAGAGGCCCCAGCAAGTATCTCCATTGGTGGTGGACCCTAGCAGCTGCTCAAGAATGCTTGATGATTATCTGGCCCTGATGATCTGGTTGAAGGAATGCACTGCTCTTAGCTAAAAGAAGACTATAAAACCTCTGGGTTCCAGTTGACACTTGCTGGTTAAGTTTGGGCCAGTCATGTACTCTCAGTCTACCTACTTCACAGTATTGTTGCTGTAAGGAAGAAGTGGAGCAATATAAATAAAACTATCTCTTTCGGTTACTCATGAAAGGAAAATAGGTGGGATATAAATACAATGTAATAATAATGCTCATTATATATCACATATTTTCCCCTCATATGATTGAGTTCCTTTTGATCTTTACTTTTAAGTGCTACTAGAAGCTTTTAAAGCACAATTTATAGGTGATACCTGTGGATTTACTTTTTTGACATATCACTCAGGGAGGCAAACTAGGCCTCAAAACGTTTTTCCAGACTGTATCAGCATCCCATTGATTTTCTGTTCCTTCACTTTATACCTCGTACCAAATTTAAAGCAATTGTTGATCCAGTCAGCTTAAGAGCAAGTATCTATTACCTGGAATTTATCTGAGTTGAACTGCCCAGCTGGTCTGGGTTATGTCCTCTAGAATCTTTAATTACACAGTACTACAAATCCACATGTATGTGCAAATAGATTTATGTCAGTCAGGTAGAGACCTCTCCTTCTCCGAGTTCTAGTGCCTTTTGTGTGTATCATTTCCTCAGGGTACACAGGACGTTTCTAACCATTACAGCATTAACCCTTTCTTTGCTCCCCATGAGTCCACAGGCCAGTTCACATTACAGTTTCAAATGCCCTGATTTGAAGAACTTGATTTTTTCCTTTATCTGCATTACCAACAAATCAAAATGATTTAATGCCTCTCTGGATCATTCACATGCCACATGGGGACACAATGGTAATCAGTCTCTTCTAGGAACATTGAAGCTGCCTTCCACTGACACAGTATTGCCTACTAACATCACCTCCCCAGAGTTCCCCAGAAGGCTAGAGTCTTTCACAGTGTGTCCAAAGAAGCCAAGAATTCTGGCTTCTTTTCTGGGATTTCTTGCATGTAAAGTATGTACCAATCACTTACAGCCCTTCCCCAATCTTTCATCTTTTCACTGTATATGCCTCACATGGTACGCAATTCAACTCAAATCCTTGTTTCTACCTTATCCAGTTCTCTGCAACATTTCCTTAAAATATCAACTTTTCTAGAAACTGTAGCACACTTATCTCCACAGCATGTTTCACTGCCATACTGGCAGTTTCTTTTTTAACACTTGTGTTCTTAGTGTTGCAAATTGTTAAAACGTGTCACTGGGGAAAGTTTGTGGAATAAGCTTGACTTGAAACTGTGAGACTTGTACTCTAACAACTGATTGCAACATGATTGCAGTGCTAGTGAACTTTCTGCTCACTACCACTTCCCTCTGTTGTGCCAAGTAATCTTGGGGAGCAATGCCCCCCAGAGGAGGCCCTGAATAGGTTTGGGATCTGTTGCTGGGGAGGGAAACGTGCCCTAGCCTTGCATTCGCACCCAGAGAGAGAGAGAGAGAGAGAGCAGGAGTGTGAGCACTGAAAGCCAAAGAAAGTTTATTCAGATGAAAATATACAGCAGGTACAAAATACCTATCCCAGTGTTCCCTAGGCAGCAAATAGTCCTACTGTATCCCATTCAGGATGCAGGTGGCGCAGTGATTTAAACTGCAGTGCTGCGGGGCTGGTTGATCAAAAGGTCGCTGGTGCAAATCTGCACAACGGGGTGAGTTCCCTTTGCTCAGTCCCAGCTCCTGCCAACCCATACAAGTAGATAAAAAGGTACTTTGGGGGGAAGGTAACAGCGTTCAGTATATTTAGTCATGACCATGGAGACTGTCTGCGGACAAATGCTGGCTCCCTCGGCTAGGAAACGGAGATGAACACCGCCCCCTAGAGTCAGACATGACTGGACTTAACATCAAGGGGAAACCTTTACCTTTATCCCATTCTCACACTAAATTTTAAAGAGATAAAAAAAGGCTTCCTGCCTAACAGGCTTATAGAGAGAAGCTATTACTCAGTCAGACACACAGCCCAAGCCTAGTATCTGCCTGTTGGTTGTCCTGCTCAGTAGACTCTCAACAGCTGTCCCTTCTATGAGCAGGAAGGGGTAGAAGACGTCTACAATCCAGGCTGCATTGCTAGCTCTGTGTGCAGAGCTTGCCCATTTTCTTTTTCTAAGTCCCTGGTTCTTATATGCTTCCTCATGATTTGTTTCTGTGGGAATGGAAAGGTTCCTATTTTTCCCCAGACTTATGCTAATCACTTGATGGCTCTCAATGACCTTATCTATTGCTGTCTGCCACATGATCATGTCTGCTTTCTGTGGGTTAAAAGGAGAATTCTTTGTCTGCATTTGCAGCTGCTATTGATGGGGCAATTTCCAGGTGTCTTACTGTTTTGCCTCAGGAAAATGGTACTCAGCCTTGCAGGGTTATTTTGCCTAAAGACTTTAGGGAAATATGTTCAAGATAATGACCTTTTCTTCACAACAATTCTAGCATTAGTCATCATTCATTCCTGTCATCCCCACTAGCTATCCCAGAGGATTAAGCCATTTCTCCTGAACTTCATTTTGCCCAGCACATCCCATGGTCTGGGATGTCCTTGGGTGCTAATATTGATATGAATGACTTACACATGTTGCACCTCCTCACAGAACAGCTTGATTCCTCCCATCTACATTGCCTTGCAACTGCTTCAATTTATTAGTAATACTAAAAACAATGGTTTGCCACCAAACATTACCAGTTGCAGCCAAAAGAAGACATTTTAATTTACAAGATAATACACTTTTTCTGAACCAATCAAGTTCCTCATCCCTGGTATAAAGTGAAAACCCTGAAGAATGAAGGTGCAAATTGGATACATTTAGCACAATGCTGAAGTGGAATCTAAACCAGCAATTGTGGAAGGGAAAATAAGTATGTATGGGAATATATAAAGCTCAGTATAGTAAGGAAGAAACATTAATTACATTTATATTCAGCCTTTCTTTCAGGTTTTCAGGGTGGCACATACAAAACTTCTCCTTCCCCCATTTTGTACTCACAATAGTCCCCTGAGGTGAGAGAGTGTGACTGATCAAGGTCTTCCTGGCCAAGTGTGGATTTGAACCTGTGTCTTCCCAGTCCCAACAATCTAACAACTACACCGCTGGTTGGATAGACCCTGAGAACTTGCATTCAATATTCTTTGCAAATAATTATCTAAGAAAAAAAACACCTCTTTTCTGTTAAGCAGCCAGGACTGCTCCAGAAATTTTATAGAAAACTGAATGAGTCTTTTGTGTAGCTGCCAAAAACACAAGCTTGAAACTTTACTGTGAAAAGGGAATTGGGGTGCATAGAGTAAACCTACATAATATAATAGCTTCCAGTATGATTTGGTAGAAAATTGGCTATAAGGTGGGATCGGTTTTGCTGGCAAAACTAGCAAACTTACTTTTGTTATTAAGCAACACTTATACAAACAGCTTACTGCACAAACTAGTCTTTGAATGTGTAGTTGCTTATTTTTATACTAGTGCTGCATGAGTACTGCTTCTTTATTATATACTGTAGTGTTATGCTTGGATTACACTACAAACATGTGGAATAATTGAAAGCACACTTCTATGGCCTCATGAACATATGGCTTTTTGCAGCACAGTTAATGTAGAGAAGGCATATAATGCAGAAAGCTTGTGACCTACATTTTACAATTCACATCACCAGCTGTACACATTGGAAGAAGCCTATGGTAATATGGGAGGAAGGGGCATAACAAAAGAGTTGCTGCCATTTAGCGCAGGCCTAAAGTTATAGAAAATCTGTAAAGTTTATCCAGTATCATGTTAATATTAATTTCAGGTTTTGTCCTTGGTTTCCTTAAAGAAACTGTTATAAACATCAATGGACTTCAAGTAAAATCAAGTAAAATTCAAGTAAAATCAGGCTAGGAACCTTAATTTGAAAGGGGTTTTTTGCTGGATTTTGTCTTTTTTTTTTTTTTTTTTTTTTTTTTTTTTTTTTTTTTTTTTTTTCTTTTTTTTTTCTTTTTTATTTTTTTTTTTTTTTTTTTTGGCTTTAGTGGGTTTTGCATTGTTCCATTAAGTTATATATTGTTGAGTTCCAGATGATGTTGATTATATTTCCCATCATTCCAGATCATCGGCTATGTTGGATGGGCTGGATGGGAACAGGAGCCCAAGAGCTTTGGAAGAGTGCACAGATTCCTACCCCAGTATAGAAAGTGGGTCAGATCCAGTTCATGAGAGCAGATCTCTACCCAAGAGATACTCTTGCTGAAGGAAGGGACAGTAAAGCCTTTTTACCAATTCCTCTGCAAATCTGCTCCAAAGGTTGGGACATGATCCAGGACAGTGGGTGGTAATACAGGAAGCTGCAGGGAAAAGCAGTAAAAAAAACTGTTCTTCCTGTCCCGATTTAATTCTTCCTGTGAATTAAAAGTGCCTTTCCATTTATTTATTTCATTTTTTTTCAAATTTCTATGCCGCCCAACAGACCACCAGGACTCTCTTGAGCAGCTAACAGTATCAATATACAGCTCACAGTACAAGTACAGGGGGAAGAGGGAAGGAAACCTGTTGGAGCAGAGTGACCACTTATAATCAGGTTATAAATTCAGGTTTTGCAAAATCTGTGAGAGGGAATGGTTTTTGCCTGGTACCAAAATGCAAGTAGAACCAGGCAGACCTCTTTAGGAAGTCTGTTCCAGCTGTTGGGGATAACCACCAAAAAGGCCCTTCTTATAAATGTCATCCTTATAATTTCCTTCCTTCCTTCCTTCCTTTAAGACATTTCTAACCCGTCCTTTGCCCAAGCCTCAGGACGGCTTTAGGGATGGCTTTCTCTAAAGAACCTCATGCCCAGATCTCAATCGGCAGGTAGGAGTATATTGGTAAAGATGGTCCTGCAAGTAACCAGGTTCCAAACTGTTTCATGTTTTGTATGTTAAAACAAGCACTTTAAATTGGACCTGGCAACCAGTGCAATTTATATAGAATAAGTATTATGTGAGCACGCGAAGTGGCGCCTGACACCAGACACACAGCCCTACTTTGGACAGTTGAAGCCTCTGGACCATCTTCAAAGACAGCCCTACGTAGAGCACATTACAGTAATCTAGTTCGGATGTTACCAGTGCATGAGTAACCGTGGTCAGGCTCTGTCTATCCAGATGAGGCCATAGTTGTCATATTTGCCACAGCTGGAAAAAGACACTCCTAGCCACCAAGTCCACATGAGACTCCAGTGAGAATTTTTGGTCCAGGAACACTCCCAAGTTGCAAGTTGTCTTTTAGGGGAAGTGTGACCCCCATCCAAGAGAGGACAGTGGCCATCTAATCCATCAGACAGATCATTAAGCAGCAGCATTACTGTCTTGCCTGTATTGAGTTTCAGTTTATCATCAAGTCCATTACTGAACTCACTGGTTCAACAAGGGATTTGCCTCACCTGGATCCAATGTAAATGCGAGGCAGAGCTGAGTGTCATCAGCATACTGCTGATATCTCAGTCCAAACCTCCTGATGACCTCAAAAACGGAAGGTTTACTACCAGTTGGTAGTTGGCAATAATCCCTGGATCCAGGCTCAGCTTTTTAAAGAGAGGTCTTGGCACAGCCTCTATTAAGGAGGCTGGTATGATCTCCCCTTTCAAGGAGGTGTTTACAATCTCCTGGATCCAGGAGCAAACTGATCCATGATGGTCAAGGGTAAGTAGGCAGCTGGTAGGATGAAGAGAGTCAAACACCTTGTCCACATGCTTGGGCCATACTGAAACTCATCCAGCAAAATGGGACTATAAGACAGTGTTCTGGATATATCCCTAGATGGAACTAAACAATTGTGGAATCCAACTCATGGCAGATATGAGTGATTTTTCCCCCTCAAAACACATAGCAAAATCATCATAGCAAGTCACTGAGCATTCTGGAGTCTCATTTGGTACATCATTGTAGGACACCCCAAACCACTCAAAATTATTCAGCTGGACTGCACTGTGAAGAAGCAATAAAGATTACAAAATACTGTTTTGCCATCTTTATCACCATGGAATAGTCCGGATAATGAGCTTTAAGTCATGATCAGTCAGAGATTTGATCACGAGATTGTCTCCACTTTCCACTCCAGCCATCTCCCTTCTCACTTCTTGACTTTAAGCTCCAGAGTATACCATGGAGCCGGCTGGGCTTCATCAGAATAGAGAGGGCACTTAGATGCAATAACGTCAACCACCTGGGTGATCTATCTGTTCCACAGGCTTACCTGGGCTTTGACAGGAGTATCTACCATATCAGCTAGATATTCCCCAGAGCTTTCTGGCATCCATCAGGATCCATCAGTCTCCAAGAGTGGACCATTTGAATAGGTCCTCCACCTTTGCAGAGGGAGGAAGGGGCCAACAGTCTAAATCTCACCATGAAGTGATGTGACCATGACAATGGGGTTAAAGTTATTTCATCCACATCAGAACCACCATCCTCCTGCCTTTTTTCACACATTGTGCTGATGACATGCTGAGACAGCCCAGAATTGCCATGAAGTCCTGAGCTGCCTGATAAGGCAGTCTCAGCATGGACATTAAAGTCCGCCAGAACTAGCATTCAAAGGGTCTTCAGCACCAGGTCCAAGACTACCGACTTAAGCTAACTACCTTTGTTAGCTCAAGTAGGGAGACTGCTTGGCAACAGAATACCCAGTATGTCTTGAGAACTCAATGCCAGGTCCTGAGGAGACAGGAAGCCTACAGAATATTAACAAGTTCTTATTAATATTAACAACTCAGGCCACTCCTCCTCCCTGGCCCTCTCGGCAATGTTGGTCCTGTATCAAGTACCCAGGTGGGTACCTGGCACTATTTGGTTGGGGGAAGAACTAGAAGAGGGAACAGATATTAGGTATCTGTTCTCCTTCACAGGCATGCTAAGCGCCCACCACCATTCTCTACCCATCAGCACCTGAATTGTTGCACCCCTTGGCTCTCAATCCCTTTCCAGATGCATAAGATTGTCCTAAACCTGGCTCACCAACAGATAAGAAATTCCTAAGAGTGAGGAGAAAAAGAAGAGAAGAGAGGAAAAGAGAATTAAAAACAAAACACCTGAACTACCCACCCAATAAAAATTAAATATTAATTAATCAATTAAATTTTAAAATTAATTTAAAGAAATAATTATAAGTACTGAAACTGTAGGGGCCTAACAGGTGCCAAAATGAGGCTGGCAAAAGAAAGGACACTCCCCATCCAACCCATTAAAAGTAGTAGATGTGGAATATATTTAGGTTGGTAGCAGTAGATGGAAAGATTACAGTAAATCTGGTTTAAATATTCCCCAACTGTCCTTCTTTCCCAAAGGCACTTCATGCTTTCCAGAAGGCATCCCAAGTAAATTGCTGGCCCTTTCTTGTCTTTTGGGGGAATGCTTTATTAAAATATTATTAGTGAATTGCCAGAGGTGTCAATTTGAGCTGTTGGCAAAGTTCTGTGTGCTTTGGCTCAGTGACAGACTTCGAGGATTTCTTCTGAACCCATAAATTCATATTCAGATTAAAATTTGAGCCAAAGGAAAAATCCCAGTTCATACACAAGTAGAATGGATCAATTACAGCAGTGAAATAATCCAAGAATAAAATAGACAGCTGCAAAAGTACATATGGTTCCCTATGTGTTTCAAGGAAACTCTTTATCAAGGAGAATATTGGTTAAACTATACAAAATTACATACACTAACAAGATACAGCATTATACATAAACGCTAAAAAAACCCACCCAATATAATTTGTATAAAACAGTATCTGTCTATTTATTTCTTTAGTTTATTTTTACATATGTATGCTGCCAAACGTCTCTGGGCTGCTTACAACACTTGAAATCACATGCACATTAAAACACTAAAACTAATAACAAATAATTTAAAAATTCTATAAGAACAATGAACTATAAACAAAACAACAATAAATAAAAAGGTCATTACCATATTTCCCCAAAAATAAGACTGGGTCTTATATTAATTTTTGCTCCAAAAGATGCACTAGGGCTTATTTTCAGGTGATGTCTCATTTTTTCATGTACAACATGTTCTTCCCATGTTGCCTGTTGCCAGTGCCACTCCAGGGACTCTGGCAGCAAAGAGAAGACAAAGCAAAGCAGGGCACAGTGAGGCGTAGCAAAAACAGGACCTTTTGCCTCCATGTGTGGTGTTGTAGTGTGTGGCAGCAGCACAGGTCTTTCATACTATAACATATATACAGCTCAAATATAGTAGCCAAAATCCAGCTGTAACTGCAACTGTGCAGGAATGATTACTTGTATAATAGGGCTTTTGCACTTTTAAAATTAGTGCAAAATAACCCGCAGGTCATCACTATGTTTGCATATGTGGTATCTCTATTTAAATTTTAGTGATTATTTTTTGAATGTGCATCAATAGGTACAAATTGGCATATATAACGCTTAGGCAAATTTGTTCACTTTTTGGGGGGGGTGTTTCTTTTTGGTGATGCCTAACCCACTCTGATTCTACGACCCATCTGGTCTTAGGCACTGTCCTATTCAAGCTGGGTCAAGGTCAAGGCTCAGTGATGAATCCAAATAAGAAAGAAAAGAAGGCAAATCCAAAGTCTTCTCTTCTGAGGATACTACTGGTTAGCTGCAGGACCCCATGAAGTGACTTGTTCTCTGGGAACATCTAACTCACAAAGCTCCAGATCATTCTCTGAACAGGCTTCCTCCAGGTGAAGTTTAAGAAAGTTCATGTCCCACAGAGCTTTTATCTTCCTCTACTTCCTGCTGATTCCAAGATAGCACACTGCAGTGTGCTTTTGATGCGCCACCATGTTTAATAAGCAGATTGTGATTTGACATTCATGTGATCCACTGCTGGTTTGTTTTATTTCCAATTCTGAGCTCAGCCCCTTTTGCTGCAGCAAATGCCATTCCCAAAGTTCCTCTGTGTTTGGGGATCAATGTAGTACACAGGAGAAGCATTTGGAAGAAAGGACTTGGATGCACTGCTGCAGACGCAGTGACCACCAACTGGAAGTAAAATCATAGCAGTCACAGCGCCATTTAGAAAAAGCTCTTCCATTTGCATTGTGGGTGTTAAGGTGGCCCTACTTGGGTATGCTCTTCTCTGATTAACAATTGCATGGAAGAATTGTTGCCACTCACATATGAATATCAGCATTTGCCAAATTTTGAAAGTCACTGTAACACATGTGTTAATCATTATGACTCACATCTTTAAAAGTTACATACCATGAACACATGACACTCATATGGAAATTATGAATGTTACACATTTCTTTCTGAACACATGTTTTTACAGTCCTTCAAACATTATCTCCTATGCATGGAAGTGGCTTTCTCTTCATCATCCGCCCAAAGCAAAAATATCTCAAAAACAGATGCAGGCAGGTGAAAAGAGATGACATCTGAAAGCAAACTTGGCAGAAGGTGGGACATGCAGACAGAATCCATTTCAGAGCCCCTCAGTATATGGGCTGTATCATTCTGTTTGTTATACTTTGTCAAAAGACTTGTTGCACTGATCCCATTTTCCAGGAATCTCTTGTTCTATCCCAATTTGAATGCTGAGAATGGCATTGAAACAGTGTTACATTAGTGTTGTCAGGAGCTTTTCTGTACTGCGCAAAGATCAATTTGTTGTGATACAAAATCTCCGCCATGTGCATGGCATTTCATAAAAGCAAGTTGGCTGTGTGGGTGCATTCATAGGATGGTTTGACCACATGCTGAACTCAAGCCAAGTCACTCAAACCACAAACTGTGCCAATTTGATCCAGGCTACACTATCATAAAAGCTATGGTGAGACCCTATGGGAAGAAAATTTATGCTTCCCTAGCTGCAGCATATTTTTTTGGTCTGATTGTTGCTAGTTTATTGGTCCTAAATCTCAATTGGATAACCACCTGAGACCTGTAAGTGTGAAATATGAGATCTTCAACACTAACCTGCTAGAACTGTGGTCCAGCTGAAAAGCTGGTCTGGTTTTGTAGTATACCAATGTTAAGTTATCCAGAGCACTTTGTTACTAAGATCTGGAACCACAAATATTTGGGGAGTTATTTTCTAGAGGAAATTTGACAGAAATGTGTGAGACTTGAAATCTTCCAAATGCAAGGACATTCATTCAGACTCGGATGTCTTCTTTGGGATTCCATGAGTTGCTATTCTTAAATACTGTGTGCTGTCCTTGGAGAGAGAGAAATGGGACTTGTGCCTGCCAGAGCCATTGGCTTTTGCTTAAAAGTAGTTGCCAAGCCTTTTTTTCATTCAGTGAGAAAAATATCAGAGAGAATTACCGTAAATGGCTGAGTAAATAGCAATATTTTGAGGAAAGAATGTGCTCAAAATGTGAACATGAAAGGCTACAGATCCTATATATGCTTACTGAGATATAACTGCAAATATCATCATCATCATCATCATCATCATCATCATCATCATCTGCTGGTGACAATAGCAGTGAGAAAGTCTGCTGCCAGCTTTGAGAATAGGAATGTTTCCCATCAGTACTTACCTAAAAGCCATCAAGGATGGAACCAGTCTAACCTCCTTCGGGAAGGAATTTTTTCATCAAGAGGCTGCCACACAGGCAGTCCTACCTCTCTAGTTCCTACTTACTGAACAACTTTTGGTGTGGGACATGTAACTAGGCTTCTGAAGATGATCTCAGTCTAAGGACAAGTTCATAAGGAAGAAAGCAGTTCTTCAGATATCCTGGTCCTAACTCATTTAGGGTTTTAGAGACAAGTACTATCATCTAGAATTGTGAGTGGAAAATCAGCAGAAGCACACTGAAATGTGGTCTAAAATCATACACTAGGGGGCAATTTGGCTGCTGCATTCTGTGTTAGCTGCAGTTTCAAACTTTCTTTTTAAAATCTTGATGGAAAACATAGTACAGTGGTACCTTGGCTCATGAACTTAATCCATTCCAGGACTCTGGTCATGACCCAAAATGGTCATGAGCCAAGTTAAATTTCCCCATAAGGCTCAATGTAAATAAGGTGAATCCGTTCTGTAACCATTTTTTAAATCAGAAAAATGTGAAGCAAAGTGACAGCAACAAAGATTGCGACCATCTCCCCATCCCCTACCCCGAGCACAAGCAGGGCCATCTCCTCACCACCCCAGCACAACCAAGTTCGTGCCTGTCATACCTGCATGACCGAGATCACGCCTGTCATCCCTGCATGCACCTGTCATCCCTACAGGTGCCCGTCATCACAGCCCACTGGGGTGGGTGGGGGGGAGAGACGGGCATGATCGTGGGCGCACTGGGGGAGGAAGAGATGGGTGCGAACGGGGCGCACTGGGGGTGGGGAGATGGCCGTGATCATGCTGGTTGTTGGGGGGGGGGGGGGGATTGGCCAAGATTGCACCTGTCTTTCCTGCAGGAGTGCACCCATGATCATGCATGCCTTCCCTGCATGAAAGCAACTACAATCGCAGACATCTCCCCACCCCCAGGTGGGGAGATGGCCACGATCGCAGTTCCGTTCGTGCAGGGATCACGTTCATGATCATGGGTGCGCTGCTGCAGGAAAGACAGGTGCAGCACAGCAGAGCCGCGGGGGAGATGGCCAAGATTCCGCCTGTCTTTCCTGCAGGAGTGTGCCTGTGATCACGCACACCTTCCCTGCACGAAAGCAACTGCAATCATGGCCATCTCACTCGGGGTAGGGGGAGATGGCTGCAATCTTGGTCACCACCCAATGCGGAGTTCGTGACCCAAGTCAAAATTTAAATGAAATTTTTGTTTGTGACCCGATTTATTTGTGAACCAAGGTGTTCGTTAGCTGAGGTACCACTGTACAACCAACCTCTGCAGTTTATAGTTTTGCTCAACTGCTCTTATAATTCTATTTTCCTAAGATTGAAGTAAATTGACTTAAATCCTAATGTTCTGCTCCATAAATGGAAAGACCCCTTCCACTAGTACTATTCTCCTTCCATGAGCAGAAGCTACTTTATATGACAACTTGGTTGCATCTGGCCTGGATTTACAAATTGCTTTTTATTGCCTCAAGCAGAGTATAAGATTTAGAAAAAATGAAAGAAAGAGATCAAAGTGGAAAATGCTGAGATAAACTTCTGATGTGGTTACCCCACATTCCTAACAAAATTTGGTTCCAGAGTTGTTCCAATTTATTCCTAACTCTAAATATCCAAACAATGTATTAGCCCTCACATATAAAGATGGCTTGAAATATAACAAGCATAAAGACTACTAGTAAAAATGATACTAATGAATTTAAAAAATGCAGCTGAGATGGCCTCCATTGAAAAACCTTCAGAGAAGCTTCTCTATTTCACCATCTCATAAGGACATACTACATACAGAAGTGAATGTAAATGCATGCACACCCAGTTTTAAAGTACAGTATTGTAAAAGTGGCCCAATGCTGTTCCTGTAAAAGCTGCTTAGGGTTGGATATAACAGCAACTTCAATACCAAGACAAAGCTACAAAACATGTTTATGTTACTTTAGAAAAAGATTTATATAACTGCCAGGATGCTTCCAGATGTGCATCTCCTACCTGCCTGTACTCATCAAGAAGACCTGTGCAGCTATTCCTTCCTTCCTTCCTGGATTTTCTGTAGTAGAAAAACAAGATGGAAGATGTGATGGGAAAAGCAGAGAGAGTTACAAATGGAAAACAATAATGATGTCTTACAAAAATCCATTCTGGGGAAGGACAATTGTACATTAAAAGCTGTGTCTGGAAGACCCTTGGGAACCAGGTATATGTGTAGTTTATATACATTTGTACCAGAGAGAAAAAAGTTGATCTACATAGTTTCCTGACAGGAACATGCTTCACGCATGACAGGAATCTCCATCCAGTGAAATGTGACTTGGAAGCCTCTGTTATTAGATGAAATTGCTTAGATTAATGCTCACTGACAGAGAGTAAACCTGCTTTTAGGCTGATGGGCAAACCTGGCATACCATTTATTTAATCATTCCAAATGTGAAAGCAGTAGAACTTTGGTTCTTTTGAGAAGTGGGATTGCACAAATAGGATCCCTCGAACTTCTTATTAAAAAAAAACACCCAGTAAAGTTTACTTTTTAAAAAGTGCTTATTTCCCGGATTTCTCACAGCTACCCCGCATTCTTCTTTTAAACTTGGCTTTTGTTATAAGATAAAGAATTTCTTAGTCATTTTTCATTTCAAATTTTCCTTCTTCCAGTATCTCCAATGTTTTTAATGTTGAAACCTTATGACTGTCTCCTATAACTAATGCTTATTTTGTCCTTTTAAATTGCAAAAACTTTATCATGTCTGGATCATTTGTTCTCTGTGTTATATCTCATAAATCTTGGAGGGAAAGCAGTGTCCAGAATTTTCTGTTAAGGAAAAGAAAGAAATAGCCATCTTCTAAATGAGGAATCGAACAAAGGAGTTGTTCACTTAGAGTTAAGCCCAGTTGGAAGTCTTTGTTTATGATATGAGCCCCTTTCTCTAATTATATACTTGGGAGTGGCCTGTTATGGTTCCAAAATGGGAAAGGAAAGAGGCAGACACTGTACATGTTCAAAGGAGCACTGCTCTTTTAGTCAGTCTACCTGTTCCATAGCTTAGCCTTAGTACAGAGAACAGATTCATTCTCAGGCAAAGGGCAACAATCAGACAGCAAAAGGACAGTCATGGGGTTATTTAGTTAAAGCAACCCAAAATCAGACTTGTCAACATCCTTTTCTGCATGATACAATACAAAACAGAAAAAAATCTAAGTTATTCAAAATATGAAAAAATCCACTCACAAAAAATGGCCAGACACAGATCTCCAGGAAGCAGGGGGTAGAGTGACAGCTACTTGCTATCGTTTGATCTGGTGAGGTTATATGACAGCCAGTACTGAAAGAAAAGGGACATCAAAACTATTAATTTTTGTGTGGTCCATTCATCTATGACAAATTGCTCTGCTCAAGCTCATGATGACATTACATATATATGAGAGAGAATGAGAGAGAGAGAGATGTTAAAGGACCTTAATATAAGAGAGGAAAAGAGGAAAACAGCAGGTTGAGGTACGTGGCACTAATTGTAGATGTCCACATCAAAATTTGAATAGCACTATTCTACTGGGGCTCTCGCCTTTCTGAAAGCCTTGACTATTATCCAGTAAAGCAGATGTTTTTACCACCTTTAGAATTTTAAAATATTTTTTCTCCAACCTCAGTGACTTGATATATTGCAGACCAAATTATGATGTAATATTCTAGTTGGTGACATTTTGGATTAAAATAGAGTAAAAAAGCAAGTAGCAACATAAAATGAAAGAAAGTTCTTTGAGCTAGAAAGTTTGTTCTTTGAGCGATGGTTAAGCATTACAGAAACCATCTTGTGGTAATGTGCTTTTTCTCTCATCCCACTTCAGTTATTACTTCCTGGTTTGATCAAAAATAGCTCACTGTTGTATCTAAACCAACATATTATGGTTTGTAAATCAGCTTGAAGTGTAAGGCACAGTTTGCTAGTCCAGATGAAATAGCAAATGGTGTTCTAACCAACTGGAGTGGAATGTGTATGGGGGGGAGGAGGAAGTATATAAATGCAGGAGTTGTTTTTGGAACACATGATTTAGCTTTATATTTGAACCAAGCGTATAAGGCCTGAGAATTTGTTCTATAGAAACTAAAAGGGTAATGACATCAAGTAAATAAGAAATTCCCTTGCCTTTGATTTTGTGCTGATATTGCTCTGTCCTGCCCACTCCAGCACCCCTACAGCTACCTGCAAACCCCCAAAGTCTCTCTAACAAGTCAATAGGTACCCCTGAACAATGTGGGGTGGGGTACATTGGGCCACTGTGGGGAGGATAGAACAAAACACACCATTTACAAACTTGCTGAAATGATCTTATCCTAGGATCCAAGCTCAACAATTTGGGGCTGCTCACCCACCTCAGCAGTATACCTGTGTATACTGGCAGTGTTCAAAAGCTCCCCCATCCCTGCAAGATAAAAGCAGGTGCAGATGGTTGCACAGAAGAGGGAATAGGAAACTTTCCATCTGTGAACATCATTATGTGAACTTATCTTAGGATACTAAGTTAAAAGCAAAGTGGAAAGTATATTCCTGCTTCACTGGCAGAACAACCTTCACTTTGGAAGATAGTTCTAATTGTTTTCCAAAGCTGTAATCCAGAGTGAGGCAGGGATCACCTCATGAAAAAAAGTTGAAATACTTGGGGCTTTAAAACTTTTTTTTAAGGAGAGGGGAAGAATGTGCAGGAATAACTGCCTGAACAGATGTTTGTACAATCAAGAGTAGTATGAACAGCCCGAATAGGGAAAAAAGTATTCACTGATTCACTGGGCTACTGAGGGACCTTTGATTGCATCATAAGGATACCTGAGGCCCTGTTTTCAATTGTAGACCCATGCCTTACCCAACAAACTGCTCCCAAAGCTCAGTGACCTTAAAGAGTGTGCTGATGCAAGCCCAAAGAGCTGTGGCTGGAAAAAAATGGGAAGGTCTGGACCATGTGCAAACTGCTTCATGTATGCTTAAGAAATAAGTTTGAGACCAGCTACTCTGCTGCACAGCTATGCCTGTGTAATTTGCAGGCAGAGCACTGCAGAGTGGGGGCAGATGAAAAAAAAAAGGGTTAACTTGCAGGTACCCTTTTGTTCTGTGGTGGGCCAGGGCCTATAGCTCCAAGCTATGATGGTGGTGGTAGTGTTATTCTGCCCAATTGTCAAAGATCTCTAGGCAGTTCATAGCAGTAATACAGTAAGAATACAATAAAAATGCAGTACAAGAAGATTTGTAGTGTACAAGTCTAGTCTTGCACATGCTCCTTTTTCTCTCTCTTGCATCCCCTTCTCTCATTCATCTCCCCCTCATACAAACAGAACCCTTCCCAGATCGTGGTTCTTATTGCTGAGGATGATGTTGGAATACTAGGTGAGAACAGAGAAGTTAAGCCTGAGGACAAGACAGAGAAAACCCTTTCTTTCCTTCTACCTTCTCTTTTTCTTTGGAGCTGGTGAAAGGTGTAGGGATATGTGCATGTGTAGGATGCAATCTTAGGAGGTCAACTCAGAAGTAATGTCGACTGAGTCCCATGTGGTTTGGAATTGAATTCAAAACCTTTCTCTGTTTGTACTCACTTTCCTGTGTGAACTACTTGCCTTTTGACTAGCCAGGCCCTCACGGCAGCTATTGTGTGACTAGCCACATCCTCTGTGGGAGCAACTTCTCTCTAACACCCACAGCAGTTTAACAAATTCCCAAATGTGTCTATGGGTCCAAAAAGGTTGGAAACATCCGGGCTAAAGTGTGGGACTCCTAGAGGAGACATGTACAGGCTACCAGAAGCTGTACAAAAGCCAAAAATCAGAGAAGGTAGGAAGTAGTACAGGGGGACACCAACAAGGGCATGTCCGAGGGGGCAAGATGATTTTGAAATGGAAGAGATCTGGGGGTACATTACCCAAAGCCTTCAAAGGGCAGCAGTTCTGAGTCATGAGAGAGAAGGGAGTCAGTGCTCCAGAAGGAAGTCAACCACTGGGCCTGATACTGTCACCAAGTCAAAATAAACCTATACACAGCTGCACTATGAGCTAGGTACTGTTATATCTGTGAAACATGGCTCATAGAATTTGGACCCCTGTGATTCAGGGTTGCTCCTGGCCAAAACCCCATCAGTACCCATAGCCTCATATATAAGACACCTAAATGGTGCAAAGCTGGTGCCAGTTAATGCGGAAAATAAAACTTTTAATTAGGATGATTCTCTGTGGGAAAACTAAGGAAATACTTCCCTATTCCTAAACCTTTGCAGACCTTCAATAGTGTATTCATAACTTTACTTTCTACACTGAAATTATGTTTGTCTAATTCCCCCCTGACAGAAGCAACCTTTTAGAGACATGTTTCTCCAGAAGATGAAGAAAATGTGTCTTTGGAGTACACTAAATTACTTCAAATGAATGTTGAGCTCAGTTAATCAAGATGACTGCTCTTGGAAAAATTGCAGCACACTTGCTTTCAAATTAACAGATGGATTCTGGCTGACCTTTCAGACTTTGATAAGTTGCCCAGTTGTCTGCTTAATGATCAAAACTGTACACATTTTTGAAGAGCCCTGGAAAATCCAAACCTAAGGAATTCTCTTACATGTATCTATACAATTATTTTTGTGGAGGTAACTTAACAGTTCCCTAATGAGGAGTTATTAAACAATGTTCATACTGTCTATTGTTTCTTAAAGTGATTAACAAAAATAATGAATCATTAACCAAGGAGCATCAAATGGAGTATTTATGCAGCTGAATTCTTAAAACCATGGTGCATAAACTTTGAATGTAACACAAGTACTTTGGGAACTATGTAAAAAGCAGATGTATTTTTATTTAACCAATTAATCTTAGTGGACATATTTTAACCATTGAGGTTGACAGTTAAAAGTGGGGTTTTGTATTTGTGAGCTATTTTGGTTCTGATGTGTTACTACATAAGGGGCAAGAGAAAACATTAAAGATGGTAAGAATGTCACTTCAATAAATGTAATTGTAAATAAACTTTAAATTGAAGTTTTGGTATTATGCAGTTTTACATTTAAAATGTATAAATTAACAATTAACTTTTGAAATGCAGATGGTTTAGTCAAGCAAGCATTCTTTAATCAGTAAAAAAGCCAAATTTTTAAAAGAACCAAACCAAGGTCTACATCAAGCTGTAAGGCAACAACAAAAGCTATGTCCCATTATGCATTT
Source organism: Varanus komodoensis (assembly GCF_004798865.1). Lineage (NCBI taxonomy): Eukaryota > Metazoa > Chordata > Lepidosauria > Squamata > Varanidae > Varanus > Varanus komodoensis. The sequence continues at coordinate 28,529,282 of NW_025335568.1, read as the reverse complement.
GTAACTTATTGATGGTGAAATCCAGAAGCTCAAAGATACTGATTCCAAATCAATTTATAGCAGAATATGATTCATCAGAACAGGAAAAACCCCCTGTGCATTATGGTAAAGAAGTCTACATAGACAATGTATCATGACATGTTAATGAAACACGCAGGTCTACTTTGAATGGATCACTGCATGGACTGCTGATATACCCATGTTATTTAGTAGCGGCAAAGGTGGCAGATGGAGGCTTAATATCTATTGGTTTATGTGATGAACAGCCAACGTTTCACCCTTTCCTTACTGAGAGTCCTGAGCAAATCACAGCACTCAGAATATTAGCAATGGGTAGAGAACTTTCATTCTGGTTTGGGGAAGGGAATGGGAAAAGCAGGTTGCTTACCTGTAACTAATGTTCTTCATGTGGCCATCTGTGCAGTCACACATATGGGTGCTGCGCCTGTGCAGTGCCTTTGGCCGGAAGATTACAAGCTAACGGTTTTTGGCGGGAAAGCTCTGCTCCCCCTCCCCCATGGCCTTTAAAGAGCGGAGCGTCTGCCATTTTGTTCAGTCTTTGACGACCGAACATACGCCCCCATGTGGAAAAAATATCCCTACTGTAAACAATATCGGTACCAAGAAAAAATGGAAATGTTCGGTACCGGCGAAAATGTGCACTCACCAACACCGAGCGGGGCCGGCGGGTGGGTTGTGTGACTGCACAGATGGCCACTCGAAGAACATCAGTTACAGGTAAGCAACCTGCTTTTCTTCGTCATGGCCTCTGTGCATCACACATATGGGTAGATTAACAAGCTTACCATAAAGGAGGAGGGCAGGTGTCCTCAATGAAGAATAGACGAAAGAACGGCTCTGCCAAAGGAGCAATCCTGCCGAGCCCGAACATCTAGATGATAATGTCTGGCAAAAGCGCAAGGGTTCGCCCAAGTAGCAGCTCGGCATACATCATCAAGCGGGAACCCCCGATGCAAAGGCGGATGAGGCTGCAACAGCCCTAGTCGAATGGCCTCGAGGGGCTGTAGGCAAATCAATCTTAGACAGTTGATAGGATAAGGTTATAGTATGGACTATCCACTTGGAAAGTCTCTGCAGAGTGACTGGATCGCCTTGATCTCTGGTGGAATATTTAATGAATAGTCTATTTGAACGTCAAATAGATTCAGTCCTCGATCTGTAGAAGGCTAAGCAGCGCCAAACGTCAAGTGAATGCAAGGATCTCTCTAATGGAGTCGATGGTGACAGAAAAAGGGCAGGTAAAATAATATCCTGTCCTATATGAAAAGGCGTAGTCACCTTAGGAAGAAAAGAGGGGTCAAGGTGCAAAACGACCTTTTCTCTATGAAAATTCAGGTAAGGTGGGTCTACGCGGAGAGCACAAAGCTCACTGGCCCTTCGGGCTGAATTGACCGCCACAAGAAACGCTGTCTTCCAGGAAACCAGACGCAAATCTACTGCTGCCAATGGTTCGAAAGGAGCTCTCGTAAGCGCTTGCAGAACAACAGAAAGACTCCAGGTAGGCATTACTGGTCTGATTGATGAATTAATATTATGCAGTCCCTTAAGAAATTCTGGCTTTAATCCAGAATGGTGCAGTTCTAATAGGAACTGAAGGATTTGATGTATAGATGACGTAAATGGAGAGAACGAACGAGACTCGGCAAAGGGAGAGAATCGTCTCCATTTAGCCGCGTAAGATTTCCGTGTGGACGGCTTTAAAGCAGAATCGAGAATATGTTGGATATCAGGATGAAAGACTGTCGAATTCAACGGGTCAAGCCTTGAATCCGATGGTGTGGAATGAAGAAGGGAAGAGAAAACGCCAAATCGATCGGACTCGATGGCAGGATTCAGTTGAAGTTGTCGTCGATACCAGTGGCGCACTGGTAGCTATCGGATTCGCCACACTGTTAGGTTCAATGACAGCAAGTCCGGGTGGCGAAGTGTACCACCCTGTTGGGTTATAAGGTACGGAAGCAGTGGTAGATGAAGGTATTCCCCATGAGAGATGTCGAGTAGTGTCGCAAATCAAGCTTGACATGGCCACCAAGGGGCAACTAGAATTCCTGAGGTTCGATCGTATACTATCTTCACTATGACTTTCATCATAAGAGGGATTGGAGGGAAGGCGAAAAAGATCATGTTGTTCTATGGGATCATGAAAGCATCCCCTAAGGATCCGTCTCCGATCCCTGCTCTCGAACAGTAAGCATTGCACATCTTGTTCTGTTGGGTTGTGAATAAGTCCACATCGGGAGAACCCCAGCGATGAAAGAGATGGTTGCGTGTGTGAGGATCTAGCTCCCATTCGTGAGAAATGAACATGTGCGTGCTGAGAAGATCTGCTTGCACATTGTCCGCACCAGCTAGATGAACAGCCATCAGCATAATGTCTCTCGGAATGCACCAGTCCCAAATTTTCATTGAAAGTCTGGCCAAAGTCAGTGACTTTGTTCCCCCTTGTTTGTTCAGATGGAAGATGGTAGCTACGTTGTCCGAAGTTATCTGAACGAAGTTATCTGGACGACCCGATGTTGGAGAATGTCTTCGAAAGAGTGTAGGGCTTTGAATACTGCCAACAGCTCCAGGAAGTTGATTTGATTCGTGGACTCTCGACGATTCCACGTGCCTTGGGTATATAGGCAGGAGCATATCGCTCCCCATCCCAGAAGAGATGCGTTGGTACCAAGGGTTATCAAAGGACATTGTGCCCTGAAGGGAACTCCGACAGTCAGATTGGCTGGTACCGACCACCAAAGTAGAGAATGAAGCACTGAGGGTGGGATTCGAATTAACTTTGACGGGGGGTCTCTCTGAGGGTGGAACATTTTGTTGAAAAGGAATTGTAACGGACGGAGTCGAAGCCTGGCGTGCGGCACCACAGCAACCCCGGAAGCCATATGTCCCAGGATCCTCTGAATGGACTTCGCCGGGACCGTCCCGTCGCATTTGATGGATGTGGCGAGCAAGAGTCTGTTGTCTTTCCTGAGGAAGGAAGGCTTTCTCCAACGTCGAATCCAGGCGGGCTCCAATGAAGGTAATCGTCTGCGTCAGAAGAAGATTCCTCGGTATTAATGCGTAGGCTCAGATCATCCAATAAGGCACAGGTTGTACGGATGGATGCAAGGAGTCCTTCCCTAGACTGGGACACTAGCAGCCAATCATCAAGATACGGGTAAATTTGTATGCCTTGGAGGCATAGGAAGGCGCAGAAAGGGGCCATACATTTGGTGAATACTCTCGGAACTGTGGCCAGTCCAAAGGGTAAAACTGTAAACTTGTAGAAAAGGGGTGCAACAGCAAAATGAAGGAAACGCCTATAACTTGGGTGGATTGAAATGTGGAAATAGGCATCCTTCAGGTCCAATGAGGCGAACCAATCCTCTTTCCTTAGCAACGGCAAAATATTTTGAAGGGTGGTCATCCAAAAATTTTTGTCACAATAAATCAATTCAGATTACGTAAGTCCAAAATTGGACGTAAACCACCATCCCACTTCGGGACCGTAAAATATCTGGAATAGAATCCATGAAGTCCTTCAGGTGGGGAAACTTGATGAATCGCTCCTTTACGAAGAAGTTGTTGTATTTCATCGAGCAATACCGGCGAGCATGATGTAAACCAGATCGGACTCGAAGGAGGAACGATGTTGAATTCTATCTGATAGCCGTGCTGAATGATGGACAGTACCCACCAATCAGATGTAATGGACTCCCAAATGGGGAGTTGGCTTCGCAGCTGATCCCCAGAAGAGAGGGGGGTGGGTATGGAAGGAGGAAGAGGAGAGGTTTGCCAGTCCCATCAATGCTGTCTCCTGTCATCGAAACAGCGACGGCCCTGTTGATAGCATTGCTGGGGCTATGGATGGCGGCGCTGCTGTTGCTGTCGGTGCTGGGGCTGCTGTCTAGGTTGGTATGACTGCCGATAAGATGGATGAGTCCATGACCACTTACGCCTGGTCTGGGTCTGGATCTCCATCCTGCATGCCATCATGCGGGATTCATGCAGCTTCTTCAGTTTATGGTCGGTGCAAGAGTGGAAAAGCCCGGACCCATCGAAGGGCATCTCCTCCATACGACGTTTAGTCTCCTCCGGGAAGTTACAGTTTCTGAGCCAGACGTGTCTCCGGAGCGAAACGGCACCAACCAAGGCCCTCGAGTCCGTGTCCACATGATGTCTGGCTGTGGACAACTGCTGGACAGCAACCTGCATTGCCTCCTTGATGAGGACCTTGGCCAGGTCACCCTGGTGGTCCGGGAGGGTCGAGGCGAAGTTGTGGAGGCGCTGCATGATGAAGTATTGGTACCTCGCCAACGTTGCCTCGTAGTTGGAGATACGCAGCCCCAGGCCTGAAGCTGCATAGACTCACCTGGCCAGGGAGTCGATCTTTCAGTCCTCCTTGTCCCGTGGTGCAGTGTGACCTCTCGCCTCTCTACCATGGGAGGACTCCACCACAACCAAGTTCGGCTTGGGGTGGCGGAGGAGGAAGGGGATGTCCTCCTCCCGAACCCGGTACATGGATTTGTACCTCCGGGACGTGGGTTGAGGGTGAGAGGGCAAGTCCCAGGGTTGTGTCATCACTTGCCGTAAGGTGGTTATCAGCGGCAGGATGACCGATGTAGACTGCTCCCCACGGACGACATCATAGAACTTGTCCGTAGTTGGTCCCGGATGCTGGATGGTGTCGATATCGAGGGACTGGACAAGCTGGAACATCAGCTCCGCGAAGGAGACATGAGATTCATCCGGTGACGCAGGGCCCTGGGAGGTCACAGCGACGTCAGGGAAGGTTGACCTCCGAATCGTCGGAGTCGGTGCCGTAATACGGGGGAGCCGATGATGAGGACTCCACTGGGGAGAAGGAGTGGCTACTTCCATCCCGAGGAGGTATCGGAGATGCACGCCTCGGGTCCGAAGACTGCGGTCGGTCGCAGGACGGTGGAGAAGATTGACCTCTAGGAGCAGGATAATATCCGAAGGAGAGCGGGTCGCCCCAGGTGTGATAGTAGGGACGACGCCATCCCGCCGAGTGCTGCTCCATGGAGCGGCTCCTCCGGCTCCTAGGCAGGGACATCTCCACATCTGCCTCCATAGTGGCCACGGGCATAGGTGTAGGCAACCGAGCCCTAGGGGGGGAGTCCTGAATTTCCCCATCAGAAATTGAGCCTGTTTGAAGAGTTGGAAGAGGCCCGGTGGGAAGGTCAGCCAAATGGTGCGGGGACCCTTGAGGAGTAACCCGCATAGCCTCCTGACGCACCGGGTCCGGTGGAGTCGGTACAGTAAGTGCCACCAGTACTGAGGGGGCCATCGAATCCGAGTCCCGGTGTCGAGGGCGCCCCGAATCCTTCAATTTCTTGGAAGGTTTCAAAGCTTTCTCCTTCCTGGCCTTCTTATGGCCTGCCGATTTGTTGGGTTCGGCATGCTTTCGCTTCTCGTGCTTCTTTTTGGGAGAAGCAGAAGGAGCCACTGTAGAAGACGCTCCTTTGTCCGAAGGGCGTGAAGGTGGGGCCACTGAAGTGGAGTCAGGCTTCGGAGCAGCAACCAGTGGATCGGACTGTATGAAAGCCCAATCCCAGAGGAGCCTCCGGAGGCGATTCTCACGGTTCTTCCTGGCCTGCTTAGAGAAGGCCAGGCAGTGAGAGCACTTATCGGTCCTATGCCCCTCACCCAAGCAGAGGAGGCATAGGTCACGTAGGTCAGTTGGTGACATTTTTGACCCACACTCCATGTATTTGCGGAAAGCCGCTCACTGCGCCATCGCAGGAAAGGGGAAAAAAGAGAGATAGTGCAGAGGGTAAGTATATGTTTTTGTTTTTGTTTTTGTTTTTTTAGATAGATCGAAAGAAAGGTAGAACGATAGAGAAACTTACAAGAACTATACGAAGTAGAGGAACTAACAGGAACAAGAAGAAAAATACCAGGGCTATAACAACTGGGAGAACAATCGAGAAGAGGCTATACGAGCAATGGTCAGAGTGAGAGCGAAAGCGGCATGAGGCACAGTGAACGGCGGTCGCAAAGACTGAACAAAATGGCGGACACTCTGCTCTTTATAGGCCATGGGGGAGGGGGAGCGGAGCTTTCCCGCCAAAAACCGTTAGCTTGTAATCTTCCGGCCAAAGGCACTGCGGAGGCGCAGCACCCATATGTGTGATGCACAGAGGCCACGACGAAGAACCATCCAGTGACAGAATCAGAATTGATAGTAGAGGCTAGAAGGGAGCACTATGTAGAAAAGCTGCTCTAGCTTGGAGTTGAAAAAAAATGATGAAAAATATTATAAGATAGGCAAGCACTTGAATGTATCATTTATTGCCAGCTATTTAGCTTATAAATTTATTTGGCTTTACTGTTAACCAATGGCGTGAGGAGAGATTACCAAGGGAAGACACATACATCTCTGGAATCTATTCCAGAGGAGAAAGATAGGTTAGCAAAGAGGGACACAGAACTATCTGGGTTGTCTGCCAACAGATAAAACTCATAGCTGCATTTCCAGTTGCTAAAATAGGCAACAGCAGGAATGATATAGGTAGTTGGAATGTCATTCTGTAAACAGTTGTGCAGCTGTTTTCTCTTTTTGTCTTTGGTGAAGAAATAAAGTTCAACTTTAGACACTGAGAAACCTCTCAGGTTTGTCCCGAGGTCCACATGCAGAAGATATTTAACATTCTCATTCTTATATAGAAGTGCAAAAACTTTGTCTCTTTGTAGAATTCAGACACAATTAAAGTCTCTCACTTACTTCTTATAATACCTATGTCTGTACCAGCAAATTGCTAACAGCATAATGTTGGCTTTTTATTTTTGATTCCTTTCTCTAGCCTACCATTTGTCCCATAATGGCCCTATTTACTTATTTCATGTTTCCTGGCTGTATTTTCCTTCTCTTGTGATGAACTGCTGTAGATACAATAGTCTTGGGTTTAAACCTAAATGATTTTATGTGAGTGAAGACATTTGTGCCTGTTCAGGCAGCAATGATACTGATGAGAAACTGGAAAAGGAGAATGTTGAGACAAATCTGAAAGACATAAGTTTAAACGCTATACCAAAGCACAGTCATAAAAGCTTAACTGTAGTTAGTATGTTATCTGGACTGACAAACTGTAGGTTGTGAACAACTAGCAAATCCAAATCATAAACTATGAATTTGCAAAGCATGATTTGTGCTAAATATCATTAGGCATGATTTCTGAATTGACGTCACCAAGCTCCCAGGGAGCAAGCGACCAGAGTGAGTGAATGGGGAGAGCAAACAGGAGTTTGGTGGAGGAGGAGTTGTACTGGAAATGAAGACAGAAGCAAAGCAGAGACAGGCAGAGGCGAGGTGAGGCAAGGCAGAGACAGGCCTGTACTAGCCCAGCTTAAAGTCTTTTGTTTTCTAAGAGACAGTTGAAGGGAAGTTCTGGATTAGTTGACTGGTGATTTACTGAAAGCGAGCAGCAGTTGTGTGGGTGGGGTGATTCATTCTGGTTCCTGACTCTGAGCAGAGCACATCAGAACAAGCTGCCCCAGCTTGCTAGGGCCTCTGGGATATAAGCAGCCAAGCTCCCTGGAAGTGAGATAATAGGAGTTTAGCAGGCGAGGTCCCTAACATTTTTCCTGTTTCTCTTCTTTATTTCACCTTAATTACCCCCTGGCACAAACAATGTGCCAAGGAGGCTCCGCAGTGGTGGCCTGCAATAACTGCAACTTCTGCACACCAGCACCCCTATTACAGGAAAAGGTGAGAGCACTAGAGCAGCAAGTTTCTAGACAGAGTGGAGGAGTTGCAAGAGGTAAGTGTACTCCAGAAGCAAGAACAGCAACAGCAAGCTGAGAAGAATACCCTGAGGGAAGGTAAAATGAGGTAACTCACTGGAACAGGGTGACAGTTAAATGCAGAAAACCTAGAAAACATTCTGCACTGGTGGAAGCAGTGGAACTCTTGAACCACTTCAACTTATTTGAGGAAGGAACATTGAGAAACCCACTGTGAAAAAACTACACAACATGCTGGGTAATTCTGAAAAAGGGACAAAACACCAATCAACCAAGGAAAGGGATAGCAAAGTTTGCAATCAAAGGAGAAGTGTGTTAGTTGTGGGAGATTCCCTCTTGCATGGGATGGAAAATCTGTATGCCATGATGACCCAGAGAATCACCATGTAAGCTGTCTCCCTGGCACCAAGGTTAAAGATATAATAAGCAAGTTCACACAACTCATATGACCCACTGACAAATACCCCTCCCTTTTCTTCCATGTGGGAACTAACAATACTGCTAGGAGCAGCTTTGATGAAATATCGGACTTTGAAGCTCTAGAGAGGAAAATAAAAAACACTGGAGCCCAGATAGTCTTCTCCTCAATCCCACCAGTACATGGAACTGTTGGGGAAAGAAAAATCCTTCAGGTGAATGACTGGCTGTGATGATGGTGCCATAAAGAGAGATTTAGGTTCTGGGACCACAAGCTAAGCTTCCTGGAAGATGGACTATTGGCAAATTATGGGCTGTACCTCACAAAGAATGGGAAGCAGATATTTGGCCACTACATGAAAAACTTCATCAGGAGAGCCTTAAACTAAAACTTATAGGGGAAGGAGATGTGCAGCATGGCATACCATCACCTGGCAAAGGCTTATATATTTCAACAGAGAAAAAACTGAAGCAGGGCCCAACACCAGTCTCCAAAAAAAAATATAGGACGTAAACCAGGGCACAGTGAGAATGAACTTCAATGTCTCTACACCAATGTCCACAGCAAGGGAAGCAAACAACACGAACTTGAGCGCATAGTACATGAGGGCAATTATGATCTTATAGGAAGAACTGAAACTTGGTGGGATGACTCACATTACTGGAACTCTAGAATTGATGGATATAACCTGTTCAAGAAAAATAGAAAGGACAAAAAGGAAGGTGGAGTTACACTGTATCTAAGAGACACATATATCTGCACAGAAATACAAGAAGAGGAATTTAGTAGCCCTATTGAAAGTATCTGGCTAAATTTAAAGGGAGTAAAAAAAAAAAGTTATTGGCATATATTACCATTCATCCAGTCAAAAAGAGGACAAGGATGCAACCTTCAAAAAGCAACTTGCCAGCATTTCCAAGAAGAATGGTGGAGTCATCATGGGGGACTTCAGTTTCCCTGAGATATGCTGGGAGACAAATTCTGCCTAGCATGGCTCCTCCAAGAGATTCCTGACATGTGTTGATGACAATTTTCTCCAGCAGAAAATAGAGGAAGGTATGAGAGGATCGGCTATCCTCAATTTAATACTAACTAACAGGGATGGCCTGGTGGACAAAATAACAACCATGGAAACTCTGGGGGAAAGTGACCATGTGATAATGAATTCATAATTATAAAGGAGACAAAGAGTAACTGGAGCCAAACAAGCATCCTGGACTTCAAGAAAGCCAACTTTAATGAACTCAGAAAAATGATAAGCAAAGTGCAATGGCAACACACCCTTAAGAGGAAAGGCATCCAAGAAGGGTGTGAAATCTTGAAAAAGAAGATTCTCCAAGCACAACTATGAACAATTCCATCAAGAAAAATGTGTAGATGACAGCAGAGGAAGCCCACTTGGCTCCACAAAAAGTTAAGTGACAGCCTGAAAGAGATAAGAACATGTACAGGAAATAGAAGCAGGGTCAGGCCACAAAAGAAGAATATAAACAAATAGCAAGGAACTGTAGTAACACTATCAGGAAGGCTAAAGTAGGAAAGAAACTGAGAATAGCAAGGGATGCTAAGAAAAACAAGAAAGTAACATCAATCTTACTTTTTTTTTTTAAGAAATAAGTTTTAATAAAAATGGTGGGGGATAGGAAAACCAGTAACAGATGAAAGGCTCTATGAAATATTTCTCTTAATTTCCATAAGGAACATCAGGGTAAATTTGGTATCTCTCTTCCAAGTTATTCAGTTTATATTCATACTCACTTTGTTTTTAGAACTCACCACTCAGTAGGCTCTCAGTTTACAAAACAATCCAACAGTATTAAATATAATTCTGCATAAAACCACAACAAAGCAGCAGAAATAAAATTACAACATAAATAAAACCACATTTAAAAATAAAATCAACTACAAATTGCTAAACAGCAGCTGCATGCAAAAATCAACTTAAAAGTTCTCAAAAAACAAAACCAAGAAAGGGGTTTGAAGCCTTTTCTCCCTCTCTTTCTTGGTGTTTGTGACTCCAAAAGAGCCTAGAGAAATTACATCTGGCAAAATTATCTAAGGAAGAAATCTAGAATGGCCATGTGTTCTCTGTTATACAGGACAAGCCTCCAAAGGGCTTCCTAAGGACTGCCATTATTTGAAGGGCTGTCCAGGCCAAGGCTGGTTTAAACATAAAGAACAAGCAGGGGGATCACTGAAGTTTCCCTTCAGCAAGCTGAACAGTTCAGCTGCTCAAAGTCTCTCCACTATTAAATTGCACTTCTATTTATATTATACAAATTCCTTCTAAATTTTCATTTATACATTCAAATTAGCATAGGCAGATTTTATGCAAATCATATTTTCCCCTTAACAGAGAATGAAAAGTCCTTGATATTAACAGACACTCAGCAAGGCTCACTGTACCCCTATGCAGGCATACAGCCTGCTCGTCTAAGAGATAACACTATGGTATGGGTGGGGGCAAACATGCTACAGTAGTGAAATTCTACTGTTCTACACAAGGGGGTGGGGGGGGGCAATGCACATAGGAAAAGCTCCCTGCCACTACTTCCTCAGCAGTCTGTAATATGCCCAGAGAACACAAGTTATCAACCAAGTAAAAAATATAAGCAAATGGCTTCCAATATGGGGTCAGCAGAGGCAGGACCGATGGAGCCATGACAGTGACAATGGAGTGAGCATGCATTGCCCTACTCTGATGCCACATAATTTGGTAATAGTGGAATCTGTATACTGGGGTAAGGCTCAAGTGCCCTTCTGGTTTTAGTGTTCAGGCTTACATGGCCAAAATAGGGTGCCCATGCATGAGGAGGAGGTATTAATAAGCTTGAGTCCCAAGATTTGCAGAAGTACAGAAAAAATTACAAAAAATTGAGTGGATAATGATCCAAATAGTACAATGGAGAATTAGTGAACTCAGTGGCCACAGAATGGAGACCAGCTGTTTGGTGCAAGGAACATGTAACAGAACTGAGTAAGTCTTTGGACACAAAAATCCACTCTTGGGTTCTTCCCAAAACTTTATTCATTTGCACACCATAATATGGAGTGGGTAGATGGGTGGTGTCACATTGTTGCTATTATTAACCAGTTGGGTATTAGAAATGTGTTGATCTACTTTAAATCATCAGGGATCTGCTAGCAGATCCTGATCTATCATCTGTGCACACCTGAGTGAGCGTGTTTCCAGGCAGAGAGGACCTAGTGTTAATATTGCACAGCTAGCCCATCCTCACTTTCTTAATGGATATTCTGCAGTAACAAAAAGATGGAAGAAGCAGAAGGTTACAAGTGGCCAAAGTCCTCTAAAATTCCAAGAATGAAACAGATCTATTGCACATTAAAAGCCCCTTAGAAAACAGCTAACCTAGAAATAAAAGAAAGTTCAAAATCATTGAAAGGGAAAACTCTCTCTCTCTCTCTCTCTCTCTCTCTCTGTGTGTGTGTGTGTGTGTGTGAGAGAGAGAGAGAGAGAGAGAGAGAGCGCAAGCGAGAGCGCATATGTTAAAATAACATGGTATATAGACAGAACAGCTATTTTATTGCACTTAGAGCAGGCCACATTGTCCCTTATCTCCAAATAACAGTTAAAAAACCCTCCCTTTATAGGCAAGATGCTAACTAGATTTAGACAACACAATAACCCACACTCCAAGACTAAGGGTTGAGTACAATGAGCCATCCAGGAAGAGAATCAATGTTTTGCTGTTACATTGTGAACTTAGGGTTCACTATGGTTTGTTATCTAGACTGGGATCAGACACCATGACAACCCACAGTTCAGCAACCACCCACACCCAACCTTCTTTAGCTTGTTTTTGAAAATCAGACATAGTACGTAGATGCAACCAGCCATTATATGTTGTCTGTTTTGCCTCTCAGTTTTTGTTCTGGTTACACATAAGAGCTGTTTCTTGGCATACTCAGGTCTCCTCAGTTCAAAAGTCATAAAAGGATAAGACTAATGCCTAGAAGATGATAAAGCAAAGGTCTGACCTTTTTATGTACCCTTCATTTTAATAATTAAATTAATAATTTTAATAAGAAATATCAGTCGCATCTTCTTTCTCTTTCCTTTTTTCTTTTAATTTTGAATAATTGGTTGATTGAATGTTTTAATGTTTATTATTGAATTTTAATCGTATTTTATATGGTTATTTTGTTGTGAGCCGTCCTGAGGCTATGCAAAGGATGGCATAGAAGTGTTTTAAATAAAATAAATAAATATAAGGGGAGAAAATTCCATGAACAACTAGAAGGGGAAAAAATACCCCTTCTCCCATAAGCAGGAAAGGGTCATCTTTTAGTAATCATGTTTTTTTTAATGAGAAATGGTTTTAAGGTTGAGAATCAAGGAAGCTGTATCTAAATGAATCCATTCCACACTGGAGTCCACTGTTGAGGCATCCCTATTCTTCAACTGCAAGTGGAATTAAATAAGTGATTCCACACAGTACATATACTTCATATAAACCTACAAGACTGACAAGATATAGATGGGGGGGGGAGGCAGTAAATGCTTATACAAAGACATTCCCTCAGTACAAGAAACAGGGTTTCTTTTAAACCGACTCATCCAAAAGCTATTTAATTAGATTATGTTTCTAAAATTAAAATATTAATTACAACAAATCATTTGTTACAATGTATTGTAATATAGTCCTTGCTGGCTCATGATGGCATTTCCACAAGTAAAAAAACAATTTAATCTTCCAAATAAACATCTCACAAGGATAAAACAAGCATCAGGTCTGTGTCAGAAGTACTGTTTTTCCCAAGTAGAATTTAAACTGTGAACTAAACACACACACAGAGGGAGACAGAGATGGCAAGGAAACAGCAGAGAAATGAGACCAACACAGGGGATGAAGCAATAAAGCAGCTCACCACTGCAAGCAATGTAACAGAGGCAGGACATAATTGAATTAATGGGGAAAGCAGCACCTGTAGAATTTCTGTGTTCTGTAACTGCTAAAGACACAAGAAAGTAGATGCCAATCAAACTTACTGCCAGATTCCACTCATTTAGTACTTCCAGAAAGTGGTTTCATCAGAGCAGAGCAATGCTCCGAAATAAGCAGCAGACTCACTGAAATGTTTTCATAACAGCCATGTTCACTTGGCTGTTTCTCAGCGCCACAGCAATTCCCGTACTGCACCGCCAGTGTTCTTAATAGAAGAACCTCCTGTGGCCAGCCAAATGGTTTCGGTCAGCAACAGCTGTCCCCTTGGCTTTTGTTCACCGTCACTTATGCTCCAGCAACTCTGAACATGGAAGTTCATTAGCTATCATGGTATTTTATTAATATACTGTCAGCCTCTTATTATTTCAACAAGTTTTACAATCACAGCCTACCTAAACCTATTGAATAGGTTATTCAACAGTCAATTGTACAAAACACATGAAGAACAATGGTTTGTAACAGGAATGGGAAGAATATAAGATTTCCAAATGTATTGACCTTCAGCTCCTATAAAGCCCCAGGCCAATGGTCACGAAGGCTGGGTGTTGCAGTCTAAAATATCTGAAGATCTACTTTCTGCCTTCCCTTGGTTTATACAGGTTTTAAATTACAAAACTCATTATGTAGAATTACCACAAGAAAGCAAACACATTTCCATGAGAATGACATTTTTATTTTAGAATTACAAACTCTATAGCACAGTGACACTACAGATTAAATATATATGTATGAAAATTTGGCTGGGAAAATATTTGAAAGGATAGTACTGTATGAGTTTATGCCCGACAGTGACCAGTTCAACTTCCAAATCACAGAACCAGTAATAGGGTACAAAAAGAAAACCTCTGTGGGTTGTTCAGCAAGATATGATTACCTTCTCTTAAAGTGCAAAAATAAGCAATAGGAAGAGATTGAGGTTTGGTTTTTCTCCCACTCTTATTTGTTCCTCAGCTCTAGGCACTAAAAAACTTGCTAGCTGCTAGAGACAATCAATACTGATTACATTAATAGGCAAGTAGCTAAAGCAAAGAGGCTTGAAACCCAACAGCAGAGAAACCGTAACAGAAACAGCAAGCATAAGTGAGAACAGGATCTGATCAGAAACACAGCACCTGGAAACTGATATGCAACATTTTCTCTATTTTCTTAATGAAAAATTGCTCTCCCCTCCCAAACTGCTATTTCCTTCCTGGAGCAGAACATGGATGTTATCTCCATACTTTGCCTGACAGCTGTGAAGGCAGTGGGAGTAACTAGAATGACTTGAGAGAAAGGGTCACAAAAGCCCTCCACAGTTCTGTGGCCTTGTTGGATTCACCCCATCCCAGCATGGTTGCTATCAATTTATTTCAAAATCCACACAATGTAGTTCAGCCTTTAGGCACAGTGAAACTTCTAGTAGAGGAAGACATACACTGAAGCAAACAACCTTGAAATCTACAGAACATCTGCTTTTGTCTTCTTCTTCTTCCCATGTAGGGAAGAGAGAGAGGAGCATGTAGGTGGGTGTTGATGGGAGAAGGGACAAAGCACAAATGAAATTGTATTTGAAAAGAAACTACTAGTTTGGGATGATTTGAGATGGATAACAAATTAATTGAAGAATATTTTTTATCTTATGTGATGTGGATGAGAAAATGGCTGACTGGCCCTGCCTTTCATGAGATATTTAAATACATTCTACTAATTATTTCTAATATTGGTAATATAGGTATAAATTAGCATATGCACATACTACACAGATTGATGTCCCATGGGCAAGGACTCTAAATCTTTGAAGTGCCAAGAAATGCTCCTACGTGAATGTAACACATTTCTACTATAGCACCAATTATTTTTTCACCACAGGAAATGGACAAAATCTACACTAAAATTCTGGGGTGGGGAAAGGAGAACAAACAGTGTGACAAGCCTGAAAGATCACATACATGCACCACACAAGTAAGCTGCAATTTTGCCCAATAATCAGTTTTATTTGACATCATCCTTGTGTCACCACCTCCAAGTAGGTGATTTCCTGTTGGCCTTTTACACATAACAAAAAATACTGTTAAACATTTCCATTGCTTGCAGTGAGTAATGGTACTGTTTGTATGTCCAATACTTCCATTCTAATGTCTCATACTGGGACAAATGAGAAGTGCTTTAAACTACAACTGAGGCATTTATTTTTTGCCTTAACCTTTTCCTGACAACAGTCAGGGGATCTCCATGTTCATCAGAATGATTTAAATCTGCAGTGTACCACACCACCCGCCCTGCCCCGGTGGTGTGCTCAACACCTGCCATTTCTGAGCGCTGCTTGAAGTGTTATTTCCAAAAATAATTACATGGTTGACATCGTTATGTGGCCCTCTGTTTGTGCGAGGTAAGGTGGAATACTGTGCTTCCGAAATAGCACAAAGTATTATTAAAGTACAACATTAGCTAATAAATGTGTGTGTTAGAAACTGCTAAAGTACATTTTAAAAGTATAGTTGGATATTTTTGCTTGTTTACCTCAGAAAGCATTCACATAGAAGTCCTGTGTAGCTCCTGTTCTGAGGTTAGCACAGGAAACTGCCTTCTTTGAATAAGGAAAAATAGTTTCAGAAGGCTACAAAATTGCCTGTTTACTTTATCTACTCCAAAAAAGAGAGCAAAGAATGTTTTTCACATCACATGTTCAAACACACAAATAACATAGTTACAAACAGAAATACCAAAAAAAGGAAAAGGTGTGGGAGGAGTAGGAAAGCAGAGGTTTCTCCCGCCATGAATATCGTTAAACAAAAGACTGATTAGAAAAACTAACTGAAGCATAAAGGCAACAAAACTGAAAGAAATAATATTTCAAATTCCATGAGGCAGCATCATTTCTTAGGAGACAGACTCATAAAGAAATGGAAACACATTTAAACCTCCTAGCATTATTCTTTTAGGCCATGATTCTAGATAAACTTACAAGAGAGTTATACCGTAATCAGTACATATCTACTCAGAAGTAAGCCCTGCAGAATTCAGGAGAGTATTTCAGGGAGCACAAACTATAGCAGGTTCCCCGACCAAGACCATGGGCATTCATATGATCCTAGGAGGGAGAATTTGGGCTTGGCCTCACAGCTTCTCCAGATTCTCAGCTGCAGTGGAAGTCACCTCCATCATTCTTCCTGCCCTGTCTACCTCTTGCCAGCAGGACACAGAGGACACAACCATAGGATTGTGCTCTGAGTCAGCCTTTCCCAACCTCCAGATGTTTCAGACATCAACTGCTATCGACTCCAGTTGCACAGTCAATGGTTAAGAATGGTTGGGGTTGTAGTTCAAAATATCTAGGAAGTAGGTTGGAGAAGGCTGGCCTGAGTGACCAGATAAGTAATCCTAATTCTGAGAATAGCACTATTTTATACTGAATTATGGTTGAGCACTCATTTAGGTTGGGTTTTTATTTTTCCCCTAGATCCAATGTAATAGAAAATGATATAATGGATCCACTGCATAGGTGGACATGCAATGGACATTACACCATGTTAACAACCCAGTTCAGACTTCTCACTCTGATAGGCAAATCATGATTGGTCCTCCCTAGCACATTATGGCTATGTGATTACACTTTTTTTGCCAAGTGAATTGCCACTTACTGTAGTTTACTGTGACATACCCAACCACAGTTGTTGCTAAGCACAATCTGCTCTCAAAGCAGAGACTGAATCTAGGGACTCATTTCTTATTTTATCAAACTATGGTCACTGTCAATTGGTTCAGATGCCATAGTAAAGCAGAGCAATTGCTAAATATGAAAGCGAGGGGGATGGAATGCCAATACTCTTGCATACATAATTTGAATAAGGTATCTGAAACAGGTCACTGTGATTTTTGGAAGCAAAGCTATACTGTTGCAGCTAATTCCCTGGTGTTGTACATTCCTGATCATTAGTTTGCTATAGTATGCATTAATTGCCAGATGTAAAACTCTCTCACTTTCTCTGCTAAATTCCATTGCAAAAATAAAAAATAAAAAACAAAACAAACATGAATGTCAAGAAAAATCCAGATTTGAGCTTGCAGCATAGTTAATTAAGCTGAATTTGTTTCATTTTCTTCCTCTCTCCCCCTATCATATGCTTTCATACAGTTAGTTAATTCCTCTCTTCCACAAGCAATAGGAATATATTCAGACAAATACCTGTGAAAAGGAGCTGATAACCATTCAGGGTAATGACCCTTCTCAGAGCCTCAGGTAGTAGCATACAGTGATTCACAGACAGTCCTCCCTCACATAAAACAGCAAGTAAAATAACAAGGGCCTGATGACACTGTGATCAGAGCCTGCAACAAGCCTAGACAGCAATTCTGTCCTCATATCTACTTTGGAAACATGATTGTAAGTCCTAATAATGTCACTCACAATAGTAGCAATTAATTCACTTGATCACCTTCTAATGTGTCATATGTCATCTACTGTCAGCAATGCCCTTCTGCACATAGGCAAACAGGTCTTTCTCTACAGAAACGAATCGATGAACACAAAACTGTTAGCAGAAATAGCCATATTGAAAGGCTACTAGCAAAACACTGCACTGTTCTGGGGCACTCTGATGTTATTGTGTATCATTGTCTCTGTATGATGACCCTATGAATTAAAGCTCTCCAAAATGTCCTGACAGTCCTACTTAGTTGTTCTAAATTCAAGGCTATGGATTCCTTTATGAAGTCAATACATCTCATTGTTTCCCTCTTCTGCCTTTCATTTTCCCTAGCATGATTGTCTCTTTCAGCGAATCTTGCCATCTCATGATGTTTCCAAACTATGACAGCCTCAGTTTGTCATTTTTTCTTCTAGGAAGGGTTTTGGCTTGATCAAGGATCCACTTCTTTGGCTTTCTGTTGATCCAGGGTATTCACAAAGCTCTCCTCCAGCACCATGTTTTAAACACATCCATTTTCTTCCCATCAGTTTTCTTCATTGTCCAACTTTCACATGAATGATCTTGGCCTTGGTCAGTGAAACATCCTTATAGTTGAGGATCTTTCAAGTTCCTTCATTGCTGACCTTCCAAGTCTCAATCTTCTTTGTACTTCTTGGCTGCAGTATCCCTTTGAATTGATGACTGTGCAGAGGTATGTAAAATCATTCACAAGGAACACTCTGCTAGTGTTCTTAAACTTTAACAGAAGATTAGTGTGAGACACAGCTGAGCATTTATCTACAAATTAACTTCTAACACCTGAGACAAGAATTGGAATAAAGGGTTATCCTGCTACATGAGTGAACTGGCATTCCAAATGCCATCTTCATATTAACTGTATGGTGAAGGACTACTGTTAAGAATGTGACTGTCAACTGTCATTGCTTTCTGCATTTAATTTCCTTCTGACATAGTTTTACCACTCTTCTCCACTCCCATGTACTCCAAAAATCCTGGAAAACCTCAGTAACACTCCATGCATCTGATGAAGTAGGCTACAGTGCATGAAAGCTTATGCCAAAACAAATTTGTTAGTTTTTAAGGTGCCACAAGTCTCTGTTTTTGCTACAATAAACCAACACAAGCCTCTGGGGATTCTATAATGGTCATCCACGAAATAATTTCATAGGTAACTCATACCTCTGTTGACTCCTAAAACCTGCCCATGGTACCTTCCAAGTGCATTTTGTATTAATACCTGATGCCTCTATACGAATAACTCTCCAAAATCAAGTTGATAACTCTAGCTATCAAGAAAGCATGAAGACAATTGAAATTACAAAATTTCCACATTCAGTGATTCGATGTTTATGTTTTAATTATTTGGGGTGCCTAAAGGTGTTAAAAAACATAATCTGTCAAAGCAGACTAGCTCTGTAATCCAGCAAATCTCCTGTAGTGCAAAGTTTTAGTGCTGGTTTTAATTAAACCAACTTCCGCTCAATCTATTTAGGGCTGCGGTGCAGAACAGAATTATAGGTTGCCATCTGCTGGCTAAAACTTGCCAGTAAAATAATGATGAAATCCATCCTTGGTAGACAGACATCTCCCAGAGGAACACAGACAGGGTCATTCTGTGTCTTTCCTGCAGCACCTCACATATGCAATTGGCCTGGAAAGTATGAGGATGCTCAGATTTGGAGCAGTCAGAGTAAATTTAGGAGATACAAGGACAGCGGTGGGGTGGGATCAAAGAGAAAGTTCTGCTGTACTAATAGAAGCAAAATTGGCTTTCACTCTTAATAAAGTATATTCTGCTACAATATTTCAAGTTCTGGCCCATTCAAGCTTCAGAACTGCTAGAGTGAGGCTTTATTTAAGGTTGGAATAGGCACACACCGACTTTGGTCCTTACAACATAGACAGGTAGCATTCATGTTCTACAGGTTTCCCACAAGAGCTCACTGGTCACTATGTGAACAAAATGGTGGACTAGATGAACCCTTGGCCTGAGCCAGTGTGGCTCTTATGTTTTTAAATTGTTCCATGTGAGTAAAAAAGAGATCCAGGAAGAATCCTGTACCTTGTTCATGAATCTGTGTGATATAGATGCAGGAATTTTCTTGCATCACCTCACAGCCTTCCTCAGAAACATCTCCTTAAGTTGGCAATTCCACTACAGTCTAGACATAAATATGAATACATTAACAAACTGTACATCAAATCCCAAGGGGTTTTGCAGAAATGCATGCCACACACTTAGATCTGGCCATTCAAGCATTTCAAGGAAATGTGTCTTTTGCCATTTATGACCTCTTTTCCATAAGCATTTTTGAATACACAAAGAAATTATTTGTTGGAATCAGACATCTGCTTTAGCAATCCCAGTGATCTGCTTGTTCCCAAAATGAATTTTAGTGGAATTAGTCACAATATCAATGGCTCACAAAATACATTATTTTAAGTTAACTGTATCACTGTCTGGGGCTTGAAACAGCTTCTAGTTCCTAACCACAACGAACACTGTGAGCTAATAAAGTAATACTTTAAAATGTATTTATTTGAATGCAGTATGAAGAACCCAAGTCTATAGCATATACCATGTAGATTTTATCTTAACACAATTGGTGTCAGACATAAGCATTATGATAGAAATGTTTCAACATTTGGAAATTGATGCAACTATCACTATTTACATGCCTTTCCCATAAGAGCTCTGTCCAATGGGTGAGCTACTTACTCCTCTTAGAGGTGAGTTGCTCAGATACTCCTTTTCAGCTGTACTCCTGAAAACACCTACCTAGGGCCAAACTAGACAGTCCAATGGATTGACTAATAGGAAATTAGTTCACTTGGCTTTACACTTTTACAAATAGCCAGAGGTGGGTGGACAGGACCGGATCGCAATGCAGGGCAGCAATTGTTTAAAATTTTTAAAGAAAAAAAAAAATCACCTTCTCAATTTCATTCTGCAGTATGTATGAAGAGAGATAACCTGTTACAAGTGTCTCAATGTTGTGTACTTATGTGAAAGCTGAGTCAGCTCACATTAAAAACCTAGCTCTGGTGCTCCTGTAGCAGGAGCTCCTTTGTACATACAGATAAGTAGTATAAAAAAAGGAAATACCCCAGGTTTTCTCCAGGTCCTACTGAAACCTGGAGCCTTCCTAACCCAGTAAAATCAGAATGTGGGTAGCTTTTTTTCTCAAGGACAGCAACCAGTTCAAAACCATTTTAAAGCGGAGTGACAAATGAAAACAAAGAGAGAAGCACAGATTCTTCTCTATGGTATCAAATATCAATGTCACTTCACTGCTTACATACATGCAACCCTATTGATTTACCTCTTTCTTCCAACACGCATTCCATCATTTGACACTTAAGCAGTTGTTTAAAACCAACTTAATAAAAAGGATTTCAATTTATAGTAACAAACAATATAATCAAAATTAGTTAACCCCACCCCACAACCCAGGCTCTCTGTAACATGGAGACTTAAATATCTCAGGCTGATAGGAACCAAAATTACCATACAACTAAATGGGCGTAAGTCTCACTGAAATGAGTGGAAATCACTCCTCATAATTTATAGTACATTATGGTTACTGTCAGCCAATAACTGGGGAACATTTCTAAAGAATAGTGGTGCAATTCAATACTGTGGAAATGGGTCTTTACGCAACTTCAGGTATAATCCTATCTATGCTTAGATAAAAAGTGTCCTTTAATTCCCAGCATTCCCCAGAAAGTCACAGGGAGTTGTAGAAATTTCTTTTGTCTAAACATGCACAGCTGTAATCACATCCTTACAAGTCACTGGACTGTATCCAATCACCTCTGTGAACCTGCAGGAGCAACCACTCACACAGAAAGCTTTTATGGTTCTAATGATGTAAAATGAGTAGAAATACACATTTCTGGAACAAGTCAGGCCAATGGAGCTCACAGAAGAAAGCTCTGCTGCCCTGTCCTAATGTGGAAATGCCTATTTTCAGGTTTATTTTTAGAAGTGCCAAAGAAGTAGCACAATGGAACCAGCAGAAGAATAGTGACCCAATTAGATCCTGCCCATTTTTTGGACATGGCTTCTAAAACATGTGGGCAATAAATCTGAATTGTATCCACCTAATATATTTCCACTTTTGGGTTTGCACAGGAGTACTGGTAAGTTTCATAGTCCAGAAACATAGTCATTAGCAGGCTTAGAAACTCCTATAAAAAGAGGAACTCTTCTGCAGTCCCTGACTTCAGCAACTGATCCCTCTTAGGGCCTGTGATAATTTCGGCATCTGTTTGGAGCACCAACAGCACCACATCTAGGGCTCTACGCCATGCTTCCACCTTAGCTGTAACATTGTCACACACTTTCAGAGACTTCTCATACATCCTAACATATTCAACACTTTCTACTCCCATCTTCCCCTTTTTAAATGCATCCAGTATGTAGGCTGATGGTGAACCATGCAGTTCTGCTTTTCTGAGATGTTGCTGAATGAAGGTGCTGGCTTCAAACTCTGATTCATAGTCTGCAGTGTTACACAAAACAGTACAAAGATACTGATGCCAGCCATGTGCCAAAGCATTAAGCACAAGTGGCCTATATAGCTCTGAAGATGTTGCAAACCAAGAGGAGCCAGCAGGAAATGCATCAGAAGAATGTTTGGCTGTTTTACCTAGGCTCTCAAGAGAGCTGAGACACAGGAACTCAGCTGCACCACCTCCTGGAAAGACTGCTTGATCCAGAAGGGCATGATGCACACGATAAG
This sequence comes from Varanus komodoensis, assembly GCF_004798865.1. Classification (NCBI taxonomy): domain Eukaryota; kingdom Metazoa; phylum Chordata; class Lepidosauria; order Squamata; family Varanidae; genus Varanus; species Varanus komodoensis. The sequence continues at coordinate 28,506,976 of NW_025335568.1, read as the reverse complement.
CACAAGTCCAAAAACAATCTTCAGTAGCTTCCATCTTGGACATAACCGGACAGCTAAGTACAACTGTTACTAGGCGAATTCCATCTGCCATTAAAGCAACTGGCATTTGGCCATCCAATTCCACGCAACTGAGTTCCAGAGTTCCATAGAGGTTCATACAGACACCCTTGCCAATACAATGCTCATTAATTTGAGTGAGGTAAGTCACTCTTGCTGCTCCTGTAATTTCACTAAAAGCCCTCAGAACAGACTGAGCTACCTGAGTGATTACCACTATGTTATTCAGCAGACATCTTTGTTCTAAATTTTTGCATATGTTGCCTTGGACCAAAACTAAATTTACACCAGACTGAACCAGAATATCTAACATAGAGTCAAGCCATGAGCCTGAGCTGTTCCCTAGGTAAGATGTGCTTTCTAAACATGTTCTCACATTCTGTGACCTGTTAAACCCCAAATGACGATAGGTTTCAGTTAGGTCACCATCTGCAAGAACAACTCGAAGGGACCTATTCTGAAACTGCTTAACAGCAGCAGCTTTCTCTGGGCATACCAAAGTGATATACCCAGGATGAACACAAGAATGACTTTCTGACATGCCTGGTAAGCAGCATGTCACAATTTCTGAAATGTTAAATTGGAATGGATGATTTTTAGCCACTTTGTCAGAAGACTGCAGCTGAAAATGGAGAACATCCTGTACCAGTTTCATGGGAGGCCAGCTTCCATGGCTAAGAGACATTGCCAACTGTGCGAAATCATTGAGCCTGTCAGAATATTTTGTGCATTTACCCAGCTGATCTGTCTCTTTCAGTGAATAACTTTTTCTTTCATTACTAAAGTACCTACTGTAGGTTATTTTTGATCCTCTGTTATGGTTTGCTGTAGCCAAGTGAGGGTTTTTCAAACTGCAGTTTTTATGAATAATTGTGTTACAACCAGTAAAAACACAACCAGTGTTTGCTGATTCAGTCTGCAAACACTCTGTGCTGCAGGTAGTAAACACCCCTGGATGTATATGCTTTACCCCCAAATTGCATGCATTTTCTTGCTGGGTGGTAGGGCCTTCTAGTTTTTCTTCTGATTCTTGTCCATATTCATAAGGATATTCGAGTAGACTTAATATCCTGTTACCTTGGTTTTTAATTTCATTAATGTGCCTTCTAGCTGTACAAGAAGTGATGTTAACAGGAACACTGTCTATAGGAACAGCATCTAATGTTTGCTGTACAGTGTCTAATGATAATGTAATGCTCTGCACTTGTTCAATGCAAGTGTTCAGACCTTCAGACAGTACAGGTACTATTACTGAAAGGGGAATATCCTGCTGAAGGCATTCAAGCACAGCCTTGCTCCAAGTGCTCACAAGAAACAACAGAGTAGTTGCCCCAGTTTTGTAGTCTTTGTCCTGTGCCTGGACAGCTTCATTAAGAAGTTGTCCCACTGCACTACTTAAATCCAAGCTTTCAAGAAGTCTCACTGGAGAACAAATCAACATACTGCCAGAAATACTTTCATCCACAATAAATTTGGATGATTTCACTGGTCCTAAAAGGGTCCTTCCAGTAGCTGCCAAAGCGGAGAGCTGCTGCAGTCCAGCATGCCTCTTTCTGTTCACACTTCTGATGGCCATGATCCCAAGGCATCTGCAAATGAAACATAGACTTAATGCTTCTGTCCTTCATTGTCTTCCAGCTCTTACTTCATTCATTCCACACAGCTAAAACCAACTTTTAATGCCCCCAGTAGGGCTACTAGTCACCCACTTTCCTGAAATAAATTAAATTCTATGCCCCTCACAAACAGGGTACTGTGATACGTTCATACAATGGATAACCAAAATGGCAGCACCAGAATTATTTATTTATTATTTATTTAAAACTTTGGTATACCATTCACTACCAAATGGTCTTGGGATAGTTTTACAATAAAACAAAGTGGAGCACAGCATCCATTCAATACAATAAAACCCACTTAAAATATCAATCTTAAAATACTGGGAAAATAAAAAAGTTTTGGCCTGGCACTGAAAAAAAATAAAGTGTCAACACCAGGCAAACCTCTCTGGGGAGTGTATTCCACAACTGCAGAGAAGGCCCTTCTCTTAAGGATGCTAAAAACAGACACATCCATTCCTGGAGGAATTTATTTTGAAGATAACTGGAGGAAGGACAGGAGGGAAGGCTACATTTCATTCCAAGAAATGGGGAAAAGAAGCATTATCTAATACAGTAAACTCTGCAGGGGAAACATATTTCCAGCTTCACTGAGCCCTCCATTTGGGCATACTCATGGGTAGCTGCTGAGGCTCCAGAGCCACCTTCTGTAAGGTTTGGTACCTCAGGGAAGGGACTGCTCTGTGCCATTTACTACTCCCCTAAATTAAAACCAGACAGCAGGAACCATGTACATAGTTGTTGATTTGCCCATAAAAGCAGGGAAGTCATGACTACAAGGTACAGGAGGGGCACTGATAAACTTGTAGTTGCCACACAGCACAGAGAGGCCACATGGGACTGAGCAAGCAAGAGGAGGGGGAAGAAGCTGTTCCTACCTTAGCCGACTCATTTACTCTTTCCTGGGGTCAAGTGGGAGAGAATCAGAAGTCAGTAGGGATGTCAAGAGAAAGCACAGGAATAGTGGAAGGCAGTAGCTGTTCCTTCCAGAAGTAAGTGCTATCATCTCTTGCCTTAGCACTCTCTTTGTCTGGTAGCACAAGGGGAGAGAATTCAGCCCTGTAGTACTGCCACAACTCAGTCATTTTATCTCTGTCACTGGGGCAGCAGCACCACAGGGACAACTGGGCTTCCCAATCACTGACGCACTCTGAGGAAGATAGTAGATATAGAGCAGCCACAACTGCCTTATCCTGTTCATCACTTATCTGGGGATGTAGTAGAGAATGGAAACTGGCCCAAGTGCGCCTGACTCTCCTACTCTATACCACCTGGCCCAGAATGAAAGGGATGGAAAACAGGGAAAGATATAAAGCACTCATGGCTAGCTGGCTGATTCAAGGTGGACTTGCTGGCTTTTCCACTGCCAAAAGGAGGGTGTAAATGGATAGGGTTAGGGTTAGTCTCCCTGAAACTGTATGTGAGCTGCCACTTCTGCCCACTCTCTTGGTGAAGAATTGGCGGGGGGGGGGTGCCTGAAAAGCATATTGCAACAGTTTCAGGTATGTTAGAACTAGCCTTAAAAACATTACCTGCTGAATTCTAGTTCCCTTCTGATAGTAGCTCCCACGTACTGACCCTAACTGTGAAGCAGCCACCTCCAACCCCACCCCAGGATACCAACTTCTCTTGCTTCTCTTTGAGCAGGATGGGTGCTCGCTCCCGCTTTTCGTGCAACGGAAAAATTCTCGTCAATATCCGCATCGGAAACTCATTCACCTTATACTGAGCATGCGCCCAGGAACCGAGCATGCTCAGTGACGTCTACTGAAGCCCCTACCCTTACGCTAGCCTAGGCTGGGATGCCCAGTTAGCTCACTGTTGCGTGTGTGCATTCAAAACAGAAAAGCGGCGGGAGAAAGGATGCAGCCGAAGACACTATATAGTGCCCGCGACAGTACAAGGAAGGGCGTATACCGTGTCGTCAAACAGTTCCTGGTATCAGTTTTCAAATATTCGCCGCTCGTTGGAAGCAGACGATGAAGGCCTCATTCTGCCACGGCAACGCCAAGATCGAATCACTAGGATTGGAAGTTGCTACCCGCTGCCAGGGCTCATAACTTGTGGCTCAAACCTGCCATGAAATCACCTCACAGGCCAAAGCCAGTGTGCGACTGTATGTGGAATCACTGGAGTTACTGACCGGTAGACTCAGGAGACTCTTAACATCGTGCATGACCTACCTTTTCTGTCCCGTTTCCCGCCTGGTTTTGTTCCAGAGGTTGTTCCCAAGAATCCGCCCGCTTTATTGGTCGCGACTGTGCCTTTTTGGTTATTGTTAACGACCGAACTCGAACTCTTCGGATTTTGGACGGTGAGAAACACCCTGCAGGTGCTCCAAGGCACATACATTATTTAGGGCTGATTCTCCCGGCATAAATGATTAGACTCTGCTGAGCAATTCCCACTACACATTTGCTGCAGGCCTGCCACAAAACAGGAAGAACCATGTTGGCCACAAACTCAGGGACTCAACCATTCCGACACCCTCCGTATGGAGCACTGGTTGCCAAGACACCGACGCTTCTGTTTGTGTATCCAACCGAAACAGCAACATGGCGCGTGTATGACGTTAAACACCCTTCCCTGGAGTCGCATTGCGCGATTGGTCTTGGCTTGAAAAGAAGGCGGGGCCACGCGGCATCCCTTCTGCCATTGGGCATTCTGGGCTTTAAAGGGCGGAACATACTCGGTGAATACAGGTGCTCCAGGTTTGGTATTGCGAGGGTCGGTTCGTGTTAAGCGAGCCAAGGGGCAATATTTACATAATGGTGAGTGCGTTAGTGTGTTTCCGTCGCTTGCTCTTTATGAGGTTAAAACGGCATCTGTTCTTGACTGAGGTCTGGGCTATGAAGATCAGATCTGGTAGATCCGTATCTGTAATTCAAGCCGCTCCTCCCAGCCCAGGTTCATTGAAATAATCTGCTCTGTTTCGTTTCAGCGATTATTGATCCATAGTCCAACAAAGCGCGCTCAAATCCATCCTTAGCAGTGGATTTAGAGCAAATTTTGCAAAAGGACAGAAGATTCATACTTTCTGAAGAGAAACCAGAGTATCTTGTACTAACTGGTATTATGAGTTCACTTTGCACTGAATCTAATGTATCTTTCCCCGCGTTAAAATTTTTTCTTGTTGCCGTGATTGGGGCGCATAAAGTAGTTGTGCGGCTCGACCTTAAAACATGTATATTAGGAATGAAGTCACGTTGTATACACAGAGCTGTTTGTTTAATTAATACGCTTAGGATACAGCCGTATGTACCTTTTTCGAAAAAAGTCGTCCACTTCCCAGCGTCCACCGGTCAACCATAATGACTAGGGAATGTTGGATGTCGAACTTTTCTTGCCGAAGCCTGCATACGATTGCACTCTTTAGACCGTTGTAATTCATATTTGAGCCCCGACTTCTCCCTAAGTTGGGAAGCAGCTTTTTCATAGGGGGTTATGGAGGTTTATATGGGCATTATTTCAAGAGGCACCACTCTTAAATTCGGATGGGTTAAGGCTACATTTCTGTCCATATTTATTCAGGCACCCTATTAAGTTGTAGAGAAATCATGCATGCATGCAGAGAAAACAGTCTGCACGCCTACAATTCTAAGCATGCTTATTTGGGAGCAAGCCCCATTCAGTTGAGTTGGACTGCCATCTGATCCAGCAAACATTTGGACAACAGAATCTCCCCCACTCTGGCTCAGTGTATGGAAGAGAGAAAGTTAGACTGCTTGTTTCCATGTGGGATAGAATATCCAAATGGTGACACACCGTTCAGAGTTTATAGGAAGAAACTGAGTGGTAGATTTTCTGTTTTGACTAGGAAATATTGTGGATTGATGTATATGTGTGCTGATGACTCAGAAGACATGTCACATAAATAATAAGTTCTGTAATCTTTATGTACTTTGTGAGGCCTATGTAAGCAAGATCCACTTTGGCAAAAAAAACAAAACTGTAACTGCCTCCCTCTCACTGCCCGCCGCTACATCTGTTTCCCTCCTCCCCACAGCCTGTATGTACAAGTCCTCCCCTGCCCCTTTCTATGCCTGCCTAGTCCTTCTTTTTCCCACACTGTTATGCAGGAAAACCAACCTCTGAAAAGCTGTGTTGGCCAGAAAAGGAGCTAACACCACTCCTCAATGGTGGCTCTGCCCAAATACCTCTCACTGCCTGACTGAGTCAGTAATTGTGGGAGGTGTCTCTGGAAATTGCCATGCTACCAGCTCTTTCCACCATGTATGCCTTTCAGTTAGGATCCCTCAGAGCCAAGCATTGAGTTATTGCCTCCTCTCTGCTTTCACCATTAACAGTAACTACCCTGTATCAACACCTTGAATGTTGCTAAATAGCAGTCAGTGAAACCCTCCTTCACAACTTTGCTTCTTACTCAATTTGGCAAATCAAATACACATAAAAACATTTCTGTAATCCATGACAAAAATAACATTTCTTATTTTTCACTTGTACAATGGAAGGCATCTGTTTATAAAAGACCAGGCATGGGGGCTTCCCAGCGAAGGAGAAGTGGATTGAAACAGGAATTGTCTGAAGAGCAAAAGCAGGAAATCAGGGAAGCTTTCGATTTGTTTGATACTGATGGATCTGGCAGCATTGATGTTAAGGAATTGAAGGTATGTAGGTATTTATTTAAAGTGAAAGGCAGAACAATTGTATGGGCCCCTGGGGAAACAGCTTGGGGATTACAGCTATGACCTTAGGAGTTGGAATCTGACATTCCCTCTGTGGAAAGAACTGCAACAGCTGTTTGGAGTCTTTCCAAGCTCTTAAGAATGAACCCAAGTGGCCTTGTAGAGGTCAAAAAGTTTTGAGGAGGGGAGAGGTCAGGATCCCATGATCTTGTCCTTACCCACTACAAGCAAATGAGTAAGGCAGGTTTTAGAGACCGATCTGATTTTTTTTTTTTTTTAAACCAAAAAATGGAGTCAAAATCATATCCATCATCCTGCTGCTCTGCCTGGTTCTTGTTGGCAGGGCACAGTAAGGAACACAGTGATCTGTCTTGAGCTGAGTCTTAACTCCCTTAATCTGGTTTGAGTTTTCTTTTGGTTCTTTCACTCTTCCCTTGCAAATCCAAAATATTACCTAATGGGCACCATCAGAACTGGCTTGCTATCTGAAATGCAAAAATAAAGTTAAAGCTGTTGCCTAGATTCCTTTTGAAGAATCCCATTCCTGCTGCTGTCAAAGCAGCTGCAATACTAGAAACTGCAAGGAATTCATATGAACGTATTTTTGGCATTATGAAAATGATGTAGCAATTTTCTTTATGTGAACTGTAGAATGAATTTTATAGCTTAAATCTACGTTCTTTAACTTGCATATTTTACGAGATGATTTGGGATGATTTCATGCTTGCCTCTTAAAAAGCAAGTCATCCTCCTGATCCTGGACTGCCTTTATTTTCCTGTATGAACATGCAGTACACTTCAAATAGTCTCATTATAGTACCTTGCAGAAATCTTCACTGCCTTTTGACTTCTCCAGAGTTTGTTGTGTTACAACCTGTGATTGAAATACATTTAATTGGTATTATCAATTGAGGTATATAAATTGCTCGACACTGTGAGAATGCAAAATATTTTTACTTTCTTGGTCACAAAACTTTCCAGGTTGTGATTCTTCTTTGGATTTCCATGTGTAATATTGCATGTATAAAAGTGGTACTCTGCATGTTTATTGCAGGTTGCAATGCGTGCTCTTGGGTTTGAACCAAAGAAGGAAGAAATTAGAACAATGATAGCAGATATTGGAAAAGAAGGAAGTAGCACCATAGACTTTGAAGACTTTTTGACTATGATGACCAAAAAAATGGTAAAATGTGGTAGCATATGATTTGCTTTTGTATAGTTGGAAATGTGAATTGGAGCTTGCTTCATTTTGCCTTTCCCCCCTCTTTTTGCAAGAGTGAAAAAGATAGCAAAGAAGAAATCATGAAGGCCTTCCGCTTGTTTGATGATGATGGTACAGGCAAGATTTCTTTTAAAAATCTGAAGAGAGTCTCTAAAGAACTTGGAGAAAATCTAACTGATGAAGAACTGCAGGTTAATTTTTTGATTTATTAAGGGCACATTCTATACATGCTTAGTGAAAATTCTTTTTTTTTTCACTCACTCACTCTCATTTGTTAATTATTTTGTTATATGACCAGAAAAATAAACTAGCAATGTGAACACAATATTCACAAGACCAGTAAATAAAACAGCACTATAAACATGGTAATATATAGGTTGTTGTTAGTTGCAAAGTCGTGTCTGACCCATCGCAACCCCATGGACAACATTCCTCCAGGCCTTCCCTTCTTCCACCATCTGCCGGAGCCCACTCAAGCTTACACCAACTGCTTCAGTGACTCCATCTAGCCACCTCATTCTCTGCCATACCTTTCTTTTGCCATCTATTGTTCCCAGCATTAGGCTCTTCTCCAGGAAGTCCTTCCTTCTCATTAGATGGCCAAAGTATTTGAGTTTCATCTTCACTATCTGGCCTTCTAAAGAGCAGTCAGGGTTGATCTCCTCTAGGACTGACTGGTTTGATCGCCTTGCGGTCCAAGGGACTCGCAGGAGTCTCCTCCAGCACCACAATTCAAAGGCCTCAATCCTTCGGCGCTCAGCCTTCCTTATGGTCCAGCTTTCACAGCTATACATTGCAACTGGGAAAACCATAGCCTTGACTATACACACTTTTGTTGGCAGGGTGATGTCTCTGCTTTTTAGTATGCTGTCTAGATTTGCCATAGCTTTCCTCCCAAGGAGCAAGCGTCTTTTAATTTCTTGGCTGCAGTCCCCATCTGCAGTGACCTTGGAGCCCAGGAAAATAAAATCTGTCACTACCTCCATTTCTTCCCCATCTATTTGCCAGGAAGTGAGAGGACCAGATGCCATGATCTTAGTTTTCTTAATGTTGAGTTTCAAGCCAACTTTTGCACTCTCCTCCTTCACCCGCATCAAGAGGCTCTTTAGTTCCTCTGCACTTTCTGCCATGAGAGTGGTATCATCTGCATATCTGAGGTTGTTGATATTTCTCCCAGCAATCTTAATTCCAGCTGGTGATTCCTCTAGCCCCGCCTTTCTCATGATGTGCTCTGCATATAAGTTAAATAGGCAGGGCGACAGTATACAGCCTTGCCGAACTCCTTTCTCGATACTGAACCAATCAGTGGTTCCGTGTCCAGTTCTCACTGTTGCTTCTTGACCCACATACAGGTTTCTCAAGAGACAAATAAGATGGTCTGGTACTCCCATCTTTTTAAGAACTTGCCACAATTTGTTGTGATCCACACAATCGAAGGCTTTAGCATAGTCAATGAAGCAAAAGTAGATGTTTTTCTGGAACTCCCTAGCTTTCTCCATGATCCAGCGTATGTTGGCAATTTGATCTCTAGTTCCTCTCCCTCTTCGAAATCCTGCCTGTACTTCTGGTAGTTCTCGGTCCACATATTGCTGGAGCCTAGGTTGTAGGATTTTGAACATAACTTTGCTAGCATGTGAAATGAGTGCAATGGTGCGGTAGTTTGAACATTCTTTGGCATTGCCCTTCTTTGGGATCGGAATGTAAACTGACCTTTTCCAATCCTGTGGCCACTGTTGAATTTTCCAAACTTGCTGGCATATTGAGTGTACCAATTTTACTGCATCATCTTTTAAGATTTTGAATAGCTCAGCTGGAATACTGTCGCCTCCACTAGCTTTGTTGTTGCTCAGACTTGCTAAGGCCCACTTGACTTCACATTCCAGGATATCTGGCTCGAGGTCAGTGACCACCCCATTGTGGTTATCAGGGACGTTAAGCTCTTTCTTGTATAGTTCTTCTGTGTAATCTTGCCACCTCTTCTTAATCTCTTCTGCCTCTGTTAGGTCCCTGCAATTTTGGTCCTTTATCATGCCCATCTTTGCATGAAACATTCCCTTCATATCTCCAATTTTCTTGAAGAGATATCTGGTCCTCCCTATTCTATTGTTTTCTGTTTCTTTGCACTGTTCATTTAAGAAGGCATTCTTATCTAGCTATTCTCTGAAATTCTGCATTCAGTTGTTTGTATCTTTCTCCCTTGCCTTTTGCTTCCCTTCTTTCCTCAGCTATTTGTAAAGCTTCCTCAGACAGCCATTTTTCTTTCTTGCATTTCTTTTTCTTTGGGATGGTTTTAGGTAGTGACAGCTAATTTTAAGTACAGCTAAATAAAAAGGGTATACTTATCCCACTCAATAGTGTATAATTTTACAATTTAGAGTATTATTCAGAAATTGATGTCTTTCCATGCTGACAGGCAATTGCAACAGCACACAATCTGGCAGTTGGCCAAAAGACAGTCTGTATAGAACATGTCAGATCCCCCAGGTATTCCTTGCAAAACAGGAACAATGGAAATGTGCTGGAACTCACAAAAGAAAGATCAGTACTAGAGATCATGGCCCATGGTCTTTACCATTCCAACTTCACAAAAGCATAGGTGCTCAAAGTATGACATGCTATTATATCTTCCTCCAAGAATGCAGAAGACATTAAATGTTGCCAATATGAATGTTCTTAACTATTTTGGGATAATTAAAGTACTTGGGTAAGTTGCAGGTAAAGAAGCTTACCCCCTTGGTAAATTTTGGCTCTAATGTAGTTACTCTTATATGGTTTTGTAGCTCAGTATCCCTAATGCACTGGCATACATTTTCTTTAGCTTCTGTATGGCCCAGGGCCAGGATAGCATTTGGGGGAAAACTGAAGTTGCCCAATTTCTTTGCCACAGCCCTTTTACTGAAAAATATAATCTATGGTAAAAGGGCCAAACCTTGGGGTCAAATAACATTTTAAAATAGAAATTTAATTGATACACTCAGGCCTAGTATTTGACTGATGTTTGACTGAAGTTTGTCTTTAAATACAAGGGCACATTAGGCACACGACTCAGAAGGCCAAGGATATTTCTAAGGAATTTTGCTTGAATAGATTATCTGGCAGCCAAAATATAAAATGCACACTGTAAAACAGTCGTGATAGTACAACAGCAGAAAAAACACAATGCTGATAGTATGTGCTGTCTTCCTTTGGCACAGGAAGAGAGAGAGATTAGTGCTTTATTGCTTTTCTGTGTGTTTGCAATAGTATTAAAATTTTGGCCTATCCAAGGGCTCAGTGACTGAAAAACTCCCCAAAATTTATCCATTTATCTACCAACAAAGTCTATTTGTTGGTAGTTTAGTTTAGTAATGATCAAAAATAGAGATTTTTGATCATAACTAACTATACCAGAACTAAAGCTTTAGTTTAATCATCAGCTTTTCAGTTTATAGTAAGTGTCCAAAGCTTTTAATAACTGGCTTAGGGCAATGCATGTCAGGGAGAAGAGTACTCGGCATCTGCAAATAATAAGATAGGAAAATATCTATATGCAAACTTGAGAGAATGGGAATGTATCTCAGTAAGTCTTTTGAACTGCAAATTGATACAGATGTTATAAGCAAGAACATATTCCTAATTAATGCCAATATGAATTGCGTTGGTATGGTCAAGTGGCCTGCAACCAGATTTTATTACATAGGTAATTGTTACTTCTTATTCATAGCCTATCAATGTTAGTAGCCTCAATTTTTGCCATAACATATTTGTTAATTTTACTTTATATATACCACTTCATTCCCATAAGTTCTGGACAGTTTACAGGAAATTAAAACCAACAATAATTAAAATTTGACTAAAAACAAACAATAAAACCAATTTGGGACTAATCTGGAAGGCCTGTCAGAAGAGATGCATCTTTATCTCCCTCTTGAAGGTAGCTAACTGGGATATCAGACACATCTCTGCTGGCAGACCATTCCACAGTTTAGGGGCACCCACAGAGAAAGTCGAAAGCAAACTTCAGAAGATTATCTCCAGAAGACCTTGGCAGGTGAGGCGCTTTATTTATTTATTTATTTATTTATTTATTTATTTAGTAAGCTGCTATGCTGCCCCATTCACCAAAGCCTCGGGGCGGCTCACAATAAATAAATAATCACAATATAAAAACAATATAATTTGAGTCAACCTGGCCAAAGAATAAAATAAATAATATTAACAATTATAATAACACTTAAATAAAAAGGACTTTGCCTGGCGCCGAAAAACAAATAACGACGGCTCCAGGCAGACCTCTCTGAGGAGCGCATTCCATAGATGGACAAAGGTGCTCCTGAAGGTATTTTGGATCCTAGCTATGAAGGGTTTTAAAGGTTATCAACACCCTTGCACTGTATCTAGAAACATTGGCAGCCAATATGTAGTAGTGATATGTAGTATCTCCATGATGTTCCAGAGATCAACCTAGCTGCCATATTTTGTACTAGGACTGAACTGAAAGCAAACTTGGAGGCAATAAAAGCTGGGTAAATTCCCCCCCTCCCCGCAACTAAATCTTGTAATACAGTCCCTGCTCGACTGGAAAGCACCCTTGCCTAAAGCCTGCCTGTTCTTCCAAGAGATTGTTCTTCTCTATTCACTTGTGAGTTTCTTAATTGGGTGACTAGCAAACAACTTACTAACCTTACTCAGTGAACTGACTGGCCTTATAATTTGCAGCATCCACTCTAGTCCCTTTTTGTTTATCTGGATAATGGAGGCAAGGCTGCAGTCCTCTGGTGTAAGGCACTGATACTAAAACCACTAGGAATGGGGCCCGCTACTCCATGTTGGCCTTATGCAACTTGGGCAGAATATTATCATTCCTAGGTGTCTAGTTTAAGTTTAGAGAAGAAAATGATGCTCCAGTTGCTCTTCTTGCAAACAGATCACTTAATTATGGTTCCCAGGTCTTGACAGTGCTATGAGAATCCATTTTATTTAGTTTACTTTGCCAGCCACTGGAGAAGACAGCTGTGTTATGTGCCCTCAAAGCAGCAATTAAATTCTACCAACCTTCTGTCTATTCCCTATTTCTTTTCTCCTTTATTCCTTTATTAGGTTTTAATGCTACGTCAAGATTGACTGCTCAGGAGGCAAACTCAGTTTCCTGTATTTATTTATCAACTATTATCAATGTATTAATGTATATCAACTATTAAAATTTCTTCATATCCATACATTATTGGTCAAACCAAGATTTGGATGTACAAAGAGAGGCATGCTGTTCCATAGGGATAAGTTAAGTGCGTTTGAAAAGATACAACCATTTCTTGGTACAAGATTAAAATATTTTGTGGGACAGGAGAACCCCACAGTTGACCAAGTACCCTTTGTCTAAACCATTTTTCTGAGTATAACAACAAAGAAGTTATACTCTAACTTGGCAATCTATCTTTTATATAAGATTCTAATTTCATATTTTAAGTAAAAGAGTTTATGATCCATATGAACATCCTGGTTGTCAGTGTTTAAGAATGAAATTAGAGGGAGATTGTGACCCTCACTCTCTAAGCTCATCCTGCAACTAACTGTTTCTGGAAAAAAAAGTATGGAAAACTATAAATAGTCTCTGATTTATGTTCCAGAATCTGATAAAAATGTGAATTCATCCTGCCTCTCCCCATTTATGTTTTCACTCAGTATCACCAGACCTAAGCCATTTATAATAGACACAGCCTAGAATGGGTGCAACCCTTCTCTTTAGACTGCTTGTCTGGTATTGGATAGGCCACCTCTGTTTCAGGAAGTTACTCACTGAAGTGGCAGTAAAGAGCGTTATTGTTCTGGCATTAAATTCCAGCTTCACGCAACATTAGAATTGTTGCAGTGAGAAGCAGCATCTTTATATTAATTGTCCAGAGATTGTAGAGTGCGCTTGTCCCTGAGAGTCATAATTCTTGGCCATCTAATAAATGTAATCTGTTCTGTTTTTACTTTAGTTCAGCGGGCTAGTTTTGCTATGAATGTTTTTTCTGTTTAATGCCGAGTTCCTTTATTTCTTACTGTATACCGCTTTGAATACTAAGCGGTTAATGTTGGTTTTTCTTTCCGTTGACTTGAATTGTAAAGATAGCTAACAAAGCAGAAATAAACAAAACAAGGGAAAAGCAAAGCATTGAAACATAAATCAATCCAATAAAGATGTAGATTAAAGCCACAAAAAAGATCTGAAATATTGCTACCTTGTAAACAGGATGGAGTTGCTTGGCCCTAAAATAAATGATGACAATAGTTCCAGGTGAACATGTCTTCAGAGGCTCATTACTGGGCTGTCACTACAGAAAAGGACATCCAGTAGCCACCTGCCTAACCCCTGAAGGTAGATGGCTACAGCAGAACATCCTCATCAGAAAACCATTTAAGAAAATACGTGTTCTTCAGTAATGCTCCTCCCAGATAATCAAAATACACTAATAGAAATTACATAGGACCTTTAACAATGTGTTGTAGCATGGGGTGCCCCTTTTCAGTGTAGTAATTTATTCCTCCCACCCCATTTTTCTGTTTCCCTCACAAACAGTGCACAACTTTCCATGACCTATAAGCATACAGTGAGATGTACTGGGGGTCTCTTCCTCTGTGTTGTGTATTTCTACGGAGTTTTTGCATTTCTGTAAAACAAATAGCTCCTCTTTATCTGTAGAAGGTGCTATTTTGGCTGCATCAGGATAGGCACTCCACTGAAAAAGCGAGTTTACTAATCTTAAATGGGTCACCTTTTTATCAAGCATTTCAAGTTTATCTGTTAGAATTGTTAACATATTGGATGTTTCAAGAATGGTGTTAAATCTTTAGTTCCTTTCTTTCTATAGGAAATGATAGATGAAGCTGATCGTGATGGAGATGGAGAAATAAATGAGCAAGAATTTTTAAGAATTATGAAAAAGACCAGTCTGTATTAATGGCGATACCTTTAAATGTAACCAGCAAAGACTTAAATATTTCACCATTTCTTGCTGTTTTATGACACTGGAAGAGGACAACAGGTTCAAGTGACATGGGAGGGATTATTTTTTAAATGAAAGGCTCAAAATTGGTTTCTGGACAGCTTTTTGGTATACATAAAGTCTGTTTTTCTTTTGTATCTGTGGTGTTTGTCAGTGGTACAAAGGCCTATATGCCAAAGCAATCATTTCCTTGTGACTACTGTTTGTGTGGCACAGTCACAAGGAATAATCCAGGTGACTGAATTTGTGATGTTTTAGGACGAGGCATCCTAAAAAACTGAAGGCAAGGACTTTGTCACATTGAACTGCACAAAAATCCCTACATCTCACTAAAAATGTCAGTATATGAATGCTTTATTTAGTTCCTTTTCTGAGGATAGAACCTGATGCCTATTGTAATTGAAGGGAACTTCAGAAGTTAGACTGCTAGAGATACATACTAGTTTCACTTGATTTTTTTTTATATAATAATGAACCCTAAATACATCCTATATGATGATTTTAACGTTGCACAATTTTCAATAAAGCAGCATCGTGTTGTATTTTGGAATTCTCTTTAATGTAGAAAATTATTTTTTGAAGATGGGAGACAGGTGTTTATATAATTTTATAAACTGTTAATTTCATCAACTACCCACAATGGCTTTTTAAAATTTCATTTCTATAGCACCCAATAGCAGAAGCTGTCTTGGGTGGTTATCAACATTCAAATACAAAAGATACAATAAAAATAGAACATTAAAATACAGCATGAAATTCCAATGTGCAAATTCAAAAAAGCTCGAGTCCAATAGTCAAAAATATAAAATAGCTTAACCTCTAAAACAATTGCAGTTTAAAACAGACCTAATTAAAGTAGGAGACACAACCCATCATATGCCATTAAAAGCCTGGGAACAGGCTGAAAAGATGACCGTGTCAGGTGGTCTTCGGTAGGGAGACCATTCCACCACTGAAAAGGCCCCCTTCCTTGTTGCTTCATTGCTTCTTTCTGGTCCTCCCTTGGAGGTGGCAGTCAGAGGAAGGTTCCAGGTGAAGATCATAGGGTCTGGGAAGATTAGGTTGGGAGAAGTGTTCCATTATGTATTGAAGTCCCAAGCTGTGTAGGGCTTTATAGGGTAAAACTAGCATGCAGAATTGTGCTAGGTAGTCAATGCAAGTGAGCCAGAAGTGGTGTTTTGTTTGGACCTTCGTTCCAGTTATTAATTTGGCTGCCACCTTTTGCACAAGCTGCAGTTTTCAAACATTCTGCAAGGGCAGCCCCACATAGAGAAGATTGCAGTAATCTAACTTGGAGATTATCAAAATGTAGATAAAATGGTACTACTCCTATCCAGATACAGGCAAAGCTGACAGAGGGCCCTCTGTGCCACTAAGTCCACCTGAGCCTCAAGTGACAGAGCAAGGAGCATCCCCCAACCTATGAACCTGCTCCTTTAGGAGGAGTGCAACTCCATCCAGAACAGGATAAAAACAAACCTTCCAGTCAGAGGGACCACCTACCGAAAGCATTTTATTCTTGCTGAGATTGAGCTTCATGTTATTAGCCCTCATCCAGTCTACTATTGCAGCAAGAAACTGTTTAGCACATCCACAGCTTCACCTGATGAGGATGTAAAGGAGAACGAGAAAGCTGCATAACTTAAACTCCAGATAAATCCACCCAGTGATTCCCTGTAGATGTTAAATAGCATAGAGACCAACCCCTGAGGAGCCTCAGAGTGAAGTATCCATGGGGCCAAGCAATATTCCCCAAGTACCACCCTCTGCAGCCAGCCATCGAAATAGGAGCAGAACCAGGGCAGTGCAGTACCTCCCATTCTCAACCAAGACAATTGCTCCAGAAGGATACCATGGTGAATGGTATCAAAAGCTGTTGAGAGTCCAGGAGTATCAATGGGCTCACTCCCTTTGACTTTCTCATGACACAGGTAAACACAAAAAAACAACCAAAGCTGTTTCTGTGCCAAAACCAGGCCTGAACCCTGATTGGATAAGACTGATTATCTGGATTCATTTCAATCAGCCTGGAGCTGCTTGGTCACTACTGGCTCAATAACCTTACCCAAGAAGGGAACATTTGCCATCAGCCTGAAGTTAGGATGTTCTGCATCCAGGGAGGACTTCTTAGGGAGCAGCCTCAGTACCTCAGCACATGACCACATCCTCCCTCTCCCCTAGTCTTGCTCTTTCTATTGATCCCTTTATTGTTTTGCTTTTCTTGATTCCTGTCCATAGGAGTTAAACCATACTATTTACCATACTATCTTGCCCCCGTTTCCAGGTTCACTCCAGCCCATCCTGTATCACCCCTCTGCTTTGCTATTTCTTCCATCTTCCCAGCCTCTAGTCTCACTATTTCATCCTCTCCACACCTCTTTTGACTAGACACATATACCTTGGGAACCATTTTGTAGTGGTGCCCACAGCAGTTTGTCAAAGTCCCAAATAAGTCAACAGGTTGGAGGATGTTTAGGTAGTACAACAGCCTTCACCAGCTTGGTGCCTCCCAGAAGTTTTGGGTTACAATTCACACCTTTTCTGACCATTAACTATGTTTGCTATGGCTGATATGAGTTAAAGGCATAAACACTTGGAGGGCATCCAGTGAAAGAAGTCTAAAGAGACACTTTTACTTTCTGCATTAGTCACCACTACAGAAGGATCAAGGATGGCAGAGATAATTGCAACTGGGGGCAAGCAGGAAATCTGATAATAGAAATGTGAAGGAAAAATGCATTAAAAAACTTCATATGGCAACATGAAGTAGGCATACAGTAAGATGAGCAGTCTGCCAATAGAAGGGGGAGGGGATTTCTAGCAGCCTGGGGCTTTTGGGGACTGATTGTATAAGATTAAAGGAATGCTTTAGAAACATAATTGCCACCTACATTGTTTAAGTTTACGGTAACAATGGAGAACAACTGTGATTTTCTTGAAGTTCCATTTTATTATTCATAGTGAAACTCCCAAAGATTCACCAGGCTTGACAGTTACTTTATCTGTATGCTTTTGGCTCCCTCCGTGAACACTGTTTCATGATCTTAAGTTCTTATTCATGTGCAAAAACAAACCCCCAGATTTCTCCGATGAGATATTGTGTCCTCATTTTTAATTTACTGTATAGTGTTAAAGAAACATTCTACCTACATGCATTTTAATTTACTCAGATTCCTTTGCTCTAGTTCTCATAACATTTTGAAGCCTTACTGTACTTAAACCATTGTCATCAATTTTTCTATTTCTTTGTATTTTATTGGCTGTCTATGATTGGGCAAATCTAGCTTGGTTGTGTCTTTTTTACTCTTTGGTGTGTTTACAACTGTTTTTACACTTACTGCTGCTGGGAAACAAGGAGGTACATTGTCTAACGTTAGATTTTGACTTACAAATTGCGTTTTACACTATGACAACACAACAGGCTTAAGTAATACTATGACTTCCTACAAGCATTGGCACAGCAGACCTGTATTCTCATTTTTAAATTCTTCCTAGTAACCATATGAAAACATTTATTAAGTCCCAGAGGAAATAACTGTATTTAATCCATTAAATGGACTAGTGTTGCCTCTCATTTGAACAGTTAGTATATCTTGACATCTGAAAGTGTAGTTCACAGAGATCAGAAAGCGCAACATGTAAATGTATAGTAAAAGTTAGCTAATGAAAACTTTTAAAATATAGATCAATGTATAGGGAAAAGCTTTATTTATTTATTATTTAGGAGATCTATAGGCCATCCATCACTGTCGTCTCTGCACGGCTTACAGAATATTATGAATCCTAAACAAAATAAATTGGCTATACCACGAACTGAGCATAAAATGTATTAAGCCGCCCCGAGGCTTCGGCGAATGGGGCGGCATAAAAATGTTTTAATAAATAAATAAATACATTGCTCTTGAAGGCTGGCATATAAGGGAACTTGATACATTTTATAATGAAACAGCATTTTTTTAGAAAAACACTTTTGTAAAAACCTAGGAGTACGATCATATGCATTCATCCAGGCTTAAGATTCACTGAACCCAATGGAGCTTATTTCTGAATAGCCAAGCATAAAATTTCATGGGAAGAAAAACGCAATCCTATGTGTGTTCACCAGGCAACTGAGATGCTGGCAAAGCAGGGGAAGCCAAAGAAAATGTCCCCCACTAGGTGGCAGTGATGATTGTTCCCCTTACCTTGAGGTGGATGAATGCCTGCCATTTTAATCCCTCTGCAATGCCTCTAGGACCTTCCTCTGATGTAGGGTCACTTGAGTCACCAAGAAGACTCAGAATGCTAAGAATGTACTGAGGTTAGTGAAGGATGCTAAAAGCAACAAAAAGGCCCTCTACATATTACATGCATAGTAAAAGAAGAAAGAAATGGTGGTTCAACTACTCAATGAGGATGGCAAAATGATAAAAGATGACAAAGAAAAAGTAGAAATGCTCTATTTCTACTTTGGTTCAGTCTTCTTCCAAAACGGGTATATGACCTGGTAAAGTACAATCTGAGCAATATTGACCAGAGTTTGCTGGTGCACTGCTGCCATTGTCTATGAAAGATCCTCCAATAGTGTTGGCTTCAGCTACTGCTGCTGTCCAGTAGCTATCATTAAGGAGTTTCTCTGCTCCCAATACCATTACAAATAGCAATTCTCTTCTGCTGATGTGAGCATTATTCCTGAGGAGGAGGACGCATCTTAGTCTGGTGTCTCAGTTTTGACATTCTGCCTTGAGTGACCCTGCTAAGAGACCAGATAATGAAATAGTTTGGCCTTAATGGCTCTCTTCCGACTTTATTATTCTATGATTCTGTGAGTGACACACCATAGGAGCTGCCGGAACAGTGTAAGGTATTAAAATGGCAGATGCTAGTACCAGTCCTTACTAAGACGGCTAGATCTTTTCCACTGCTTTAGCGATACCGACCTTACTCAAAATAAGTGGAACAGGATGGTGGGCTCTTTGAAAGGCTCAAGGTCACTGCGGGTGCCCACTCACACTAGGCTTAACTGTAAGCAATAAACAGTGGCACCAAAGCAGCAGAAGGTGGGAGGGGGAGAGGAGGAAGAGCAAGAAGCAGACACCAAAAAGGCAGCATTTTCAGCAGCAGCATTTTGGTGTATGGTGGACTATTTCAGCCTCTCTGACAGCTTTATGCTATAATGAACAATGAATGCAAGCACAGTGTTCTTTGGCTGACAGGAGGAAAACTGATGGGATTGAAACATGGTGCTGGAGGAGGGCTTTGCAAATAACGCAGAGTGACAGAAAGACGAACAAGTGGTTCCAAGATCAAATCAAGCCAGAGCTTTTCCTATGGGCAAAAATGAAGGCTGAAAAAAAGGATACTTTTGGAAATTTGAAAAAAAAAGCTCATCTTCAGAGCCATTCCCCACCTGTTCTCAGCTGTGAAACACACTATTCTTCTGCTAATAGATGCAGGTTTGAAAAGTGGCAGAAGTGCAATAGAAGATAATTTGTAACCCACCCAGGGAGACGTGGCTAATGAAGTGGGCTAGAAGTGAAATAATAAATAATTTCCCCTCCTCAGCACTGCAGTGTATTGATGGGCAGTGTGCTGGGATAGGAGAACTCAGTGGCCCAGGGATGATATAGGGAAGACTGGGCCATAGGCTGTGCTACTTCTCAGAATTGTCTTTGCTATCTGGTTGTGCTAGTACTTGGTGGCACAGAAAGAGGGAGAGGAACTCCCACCCCAATATGTGCCATTGCTTGCATTTATCATACCTACAAGGGCGGCTTGTTTTATAGTGTATATTTGTATTTTATTGTATATATTTTAAAATGTTATTTTAAATTTTTTGTTGTAAGCCGCCCCGAGGCTTCGGCGAATGGGGCGGCATAAAAATGTTTTAATAAAATAAATAAATAAATAAATAAATAAAATATTTAAAAATAATGTGGAATGAGTTTCAGGGGAGCTGGAAGAGTTTCTGAGAATGAGGATGTGGAAAAACAGCAGGGACTGGCCGGAGGGGGGATTCTTCTCTGCCTCTTGAACTAAGCTGAAGAGTTTGAGGATTTTAAAAATCTGCCTCTCCTTTGGGTCATACTTTTGAAACCCCCACAATTGTTCTGAGTTTGGCTTCTCAGAACTTCATTAACATTTCTAAGCATGGCCCAAGCCTGATGCACTTCCAAATGTGCATCTTACTGAAAGCAATGGAATGTGAATAAGCAGAGCCCAAATACTTAATCTGAATTATGGTTCTTATTTCACAAGTGATACATGCACAGATCACTGCATCAGGCTGATGATTTAGGAATTTGACAAAATATTATTTCAAAATGCTAAGTGACATTTAATCTACCATCTCATTTTGTACATGGAGTTAATTTACTTCATAGTATATTTACTGACAGTTGTTCTAAATCCACAGAATTATGCCCTGGTAATTCCACTGAACAATGCTAAATCACAAAGGTGTACTTTTTCATCCCTGACTACTTATCAGCAGTATATAACCAATTCCAAAGATAACTATTACTTTTGGGGAAAATGTTTCATTCAAATTCATCTTGACATTTATACTAATAGCTGTTCCCATTTAAACTGATTTTTCCCCAGTTATCAAATGGAAAATACCGATAGGAAATAACATACATGCATATATTACTGGCCACTGAACATAGCTGTATTCTTTTTCTTTTAGCTACCGGATGTGTTCTTCCCTTTAAGAAAGTTAAAACTACGACATATTTTTTCTGTGGAAAAAGTTTACTTAGCAAAACTTTGGCCCTTGAATGATGTCATGAGAACTTAACTAAGCAGCAAAAAAATGAAAAAG
Organism: Varanus komodoensis; assembly: GCF_004798865.1. Classification (NCBI taxonomy): domain Eukaryota; kingdom Metazoa; phylum Chordata; class Lepidosauria; order Squamata; family Varanidae; genus Varanus; species Varanus komodoensis. Next base: position 28,485,662 of record NW_025335568.1, on the reverse strand, counting down.
TCCCCAGATGCAGCACTGCATTTGTCAGACCATTTTCAAGTAAAATGCAACCACGTTGCTAGAATGGCAACCTCAAAATTGCTGTGCAGATTATAATGATGTGAATAGGGAGAGAACGTGATGATGATTAGTTTCATTTATACTTTCTACAGTGAATCATATTTATTGTTTTGTTTTTAGTGGCATGTGGAGATAGGGTGAATCACCTATTTATGAACCATTTCCTATTGCATTTCTATAATCTGCAAAAGTTAGCCTGAAGAAACAACATTAAAGGTTGTAAAACAATTGATTTCCACTTTTTCTTTTCTTAAGCCTCCTGAGCACTTACTCTAGTGCCATCTTATCGTTTTAAAAATCAAATATGCAAAAGCCTCATAATAGGTGGTTTTTTGTTTTTTTGTTTTTTGTTTTTTTGTTTTTGTTCTTTGAAAGCACTCCTTTATGTTAGTTTCTACTAGGTTGAACTATATATAACCCAGTAATGACTAAGCTATAGGAAAAGCATTTCTTCAGTTAAAAATGGGTGGGTGGAGAAACCTGGTTATAATTAAGGGGTCACAAAGCAAGGATAGCTGAAAAGTAAGTAAAAAGGAATAGAACAGGGAGGAATGAAATGAGTTGTCAGAGGGTTCTAGAATTCCATTCAATGGAATTTAAGTTTAAAGTATGCAAACGGTTGACTCAGCATGTTCTTAAGGTACATGTTAGAAAAAAAACAAATGTTAGCTTATGTTGGATCAGGAATATGCAGTACTTAACTTTACAGGATGCTCAGTTTAATGTCCAGCCCAGGGAGTCTCAGCTGGTAGCAACTCAGCTGTTATTCCAGCAGCAGGAAAAGACAATTGCAGTTAGCTGTGTCAGAACTTTTTACTGGCCATGAAGTGTTTATATTCTTTTCTATGCTGTTCTAAGTTATTACGTTTAAGACCTGCTTTACTCTTATTTATTGTTGGTATTCTTGTTTAGGTACTATAAGCCACTCTGGGAATTACAGAAACACAAATCTTTGTGTAAGTGCTTAATAATTCAAATCATAAAGGCAAACATCTAGTCACATACCTTTTTGTTCATTCAGGCCTTTTAAATAACCTAAAACTTCCCCTTGAGCCAGAAGAAAAGTCAGTCTCAAATGTACCTTTCTTGGTTAAGGTACATTGCAATACCAGATTCATCTGGATTATGCTGATTATCTGGACCCATTTCAAACAGTCTTTCAGCCAGGATATGGGACTAAGGCTGCTTTGGTTGCTTATGCTGGGAAGATGATGGGGGGAATAATACTCTATTAGTTAGTTTGCTTATTTATTACACTTTTATACAGCTCAATAGCCAAAAGACTGTCTTTATTAGTAGTTCACCTCTACATCTTAGCAAAATTTGATACAACCAAATTATGGTATTCTTCTGAACTGCTGGTGTAACTGACTTTAGGGGCTGCCATTTTGCAGTGGGTTGGGTCCCTTCTGTTCTTAAGGTAGTACTGGGGAATTACATGGACAATACCCTATCGAGTCCTACAGGGCCCTATCTTGTCCCACAAATCACTTACATGAAATTGCTGGGAGAGATTTTTCAGATGTTTGGAGTAGGATGCCACCGGTATGCCAATGACACACAGTTCTATTGTGCTTTATAAATAACATAAAGTAATGTTGTGACACTTACAAAAGTATGTTTTTATTTTGTTTTAGCATTTGTAAGCCGTCCAGAGAACCTTCAGGTAATGGGGTGGCATAGAAGTGGAAATAAATGAATGAAACTCTTGCACAATGCCTAGTTTCAGTAATAATCTGGATCAGGTTCACTAATGATCTGGATCAACACCACCCAGACAAGATAGAATGGTGCTAGACAGTAGAATGCCTAATTCTGAGATTGTGATTCAACCTGTTCTGGAATGCAGTGTTCATCCCTGGATAATCAGATCGATGGGTTAAGAATGCTCCTTGATCCCGCAGGGCCCTTGGATCTTTGGGTGATGGGAAGGACTGATTAGTACAATTATATTTGCTGTATCATCTGCTGCTCTTCTTGAATCAGGTCTAACTTATCTGTGCCTTGATTATGTCTTATGCATACTATTGCAATGCACTCTGTGTAGGCTCCCTTGAAGAATGTCCAAAAGCTATAACTGATACAAAGTGTGGTACCTGGACTATAACAGATAGCAGGACCATATCACATTTCTGTTGAAAGACCTACACTGCTTGCCAATTTCTGTCAAAGGTCAATTGAAAGTATTGGTTTTACATGCTTAAGTTAGAACCTGGATACTTAAAGACCTGCTTGTCTCCTTATGAGCCTGCCTGGATATTAGATGTGGACCAGTTTGAGGACGTTATTACCCAAAGGGTAACAATTTGTGAATCCATACATTAAGAGGTTTTCATGTTATTTTCTGACAACTATTAATATGCACATTGCAAATTAATACATAAACCATAATCTATATAGTATGTTATATAGCAGGGGTAGCCAGACTTGCTCAACGGAAGAGCCACATACAGTAAATGCCTGCTGCCTGAGGACTGCAAGTGGGTGCTTGCATGCAGCAGCAGCAGCAGGTGGAAAGCAGCAGGCCGCAAAATAAACTCAGAGCTGCACGTGGCTCCCAAGCCTCGGTTTGACCATCTCTGCTGTATAGTATGTACCATATAATGAGTCTTCATATGATTGGCTTCTGATCCTATGTTGCAACCAAAGGTGCTTTATTATGATGTTCACTAAAAAATGCAAAATAAATATTATTCCCATGCTTTTTAAAGTATGTTTAAAAAGCAAATCAAAATTTACCCCAACTTTTCAGTTAGAAGTTAGGGCAAAATGTGACTAATCAGTGAGCAAGTTGATTTGCCAGAACAATACAGGTAAGACTCCATGAGCAGTAGTAGAAATACACAGCATCTTAATTTACTCACGTATGTCTCATATTGCAGTTTTTGACTCATACTGAAAATGGGAATTTACCCTCTCACTTTTTTCCTGTCCAATATGCGAATGGGACACATTTTCATTCACTTCATAAATCCTTGCTCCTACGCACAAACTCTCTTACCTATATGCATCTAGCCAGTGGAAAAGAAAAATGGGTTACTCATTAATCCATGAAATAAAGCTTTCCAATCGAAATGTGTGGTTTTTCTTATCTCTCTAGAAAGTCTTAATAAATAGGTAGGTACAATGTACCTGAGAGCAGCTAAATTAATCCAACTCTTTAGACAACAGTTCTTCTCCTTCTGATCTGTTTAAAATAAAACTTTCGCAAATATGGAAAAAGTACTAATTTGCTGCTTGCTTTCTATCTGTTCCACAAGTTTGGTGCAGGGTGCACCTCAACAATATACAGTTTTTCAACAACTCATTCAAACCTTAGAGGGCTTTGGAAACATGGTGAAAACAGTAAGTATAGAATGCATGTCAACCTAAAAAAAATGATGACATTCTCAATGCTTAATGTGAAAACTATTTTTCCATTCATTGAAATTTGTAATAATAAAGTTTTATATAAAGGTTCAATGTATAAAATGTTCTTTCTTTTATCTTTACCTAGGATGCTGAAAAACTACATTCACCAACAAATACGCTGGTAGGATTACCTCAACATTTTATTTTTAATATTCTAACTTGCATTTTTCTTTCCAAAATCTAGCTATTGGCATGCATAGAAAACTGAAATTAATGTATTGCAAAGTGTGAAATTCCTATGCAATTGATACTTGTAATAGATATTGCTCAACTGTCATTAAAATGCTAATAAAAGATGCAATAGTTTAGAATTGTCCTTTTCTCTGAATGCATCATGAGAAAAGAGTACTCATCCTTGTGGAGTCGTAATAGCTCACTGTATTCAAATATAAGAATAAAGAAATATCAATCAAAGGCTCAGGCATTCAGCTTTCTCAGCCCAAACAGAAAACCAATTTATTAAGAAATTCTGTAGCTGATGACAGTCCTTTTACTGAGCTATCTCCAATGAACAGCAAACTATGAAATGGCAGTCTGAAGCTTTTTGTTTATTTTGTTATATTTTTCACTTATTAAATCTTCAGAAAGTTTACAGCAGTTTATATAGGACTTATGCTACTGTCTTCTAAGGACAAGCTCATAATATCCAGTAAGCTTCAATTTCAGATTCCTTGTAACCATCCACTGATTAATTTATGAATGTGTTTGCTTAATTGAAAGTTACAAACTGAGTTACTTTTAATCATGGTTTTCTCAAAAAAATGTTCATATAAGAAAAGATGCTTCCATTGCTAAAACAATTGTCTATTTCTGTGATTCTTAGCATGAACTACTGCAATGCTTTAAGATACAGTTCTTTCACACATGTTAAAATCAATTCTAAGGCAATTGGCACATTAAACAATTTTAAAAGACCAAGACGTTCTTCCTAGATTAAGGGGCACCATACAGTGAGAATTCTAAAATTAAAAGTATTTAAAACAATTGCTTTAAGTCCCAAAAATGTTTAGAAAGCATTTTTTAAAATCATATTGCTCCATAAATCTCCATATTTTTCAAAAAGGATTTACTTCTGAAAACTGAAGAATGCATGTTAATACTCTGTTTGCCATGACTTTTTATCAGAACATAAACAAAATGCCTAATTTTCAGAAGTGTGGATTTATCATATATGTATATTAAAAATAAGTACAGAAATAACTCACCCAATTTTCTTCTGCTTTACTACATTCTGTTAATGTTTTTTCTTTACTAACTTGTGATACCAAAGTACTAGAGTTCTCATCCAATCTGCATTCTTTGAATGGTTGAATACTCACGTCAAAACATTGTTTATCACTTAGAAAAATTTGTCAGGATTCGAGAAACCTCCCAACTACAGTTAGTGACTAATCTCTTAATCATAACTTCTCTACAAGTAGTCTGTCAAGTTCAGGAAGTTAGTGGTTTCACACACATACACAGCGGTCTTTTAATGTCCTGACCAACTGTTTTCTGGTATAGAAGACTCTTCCAGGAGATAGCAGTCTTTGTGCGAGTGTTCTACTATGGGGTGCTTCTTTCATATGCAAACATTGGATCCGGGATAATTGTTCAGACTTTTTGAAAAGGCTGACTTTCTCTTTGACACTTGTAGAGGTGTTGCATTTCCCTTTAAGGAGCATGTGCACAGCTTCTGATGCTTGTAGACCAGTTATTTTCCCTGAATGCTGAGCTGGTAGTGGTGGCCAGGGCTGTTGCTGATTAGTTCTAGCTGATACTCCAGTTGTGGCCTAGATAAACTTAGTCTCAGAAGTTATTTTCAGATTAGACTCCTGCAGTGCTTTCTAGGTGAAGCTGACTTTAAAAACTGCTTTGCAGCTTCAGTTAGTGCAAACTATAGAATTCAGATTTTTGTCCAACACCCACTGATCAGCGAATGTACCTTCAGTTGTTTGTCAGTTGGCTGTTCATAGGCTAAAATTAAAGTGCTGGTTTTGGTCATTAAAGCCTTAAAGATCTAGAGCTGATTAGGGACATAACCTTCTCTGTGTCAGCCTTTTGATTCATTAGATAACTGAGCACAGGAAACAGAATATTCTACCTGCGGGGTTCTGTTATTTCTTTCATTCATTCGCTCCCTAACACACACATGCATGTACCCTACCTTTTGAAAGACACATCTGAGGGTTAAGCCTAGCAAAGATAATAGACAATAAGGAAAACTTGGGGTCTTGTATATTATGAACTATCAATTAATTCTTGTGGGTTGATGCCACATGTTTTGTGAACAGAATGACATCAAAAGGTAAAATGATACGGGGATAAAAACAAAACTAGTGGGGGAGGAAAAGTCCATATGTGCTAATCTGTCTAGGAAATTGAAAGACAAATTGCAAGCTTTAGTCAACTGACTTTCAAGTGAAAATGCAGGAAAAGCCCTGCTTATGAGCTTCCTGGAGACATCTGGTTGGAAGCATGATTGAACTAGTCTCTAGGAAGAACTTTGGTCCTATTCACCAGAGCTATATTTTTACTCTGGTAGCTTTCTTCCATATAGACAGTGCAACATCAAAAAATCTAGCAAGGTTACATCTTAATGATTTCATGCAAATAGTCAAGGAAAAGAGTTACAACATGCTTTTGCTTCCTGTGCTTCAGGTTCACATGCTAGAATACAAAAACTGCCTACTGCACTTGTAAAGGCTGTTTAAAGCAAGATAAAGTAATAATAATATGGCTATGAAACTATGTGGGGAGTCATATTGACTATTAAAAAATTATTGAAAATTCAGAAATATTTTATCAATATAAAAACATGTATGTTTATTTGTGTGTTTATTCATTCCAGGAGAAATGCTTATTCTCTGCTTTTGAGTGCTTTGTAAACGAATCCTCAAATTTAAAGCCAAAAAATCAAAGTGAAGAAAATTTCAATGTTGCTCTTACTCGAATCAAATTTTCTCTACATAAATTTAACCTCCAAGTTCCTGATAAGGTATGACCAATGCTTACATTTTATTTAGTACATGAATTTGTACAACAATTTCTCAGATGTTTTGATATGTCCTCTTTGAATCTACCATACGTTTTCTAAATAATTCTAGCACCTTTACATTTAAAGATAAACTTATGTATCACTTAACCACTTGTTAAGCTTGCCATAATGGACAGACCATGCATTCCCATGATAAGAAAATTCAATGGCAGATGATCTACAAGCAAAACAGAGCACAAGATTTTAATTATAACACAATATAAACAAAAGTAATGAAAAACAAGAATAGAATCATAGAATACTAAAGTTGGAAGGGGCCAGAAGGCCATCAGGTCCAAGCCCCTGCTCACTGTAGGACACTAAATTAAACCATCTCTCTCAGATGGCTGTCCAGTTGCATCTTGAATGCCTTTAGTGTAGGAGAGCCTAGAACCTCTCTTCCTAATTGGTTCTATTGTCATACTGCTCTAACAGTCAGGAAGTTCTTACTGGTGTTCAGCCAGAACCAGGCTTCCTGTAACTTGAGCCTGTTATTCCATGCTCTGTGGCCTGGAATGGTTAAGAGATCCTGTCCTTCCTCTTTGTGACAGCCTTTCAAATACTGTCAGAATGCTTTCAAATCTTCCCTCAAGTCTTCTTTTCCTGAGGCTAAACACACCCAGTTCATTCAATCTCTCCTCACAGGACTTTGTTTCCTGTCCCCAGATCATCCTTGTTGCCCCCCTCTAAAACCTTTCCACCTTGTCTGCATCTTTCTTAAACTGTGGTGCCCAGAACTGGACACAGTATCCAGATGATTCAATAGAGCACTTAAGTTTGTATCTAATGTTTATTTTTCTTGCCATGGTCATTTCCAGAACCGATAAAATTATTACCTTCTTTGGAAAGGCAACTGCACCATGTCTCAGCTCAGAAGATCTAGAAGTATTAGTGCATCAGATTATGGTGCAAAGTAACTGAACTAGATTAATAATAGATCTTCTATTAGAAAATTAGTAATAGAATAAATAGGCCTTGATTTTATTTCAGCTCAGTTGATACTATGAACACACTGGCTAAGATCCACACAGTGCATGAATCAAGAAGGATGTGGGGATTTTTGTGATTTCACTTCCAGTGAAGTGTTGTCACCTCTTGTGAAGTGTTGAATTCCAACCTGCAGGAACCCAAACTTTTAGCAGTGACTTTTGGAGTGACCCAAGGGGCTTGCACTAGGAAGCCTCCAGCGCTTTAAGCACTTAAAGTTGGTCCCAGACTTCAAGTGATAGCCAATGAAGGTAATATAAAATTGGCATCATATGGACACACTTAGCTCTAACATATGAAGGTACTGCACAGGATGTATTTCAAGGTATAAGGGAATGGCTTTCCATTATTATGTCACCTTTGTAAAAGGAAATGCCATATTGCAGTATGGACATAAATACTAATATGATATGCATTTCCCCAAATATGTGATTAATAATACCATTTTTTAAAATCTTCTAGCTATGTTCTCCTTGTACCAATTATGAGAAGAAACCTGTACTGGCTTTTATACAGGACTTTATTACGCTGCTACGCAAGGTAAAAGAAATATTCACAATCATCTCAATGTTGCAATTTTTCTTCCAGTTTATCTATATAGTTTTCATGCTGTTTAACCTTTATAAACCTTTATTTTTACAGATGAATATGCATGCAATGGGAAGCCTACTTATTTAAAGAGCCACTGTAAATTGTCGGATACAAACACAAATGTGAATATTGTCCACTATTGCCCATTCTTATTTTTGATGTTGTTATCACAAAAGATTATACAAAGATTCACTTGGATGTATTCAAAATGCCAGAAATAATCTAAGCAGTTCATATTGAAAGAAATGAATTATTTTTAAAGCACAAGGGTATTCAGCAGGGCCCTGTGATCATGCTGATTCTATTGTACAAGCAGGACTCACTGCTTGCTCAACTGGGATTTAGTATTTCATAAAGAAAGTATTTTGTTTCTTGACTGGGGCAAGTCAGGAAAGGTCAATTACACAAGCTCTGCTGACTAGCCCCATTCCAGATATGAATGTATCAGTTTGTTTTTAGTTCTTCCCTGAAATGCCAAATCACTTGTTGCACAAGAAGTGTGGGTCCCATTGGTGCTTGGGCACAGTGTAGGATACTGCCCCATGATTGCAACTTAAGTCATGCATTTTCATTACCTTAGGAGTTTTACTAACTTTTGGGTAAATAAATTTTGGTAAAAAGTAAAGCACAGTATACAAGCCTTGGAAGGATGTGGTCAAACAACTGTTGCTGGAATGTCAATTACAGATAGATGTGCAACAAAATCCAGTATTTGCTTTTCAGTACATATTACTGAAGCTGGAATTCTTAACATGCTTAGTAGGAACTAAGTCCTATTAAATTAAATGAGAATTAATTCTCATTAAGCAGACACTGGATTGCACTTCATCAGATTAACTCTTGCCACAGCTTTCATCCATGCATTCTACTGGGGATTTAGCAGTAGAACATCTCCAGTAGATTGTATCTTCTATTTGGAAGGCAAATGTGTAAAGCCAACATCTCATAGGTATATGTCCTTTAGTTATGAATATATAAAAATATTCATAACAAGTTGAAATTAATTAGATGTACTGGAAAAAAAATCTACATCTGTATTTTAGAAAATGTGTAATAGATACTGTTTTGGTATCATGAGCAATAAGCTACCTCAGGCCATCTAATACTGAGGGTAATTGTGTTGGAACTGGCTAATGAAGCATATTTTCATAAAAAGTGTTATTAGTAATGTTTCATACAAAGGTCTTGTTCAGGATATTTCTGTTTGCAAGGTAAGAAGGGTGAGATTACAGGGCAGAAACAAGCTTATTCTTGTTTCTATCCTGTATTCACAAGCAAATTCTGCAACAAGCACAATTTGTATCCCACCATGCATCTTACCCAGGTAGATTAGGCATACATGTGTGTAAGTATGTCTGTCAGCACTGCACTTTCCTAGCCTTCTCATGTAAATCTTGAGGGGAAAACCCACTATTTATAAACATGTATACCATTCATAAAATTGTACTACAGTCATGCATTCTGTATTGAGCAATTGGTTTCACAATATGAAAATAACTTCTGAAAATACAAAAGGAAATTGGAATTCTCTCTCATTTTCCCATGGAACTGTCCATCTGAGATGCATATCCCTTTTTATTCAACTGTTTAAAATGAAACCAGACTTTAACACAAAATAGATTTCAATTCTTAAAAAAAATGTTACTATTCCTCCATCTTAGAAGCCATAGGTTCACAGCATACTTCTTGTACAATAATTATTTAAAGAGAAACATTAAAAGTGTAATCTTTACATATGCTTACTAGTGAATAAGCCCCATTAGACATATTGCAACTTCAAAGTAAACATGCAAAGAATTACAGGGTAAATCAGAGAGTTTTTTTTTAAAAGAGTACTGTAGATCTGCTATGCTCTAGCAAATAAAATTAATTTAAACTTAAATGTAACATCATGGAAATTGTCCTGCCTTAAGGATGGAATTGCTTTTTGCTGCCTTTGGCATTATTATCTGTGTCAAGAAAAAGGAAATGCAAGGGGGAAAAGGCAAAAATGGCCTTTACCAGTTCTGAGCATTTTAGTATATAAACAGCTCTGTAGTACCACCTACAGAACAAGGATCAGAGTTAGCAGGAATTTACAATGTTCTTAGCTGAATAAGATTTACACTCAGTCAATGGTGGAAAAATAATTTTCTCCTACGGAGGATTAAGAATGTGTTTATGATATCAGTCATAAATGTTATCAATGACCATCAAAGCCTGTGTCCTAGCACAGCTTAAATACTCCTGTGTTCTCACATTGTGAAAACTATACATTTTGCTTTAATTTAATTAATATTTATTACATGTACTGTGTTAAATACTGGAGTTCTGTTTATTTATATGCCAGTTTATAAAATTTATTTAACATTTCATAATATTAAATTGTGTTCAAATGAAAGAACTTGTTTCTCAAAGTGTGTTTCATTACTTTGCAAAATACTTATTTCAAGATCAAACAGCCCATGATACAATTTTTGCTGTATCACATGCCGCTAAAACTCTATCTGATAAGTTATATTATGTCCAGGACTGTTGATTCTTGACAGTTAATTTAAAAGCAAATGAACAATGCAGTCCTATGACATACCTTTTCAGATGTAAGCCATGGGTTCAGTGAGGCTTATTCCCAAGCATATATATTGGATTGCAATTATATATGCAGAATATAAACACAAATAACTATTGACGAAATAATGTTAAAAGTTATTTTAGGAGCTGATAGATGAAGTACAGATTAGGGGATTAGTAATCACTCCATCCTTTGCTTTGAGATCAGGGGACTGGGGACGTGCAGCAGGTCGAGCACTAGAAGCTGGGACTTCAAGAGGGCCAACTTTGGCCAACTGAAGGCCAGACTGGGGAAAGTCTCCTGGGATAGGTTACTGGAAGGTAAGCGAGTTGAGCAGGGGTGGATAGCACTCAAAAGGGATGTTTTGGAGGCACAAGCCTTGACAGTACCTCTAGTCAGTAAGGTGGGGAGGTGGAGGAGAGTGCCGCCGTGGATGCAAAAGGAGGTGGTTAGGGATTAGACAAAAGAGGAACCTCCGTAGGAAATGGGTACTGGGGCAAATAGACAAAAGGGTATACCGGGAGGAGGAGGCCCATTGCAGAAGGGTTCTTCGCAAGGCTAAGGCTGATTACGAGCTGAGACTTGCCAAGAATATCAAGAGCAACAAAAAAGGGCTTCTTTCAGCATGTAAATAGGAAGAGGAAGGGGAGACAAGTTGTGGGACCACTAAATAAGGAGGAAGGCGATCCAGTGACTGATATGAAGGAACAGGCACAGATGCTAAATGACTATTTTGCCTCTGTGTTCTCCCCAAAGCAGGATGGGGGATATCCGCATAGGAGATTAGATGAGGCTGGGGACTTAGGGGCACAGATTAGAGTCACCCCCCTTGAAGTCGAGGGGCTCCTCAGGGCATTGGACATTACAAAGGCGCCAGGCCCTTATGGGTTACACCTGAGAGTACTTAGTTGGCAGGGGTTCTCTCACACCCGCTGGCCTCCATTTTTGAGACCTTGTGGAGAACGGGTGAAGTTCCAGAGGACTGGAGGGTGGCATCAGTGGTCCCAATTTTCAAAAAGGGTAGTAGAAAGGACATGGGGAATTATAGACTGGTTAGTCTTACGTCCATTGTAGGAAAAACAATGGAAAGGCTCATAATAGCGAGAGATCTAGTGATGCTAGATAGGGAAGGGAGGCTGACAGCCACAGAACACGGCTTCCGCAAAAAACAGGTCCTGCCAGACAAACCTTGTGGAATTCTATGACAAGGTTTTGCGATGGCAAGATGGAGGGGATGCAGTGGATGTGGTATACCTGCATTTCAGCAAGGCCTTTGACAAAGTGCCCCATGATATCCTGGTGGAGAAACTGAGGAGTTTTGGGATACACCAAAGCACTGTCCGATGGATTAGGGCATGGTTGACTGACCAAAAGCAGAAGGTAACCATTAACGGGGAATCATCGGGATGGTGACCAGTGACAAGTGGGGTCACCCAGGGCTCCCTCCTGGGTCCAATCCTGTTTAATCTTTTCATTAATGACATGGAAGAAGGGGTGAACAGTCTGCTGATCAAATTTGCAGATGACACTAAAACTGGAGCAGTGGCCACAACTAAGGAGCAGGTACTCCAGATCCAAAAGGATCTGGACAGACTATGGAAGTGGGCAGGAGACAACAGGATGGCGTCCAATGTGGATAAGTGCAAGGTCTTGCACTTGGGGCATAGGAATAGCTGTCATAAGTACAGGTTAGGTGACAAGTGGCTGTAATTGTATGTGTCAAAAATCTACACTATAGCATTTTGGAAGAAAAAAATTACAAGCCTGTCAAAAGGGGGCAAGGGCTAGAAGTATTTATTTGAAGCAGAATCCTCAAGTATCTTTGCAGGTCCCCATGTGGCCCAGAGCTGTCCTCACTTTTTATACTGTAGAAATCCAGGTACACAAAAGCCCACCCCCCAGTGCAAGGATCATGTGGGAAAGGGTGTTAGAGGGTCACCTGCTCAATCTCCCCAGGGGATTTGCGGCTGATCACATGTCCCAAGCATCCCCTAGTGTTTGCAAGTGTGCCTGAGATGACAATACCTTGCCAAACCTGAAGGGAATTCTTACAACTTCTAAAATGGTGTGCTGAGTTAAATGCAAATTTGTCATTTGCCAAACTCAGTGTTCCATTTTTGTCACTGGGAATCCTCTCTAGTTTTGACTGATGATGGCATGTGGAGGGAATACTTTCAAAATTGAGAGGAAGTGGGAACACATAAAACTCTGAAAAAAGGCAAGGATTATCCATCAAAAAGGGGGAAATGAGTCGCTTTGGAAAAAATCATGACCTTTTGAGGCTACCCCTAACTTGTCAGGTGCTTGCAAATTGGGAAACTACTGATCTAAAGACTGTGCTGGACAATGTTCAGGGCGGCAATCCACTGGATTTACCTAGTGCCCTTAGCATTCAGCCATGGAGCTCACTTGCTGACTTTGGGCCAGCCAATGGCTCTCACCTCAACCTACCTCACATCGCTCTTGTGTAGATAAGGTTGAGAGGAGAATTCTGAAAGCCACCTTGAGTTCTTTGAAAGGAAAACAGGTGGGATACAAAATAACCAGCCTTTCCAGTAGTTTAAAATATAAAATAAGCAGAATTATTTGACCACAACAATAAAAGGGACAACCAGAGGAAACCCCTTCATGGGGCTGGAAGGGCTCTTTGTGGATGCCTTCACAGAAACTGTAATAGCTGGCTTTCACAATCTCCCTCCCAAAGTTTTAAAAATAAAAGTCAAGCTGTGGTGAGCCCAGAATGACTTGCTGCAGTGGCAGGGAGGGATGGAAGCATTTGCCAGCTGCCACTTGGGGACATTTGGAAACAATGGCAGCTGCCTGGTAGCTCAGCAAGAACAGCAAACTGTTTCCCCCGTCCCCTTGTCAAGTGGACACTAGCCACCCACTAGCCCTCCAGAAGGCTCCCCATCACACTTGCTTTAGTAAGCTTCAAAATTAAGTGCCAGGCCCCAGACACCAACCACTTTTATTTTCTAAGAATATGAGGCCCAAAAGTATCCTTAGACATTGAGACGGCCAGAGCACTCAAGGCCAGTGCATTGTTCTGCAGTGCACCGACCCCTCACTGAAATGGTACAAGGAGCCTGCAGGGTGCAGAGGATTTCTATGGTACCATGCTTGTGACCCCAGTGTTAAGGATTGAAAGGCAGCTAAAGATGCAATTCTAGTACTTTTAATTGAAGGTAGCATGCAAGAATATTTTAATCCTTAATTTCTAGGGAGGAATGTAGTCCTTCTATCCTTTCAGTCACACTGACAATCAAGAGAAATTAACATGGTATCTGAATAAATTAATACAGTACCTTAAAAAGAAGTTCGTAGACATTATGAACTGAGAACATGGTCAAAATTTAAAAGAGAGGGAGAAGGTTCATTTGAAGTTGTAATGAAATGAAAACTGGAGTCAGGCCTGTTATGAACATTTCAGAGAAACCCAAACATCATTTCCTGGACAGAATCAAAAGAATTAGGCAAAGGCAGACAAACGTTGCTGTAAATTTAATAACTATTCTATCCAACGAGAAGCTAGGCTGAATTTTCTGTGTAATTTAGCTGAAAGAAACCATCAAGAAGTGCTAAGATTTTCTTCTTCAGGACCATTTATTTAAAAGAGCTTAATAATGAAAACTAGAGAGTCATTAGATCTGTTTTCAGACTGAATTTAACTGTGTACTATGTGGAAAGGAAAGAGTATAGAGACATGGATTACTTTGGATAATTCAAATGCAGGGCACCTGATACATGGAGAAAGTTAATTTCCCTGTGTGTCAGGAGGCTGGAGCTCCTTCCCAACAAAAGCAATAACTTTTGTTACTACAAATGTCTAAACAGTATTACAGTTACACAGGCTAGAAAATTGTCCCCTCATTCTAAGTTCAACCCACACTTGGTTTATGAATCCTTTGTGGCCACCCCTCCAAGGGCGGATCGCTGTGACCACTCTCTTTGCGTCACTCAGTCAGTCTCAATTCTGGCTGTCCCAGTCTGCGTGTGTGCCTGCGAGAACAAGCATCCTCCAAAACCCCTTGCCCCTCTTCTCCTTGGTTCTCACATTCCATCTCAGGAGCTTGCGAGACCATTTTCTCATCTACTCCCAATTGACCTCTTCTTGTGCCCATTTTGACTTCTCCCTGATCCTCCTCCTCTGGCTCATTCTCATTCTCAGCATCTGTGAAATTGGGGAGTAAAGATTGTTCTGCTGACACAATAAATATCTCTTCATCAACATTCTGGTTCTCATGAGAAGTTTCCTCCTCTTGTGCCTGTGTAAGGGACCGTTCCGAGCGCGCGCGCACAACTATGGTCAGTAACACTGCCTTTCAAAGTGAACCTGAAATTTGTGAGTTGTTTTAACTAAATTCAATAAATGCAAATATATAAACATTTTTTAAAGGAACATTAAAAATACAAGTTGGTAACACAACTCATTTTGGCCACTTGAATTATAGTTACGTCTGGCATTGCCAGTACAAGATTATGAAATAATTATTATATATCATAGTTTATAAAAGTGTATCTTCTTTCTGTCTTTCCATGTGATGTAGATAGTCTTTGTTGTTTTGGATTAAATGGATGAAGTAGGACCAGAACATGTCTGTTCTTGTTAATTTCTGTTTTGTGTTTATTCTTATGTTGTTGTTTTTTTGCCAATGCTGTAGAAGTTTTGATACCACTGCTAGACTGACAGAGTACTTTCATAGTTTTACTTCTCTGTTGAGATTTGAGTAATCACCCTGACCTCGTGTGGATATGTGCCTATGTCATTACAATGATGCCAGCACTTAAGGTCAGTGAAACTGCCGTTTTTTAAACTCAAAATTGTATTAAATGCTGCCAGAATGCCTTTACTGATTTTTCTTTCTCTTTGCCAAAATCAATTTTATAGGGTCAATCTGTTCATGAAAAAAGCCTTCTACTGTTTCTGGACCATCTATGCTACTACCCATTGCTTCAGTCAGTATAATCTTGCATAGTTTAGAGCTGAGTAAGGTTCTGGGATAATAATACATTGCTCACAGCTGGGCAGGGGTCTGGCTAGTTGAACTTTCACTAAGTGGCTTGAAGCCAATTATATGGTACATTATCAGTTATTTGCAGTCCTATCATTCATTCCCCCCTATAAATCTTGTAACCTTTATTTATTTGTTTGTTTGTTTGTTTGTTTATTTATATTGCGATTTATATCCTGCCTTTTTCCTACAAAGGGCTCAAGGCAGCTTACATCATTCTCTTCCTCCATCTTATCCCCACAACAACAACCCTGTGAGGTAGGTTGGGTTGAGAATCTGTGACTGGCCCAAAGTCACCCAGTTGGCTCCATGGCTGAGCAAGGACTAGAACCCAGATCGCCTGAGTCCCAGTCCCATGCTCTTACCCACTACACCACACTGGTGATTTTTCCACAATCTGCAGTGCTGATATTTATCAAGATAAAAGAATAGTAAATATATAAAAATGACCTGTAAAAGTTCTTTCAAAGCCCACACATATAATTTATCTGAAAAAGTTGGAATACTGATTCAGGTTTCAGGTTTCTTAACAGCTTTTGTGCTAAGCACCTGCAGATTCAGAATACCTATCCCAGGAAATAAATATAACTGTACATAAGAAATAGGTACAGTACTGTTCATAAACTCTTGTCTGTGTTTCTTCTTAAGAAAGAAATATGTTAGGCAAGTTCCTGCTAGCAAAGTCACAAAAGGAAATACAAAATCATTACAAAACTGTGTTGCAGCACTCTCTAGTGGTTGTTCTATTTAAAAAAATGCCACTTGCTGTGTTGAATTGCTGACACTAACCTAAGTAAGTAAAGTTTCAGGATTTTACTTACTCAAGCCAGAAGTTCTATCCTGCTTTCAGCAGAAAGCCATATCCAATAGTGAACCATTATGACTGTGTACATAGCTTATGTTCTGGCATGACTTAACTCTGTTTTGTTTGAAAGCCTTCTCTCCATATCCTCACAATTCAAAAACAACTACTTCCTGCTGACCAGGGCTTTGCATTGCAGGCAAAAATCACAGATGGGGCAAGTAAGTTCCGTGACCTGAATACAATCACAGACAAGGCTCTTTTTCCAAGTCCAGCCTCCCTGAACTGTCCAGATGTGTTAAGACTAAAACTCTCATTCTCTTGCCAACATGGCCAAAACATCTAAAGCAGCTGTGGCTTGGGGATAAACTTACTGGTGGGACAGACTGCACATCAGCATAAAAGGATCATGGGAGCATAGCCAACAATACCTATTTTGTAACACAGTGTCCAGGGTGTGAGCAGCTGACTGACCAACACAGGCATCAGGACCCAGGTAACTAGTTTAAAGTCCAAGCATCAATCCTAAAGAAATCCAAATCAACAGTCCCAAATCATAACACAAACAGGAGCAGGTACCTTAGGGCTGGAGCATGAGCAGAGTCCAGGGGGAGGGGGAGGGGGAGTTCAGGCAGCAAGAAGCACCACAGCAAGTCAAGAGACCTTCATTGCTGAGGCAGCTTCTGGAGGGAAGGACCAGTTATTATACAGCTCTTCCCCTAGGGCTCCCAGTGCTTTTGAGGGCCCTGTCAGGGGCAGTAAATTGCAGGAGTAAGCCTGCAACTACAAGGGCTGCTCTTCTACTGCTCTGTCAGAAGATGGAGCTCTGAAGCTGTCTCAGAGCCTGAGAGTCTCCTGCAAAACTTAAGACTGCATCGTTAACATTTTCCTCATCCCCCTTATTCTATGTTCCTTGTCTATTAAAGGTAAAGGTTTCCCCTTGACATTAAGTCCAGTCATGCCTGACTCTAGGGGGCGGTGCTCATCTCCGTTTCCTGGCCGAGGGAGTCAGCGTTTGTCCGCAGACAGTCTCCGTGGTCATGTGGCCGGCATGACTAAACACCGAAGTGCACGGAACGCTGTTATATGCCCACTGAAGTGATACCTTTTTATCTACTTGCACTTGCACGCTTTCGAACTGCAAGGTTGGCAGAAGCTGGGACAGAGCAGTGGGACCTCACCCCATTGTGCAGATTCGAACCAGTGACCTTTCGATCTACCAGCCCAGCAGCACAACGGTTTAAACCACTGCACCACCTGCAGTCCTTGTCTATTATGTCTGTTTAAATTGTAAACCTGCAGGGAAAGACTGCCTACTTTTACTGATTATTTGTAAGCTGGTCCAAGAGACTTTTTTTGGCTCTAAACTACTAAAACTCTAAAATACTTTAAAAGAACTAGCTAAATAAATAGTTTAAAATAAATATTTTAAAAATAAAAAGATGAACATCTGGAACTACCTACATGTTTCCTGCTCTCAGACTGTATTTAAAAGGGGGCAGGGTGCGGAGGAGGAGGAGCCGCGGGCTTTAACCCACCGGCCACGGCTGAGCCGGCCCCACGGAGCGACGGACTGGGACCGACTGCCCACCTTCACTGCCCGGGAAGACCTGCCGCCGCCGTCCGGAAGACCACCGCCGGGACGCTGTCGGCCCACCTGCACCACCTGGCACCACCTGGCTGGAAAGTGCTCGGCGCGCCCTGCTGCGCCCTCCCCTCTGGCGCAGGTGAGAGCTGCGCCGCTCAGGGGGTGGGATGCGGAGGAGGAGGAGCCGCGGGCTTTAATCCACTGGCAGCGGCTGGGGCCGGTGGCCTTGGGTCGGCGACCGAAGGGCGGCGGCCTAAGGGTGGTGATGCCGTGCGGGGCCATGTGGGGGCTGGGCTGGCCTGGAACTTTGGGGGTGGGCTTCCTTAAACTATATGTTGGGTGGCTGTGGGTTTTTAGTGGTTTTAATTGTTTTAGGTGATTTTATTTTGCGTATTTTATGGATTCAGACCTGGGTGCACATGGGGAGCGTATGGGCGCCGCCATTGGGGTGGTCTTGGGCAATGGACGTTATGGTGTTGGGGGTCTAGCGGGTCTGCATAGAAGAAGGCGGGACAGATGGTTGACACCTGTCCCCCCTTCTGGTTACTCCCCCAGCTGGAGGGTTCCGGGTAGGCTTGTCAACTGCCCCTCAGGCCTGACCATGCTGTCGCTTAATGCCAGGTCGGTCCATAAGAAGTCATCCCTCATCCACAACTTGATTGTGGATGAGGGGGCCGACCTGGCTTGCATAACTGAGACCTGAGTGGGTGAGGAGGGGGATATGTTCCTCTTTCAACTGTGCCCACCCGGGTATCTGGTCCAGCACCGACCATGCCTTGAGGGGAGGGGAGGGGGGGTCACTTTGGTTTACCGAGCTTCCATCTCCCTCACAGGGCTTCCTGTTCTCTCGAGGCCAGGTCTAGAGTGCCTCTACTTGGTGTTGGGCGATCGAGACAGATTGGGGATTCTGTTGGTGTACCGTGCACCCTTCTGCCCAACAGACTCCCTGCCTGAACTGACGGAGATCATCTCAGACCTGGTTTTGAAGACCCCCAGGATGTTGGTCCTGGGAGACTTCAATCTCCATGTTGAGACGGATCAGACCGGGGCAGCTCAGGACTTCATGGCCTCCATGACGGCCATGGGGCTGTCTCAACATGTCACTGGCCCGACCCATGAAAGTGGACACACTCTGGACCTGGCTTTCTCAACGGGGCAGGAAGAGGGTGATCTGAGGGTGAGGAATTTAGGTCTGACTCCCCTGTCATGGTCAGACCACTTCCTCGTGAGGTTTGAGCTCGAGTGGCATTTCCCTCTGTAAGGCTGCGGACCCAATTGTGCTGGTCCACCCCCAGAGCAAGATTGATCTGGATGGTTTCCTGAAGGCCCCAGGGGAATTTCCAGTTGACAAGGCTGACGCTCCTGTCGAAACTCTGGTCAAACTGTGGAATGGGGAAATGACCAGGGCTATTAACACGATCGCTCCTAAGCATCCTCTCCCACCGGGCAGAGCCCGTTCATCCCCTTGGTATACACCTGAATTACGGGCGATGAAGCGGGTTGGGAGATGGCTAGAGCGTAGGTGGAGGAAATCATGGGATGAATCTGACCAAACACACTTAAGAGCCCATTATCAGGCCTATGCTGATGGTGGTGAGGGCGGCGAAAAAGAAATTTTTTTCCGTGTCCATTGCCTCCTCGCAATGCCATCCTGTGGAGCTTTTTTGGGTGGTACAAGGGCTGGTTCACCCAGGCCCTAAGAAAGACCTGGTACCACCCTCGATGGCCTGCTGTGATGACTTTGTCAAGCATTTTAGGGAGAAAATCGCTCAGATTCGTCACAAGCTGGACTACACTAGTGACTCATAGCCTTCAGGGGAGGAGCCAATGTTGCCATCTGGTCCACAATTGATCGATGAATTTCAGTTATTGCCGCCTGATGATGTGGACAAGGTGCTTGGACAAGTACGTTCCACCACCTGCCTATTGGACCCTTGCCCATCTTGGCTACTCAAGACAGTCAAGGAAGGGATAGGGACCTGGATCCTGGAGGTTGTCAATGCCTCTCTAAGGGATGGCCGGGTACCTGCCCCTTTAAAGGAGACGGTAGTCCGGCCTTTCCTAAAGAAGGCATCCCTGGATCCAGAGGTGGCCACCAATTATAGACCGGTGGCCAACATCCCGTTTCTGGGCAAGGTGTTAGAGCGGGTGGTGGCGGGACAACTCCAAGCACTCTTGGAGGAAACTGATTATCTGGACCCATTTCAGTCCGGCTTCAGACCCGGGTATGGTATTGAATCTGCCTTGGTCGCCCTGTATGATGACCTGTGCAGGGAGAAAGAAAGGGGGAGTGCGTCCCTGTTGGTTCTCCTGGACCTCTCAGTGGCTTTCAATACCATGGACCATGGTATCCTTCTGAATAGGCTAGCGGGATTGGGAGTTGGGGGCACTGCTTTGCAGTGGTTCCGCTCCTATCTCAATGGCTGATTCCAGAAGGTGGTGCTGGGGGACTATGGCTCTGCACCATTGCATTTATGCCATGGAGTTCCACAGGGTTCCATCTTGTCCCCCATGCTATTTAACATCTACATGAAACCGCTGGGAGAGGTCGTCAGGAGGTGTGGGCTGCAGAATCATCAGTATGCTGATGATACCCAGCTCTGCCTCTCATTCTCTACCAATCCAGGTGAGGCAGTGGCTGTACTGAACTGGTGCCTGGTTGAGGTAATGGGCTGGATGAGGGCCAATAAACTGAAGCTCAATCCAGACAAGACAGAGGTCCTGTGGGTAGGTGGATCGGGCTTTGGGATGGGGGACTTTGACCTTGTCCTGAATGGGGTTGCACTCCCTCTTAAGGACAGGGTCCGCAGCTTGGGAGTGCTCCTCAACCCAGAGCTATCGTTGAAAGCTCAAGTGACAGCGGTGGCAAGGAGCGCTTTCCTTCAGCTTCGGCTGATCCATCAGCTGCATCCCTACCATGAGAACGACTGCCTGGCAACAGTGACACATGCGTTGGTCACTTCCCGATTAGACTTTTGTAATGCGCTCTTTGTGGGGCTGCCCTTGAAGACGGTCCGGATACTTCAATTGGTGCAAAATAGAGCTGCCAGGTTGCTGATGGGGACTGTGCGTTGTTCTCATATAACCCCAGTCCTCCGTCAGCTCCACTGGCTTCCCATTGAAGTCTGGGCCCAATTCAAGGTGCTGGTTATCACCTACAAAGCCCTGAACAGCTTAGGCCCTGGTTACCTAAAGAAGCGCCTGCATCCATATATGCCCTCCCGCCCCCTGAGATCGGCGACAGAGGCCCTTCTCCGGGAACCCTCCGTGAAGGATATTCGGAGGGTGAGTACTCAGAGGAGGGCTTTCTCTTCGGTGGCGCCCAATCTATGGAATGTGCTCCCCTGAGAGGTCCACCTGGTGCCGTCCTTGTTTTTCAGTGCCAGGCCAAGACCTTTTTATTTAAATGCTATTTTAACTGTTAATGGTTCATTTGTTGGTTTAAATTGACCAGGCTGGATCCACTATTTTATTTTTTTTATTTTATTTATTTGATGATTTTTTTTTGTATTTTATATGGGATTTTAATGATTGTAAGCCACCCCGAGGCTCATGCAATGGGCCAGCATATAAGTTGTTTAAATAAATAAATAATAAAAAAAAGAAAAATGAATGAAAGGATGCCTTAGCAACCAGGATCCACCTTGATGGACTTATCAAACCCAATTCAGTATGTACTTGAAGAGTGATGAAATTAAAAGTGTGTTACTTTACCTTAAGAATGCCCTATTCTCCTACCCCTCAATTAATTTCACTTGGTCATATTAGCCTTCAGTAGTTTAAGTTATTCTTGGTATATTTTATACATGTCTATTCAAAAGGATATTCTCAGGCAATTTTATATATGCACAGAGCCTCACTTATAGCTTATCCCACCACCCCCACCCAAAAAGGAGGAGAGGGAGTAAATTAGGGGTGAGGGGGGGAGAGGAAGGATTGATCAGTACAATGGCATCATCTCCTGATAAGAGTACATGAAATTGCAGACAAAATTACAATAGTAAACTTTTTATATGTAATGGAAACCTGACACATAAATACAACAAGTAGCCACCCTCAACTGCCTCCAGATTGCTTTACACACCAGCTGGAAAAGATCAAAAGAGAATACATGCATTTATGTTATGATGCAGTTGAAATATAAATATCATGTCCAGACAGCCAGTGCCCCTCCCACAAATTGTCTTTCCACATCAAGAGGAAAGCATCAATAGAGCACCCATACACTTACCACAGGAACACAATGCACCCAATTTCGCATCACAAAAAACAGCCTGGTTAAAATGTTAATTTACATCGCCCAGCATTTTGAAATGCTGACAAAATGTGCAACCTGAAACTACGACTGTTAAGTCTGCAGTCTTATACACACTTACCCACACGTATAGGATTGCACTGTACAAATAGCAGCATCAGCAAAAGGTAAAGAATGAAAGTAAATGACTTATAAATACTGTTTTGTGGGATGCTAGAATCTGAGGTGGTGCCTGTGACTGGCTGATGTCCAGCATGTACCACATGCACAGTCTCGTACACACAGTATTTTATAAGAGACTATGACTGTGATCTCACTACTAGTTATTTGCTATCCTCTCTGCTAATCTCAAGAACAGCCTGTTTCTTCAGAGCAGGCTGTTCAACCCTACATAAGTGCATGGCAGCAACATCCCAAAAGCAGTAAGTCAGCATGGATTTGGCAGTCAGCAGAGGCATGGCTTGTAAAGGTGGAGTATCTTTCTTTCAGATAACAGGTGAGCTTCAGGCCACATAAAGAGCCACATTAGAAGCAGCTGTCACAGTACTCCCCACTTCCACTCAGTGGCCATGGGGAGTGGGCTAAGTTAATTTAACAGATGGAAAGAAGTACTCTCTACAGTAATGATCCCAAAATCATGGTAGGAGGTGGATTACTGTACTACCCAAGCCAGGCAAGAACACTATTGGAATGTTTTTCACCATTTTCCAATCTCCTTGCCTAACCAAGGCAAACAGACCTGCACTTTGTTACTATTAATAATAAAATTACCGAAGTATACATAAATAACAATCAGAATTGAGAAGCCAAATTATTGACAATATAAAGGCATTCCATGAATACAATCACATTTAGCAAATCCAAGAAGGTGCCTCAACACATTTATCACTTTGATGCAAAGAAAGATTTTAACCAGCTAGTGGAAACTTTTCTCATACCACCCTATCTCATGCCATCATAACATCACATGACATTTGATGTGGGTTTCCTCTAGGCAGTTGGGAGTTTGTTTTATTTTTTCATGACCATAATACATACTAAACTGGACCAATTAAAACCCAGTTGTGGAAGTTATTACTGTCTGTTCTAGTGAGCCCTGTGCAAAATAAATTCATAGGGGTCCTAGAATTAAAGGAGTACAAGCATGGAAAAACATGTGACAAATCAGGATGTTCACTGATTGTATTAGGCCACTTACATTCTCTATGGATATTGCAAAAGTTAATTATGCTGTCCGGTGCCCCTCAGCTCTTGCAAGGCCAGGCTGAGCCTGCCACAAACTATTTTCTCTCCCTCCAAATAAATGCAGCAATTCTTCAATTGACTTGAACAGGGTGGTGAATGAGAACCCTAAAAAGTAAGAAAGGGGTTGGGGGCAACAATAGCCACAGTGCCCAGCCACAAGGTACTCATTCTACATGTGCGCATGCCACACGAAAGACACACAAGTTCTGGCCAACACTGATGACCATCCCACTGGGCTTAATAAAAAGCTGGCAGCAATAGTTGATAGTTTTATAAGAAATTATAAAAGGACACAAATGACATCATGCTTCAGAGGTTGTTCCTCCAATAATGAATAACTTACCCAGATCTAGAACAATACAGTGATGTAGCTTAAGTATGGAAGAATGATCCAACCTCATTTTCCTGGAAACGGAAAAAATATATTCCTATTGAGAAAAATGCTTTAATAATGAATATAAATGGAATGAAGTTTGGAATTCTTCTCTATTAGTGTATATGTAACTGGGATTATGTGCTACAGATATTTCAATATTTAAAAGAACAATCACACTTGTAGCAGACTAGCATAATTGTCTTATGTAGCACAATACAAGATAGTTTTCTTATTTCTAGTTGTTATTGGAAATGGTTGATAATAACAGTTACTTAACATCTCATATGAGAGAATATTTAATAGCAGGGATAGGCAACATATCAATCCAGCTGACTCCTGGAAGTTTAGTAGTGTTATTTGTGTCTCTTTATTAACACAACTATCATGAAAAGCAATATTCCACTAATGTTTCATATGTCAAACGGGAAGGTATTGATCTGCCAAGAGGTAGGGGAACTTGAAAAACTTTGTCAGGAGTCTGCAAAGGCAAGATAAACCCAGAACACTTAGCAGTCCAGTATTAAAAAGTTGGTCATGCAGTAAATGAGCAAAGGACTTCAGAATGGGAATTTACTTGGAAAGAGCCTTACGATATATGCAAGGAGCTGGTGGCAAGGACAGTGAATCTGAAACAAGCTGCAACTAGCCTCAGAGTGGCTGATCGTCTGCCAGTATCATTGCAGGCTATTCAGCAAAGTCCTAACCCACCATGGCTTATTCTCAGGATGGATTAACATGACGTGCAAACTCGCCCACTGAGGGAAAAAGGAAAAACCCTGGGCTGCCACAATTAGGGAAATACTTTTTCTGGGGAATCCCCTGTGTTCCATCTTACCTATGTATCATACATGGCACTACAGATAAGACATTGCCAAACCACAAAAAGATGTTGCGATTATTTATAGAATTACTATTAAGAACAGGAAAAACAGTAGGTATATGTCAGACTTTCACCTGCATACATTTGTGAGAAATTTGAATAACTAATCCAATGCCAAAAGGATTCTATTATGATAATTCTACCCGATCATTTCCTAGCTATTAGAAATAAAATATGCTGAAACTGGGAGAATACTAATATTGGTTGAAATCCTCAGCTACAAAGCTCACTTGGAATATGATCTTTGTTAATCTACCTCACATAGTTACTGAAAGTAAAATGGGAAGGGTGGGCTAAGGAAACTCATGTATCAAGTGTCAGGATAATAATCTTTTTCTGGTTTCCCCAGTCTGGCACTATTGCAGATTAGAATTCAGATTACACCTGCTAGCATGGTCACTGGCCATGGATGGTATAGTCCAAAATATCTGAAGAGCAAGGATAAAGTGAAATACCTGAAGAGCAAACTGAAAACATCATGTTCCAGTTATCTTCCAGCTTTTTCATAAAAGAACATGGATAATTTCTGCAGTGGCTTTTTGGAACTGCAGTGCATATAGACCTAAATCACATTCTTTTGGCTAGTTGTAATATCAGTGTAAATTTCAGCTTTACAGAGATGACAGGATGAATACAAAATCTGCAATAAAAATATGAAAAGCACCATAAAATTATTTAGGATATTTTTAAACTTTACGGACATTCTTCAGGTGAACCTTTATTCCAGCAGTGCACATATTTGACCTTGATATGATGATAAATGCACTGGTGAAAAGTTTATTTTTAAAATGTTTGAATACAATATCACCTGTACTTTATCACTGCATACAAAAATTTATATATTTAAAACTAATGTACACATACATATATACAAAATATACATATACAATATATGTATCATTGTAGGTACATTGTAAGTTGTTTGTTTTGTAACATAACTGTCCCGTCCAACTCTTCAATCTGGCTATGCATTCAGTCTTTAAAGAGCCCCAGTGGAGCCCCGCGGCAGAAAACTCCAGTACAGCTGCTGTCCTTAAGCTTCAACTTTCTCCAAAGAAAGAACTTCAAATAGGTCACATTATATTCACCATCAAGAGGCGCTTGCATCCTCCAGTTACTAATGAAGCTTCTGTGTTCTCATTGTCATTCTCACATACACTTTTCTGCATGAGTGGAAAAGGCATACCCTGCT
This sequence comes from Varanus komodoensis, assembly GCF_004798865.1. Classification (NCBI taxonomy): domain Eukaryota; kingdom Metazoa; phylum Chordata; class Lepidosauria; order Squamata; family Varanidae; genus Varanus; species Varanus komodoensis. The sequence goes on along the minus strand of NW_025335568.1, from coordinate 28,459,696 downwards.
CCTTCTATGTTACAGTTAATAATAGAGGTATAGCACATTATCAGCAGGATTAATGAAACTCCTGCTACTATAGCAGCCATGGAAAACACTATAGTTAGCACTTGAAGAATTACCTTTGCCCAAAATAGTTGTCAGTCAAATCGGATTGAGGTCTGCAAGCACTGTGTATCAAAATATCTCTACAGTTCTGTGTTTATATTTAAACATGGAGTTGCCTTGACAAATTGGGTACTTCTTTCAACAGATGCCAGTATCTAAAAGTATTCTCATATATTTTACTGGTATATCCATCATAAATTTAAAAAGCCACCATCCTTTCCAGTCTCTCTCAAGTCCTGGGTTACTATAGCTCACTTCTGTTACTATTTAGAGCACTATGCATGGCATCTTTTGGCAGTTTTATGGATAGTCTCTATTCATTTGTGTTGTAAGTAGTTTTGCCTGTTTGCTGAAATATTGTATATTGTTTCAATTTCTATGTAATCTGAGCATCTGTGAATAGGAAGACTGCATCTGGGCAGGGTGGGCAGGGTGCTATCTACCATATGTCAGAAAGGAACTTACATCCATGTTTTTCTAATACAGGTTAGTAGTAGAGACCAATTCTAAGCTATTACTACTACATCTAGAAAATTCAACCTGGATTTGTTACAACTGATTTCAAATGTAATAGTCTCGTGTTTCAGGTCAGTCTTTCTCTGCAATATAAGAATATCATCCAAAAATCTCTTGTAGAGGACAGTACATTCTTGAAAAGATTACCATCTTGCAATATGCGATCACATAAAGATTGGCCAATTCAGGGGCAAACTTAAAGCCCACAACTATGCCTGAAATTTGCCAATAAAATTCATATTGGAACTGAAAGAGTTTTAAATTGCTGGTTTGACTAATAAGCATATAAAAGCTGTAGGAGGGCTGCTGACATAATCTTTCTTATGCAGAGCTATTTCTATTACCTCAGTAACCTTGTAGTTCCTTCTTCTACACTAGCTAGGAAGTTTAGGAACTGAATGATGTCCTTTATATAATTCACAGTACCATGAACTGAAGAAAAAAGGTCTACATATGTGGGCAGAGACTCCAAAATGGAGTTACACCCATCCATAATGGGCTGACCAAATACAGAAAATGATTTTTTCTGTACTTTAGGAAGCAGATAAAATCAAGGAATCCTCCTTTCACTCTCTAGTGAACAGTCATGCATGGATTTGCTTATATGTCTTGAAAGAAGCACATTACATCATACTGTTAAGTGAGCAAGGAGTAAACCTTACTGTAAGGTGGTGCAGAAAAGACTCAGCTGGCTTGCATAGAATTCTATGTGACATAGATTCCAGTTAAAGGGCCATTCTAACTTTCTTTCCATATAGGAAACTGCCATTGAAGTGTTGCCATGACTTTTTCAAGCACTGGCTATCTTCACACATAATGTTAAACAATACCACAAAATTACCAGTGGTCATGATACTTCACCTTGTGTCACGGGTTCACACATTCCTGTAATTTTTATGCATGCATGGTCTCCATGCGTCTCAGTTTCCCATATCCTATCAGTCCCTGCATCTCAGCATCATTCCCAAGATACAGCGCTTCTACCTGAGTCACCTGCCTCTCCCTCTCCCGCACTGCACCACCCACTCCCCTGGATGTAGCCTCAGCCACTTGCCTTTTTCCTTCTTGCTGTTCTGTGACGTGATGGTCCACTCACTAGAGTAGCATTGTTGCTCTGGAGGAGCACTGCAGAAAGGCCCTTTGCCGCTGCCCTGCTATGTACCAGAATGCAAGCAGGTGTGCACACACAGACACATACACACTCCCCCCCTTCACTGCACAGGTATCCACCCCCACCCCCTGCCAGGGGCTGCGTCCCCCTCCACCCAGGCACACAAAGGTTGCAGGCACCCCATGCAAGGGACAAAGGAAGTGTGTCCTGCTAGCAAAACTTTCTCGAGGGTGCCTGTGTGGGAACCTACCTGGAGAAGTTTTCTGGTTAGCCACAAAGGCTGTGTTTGTCTTACAACCATGGCAGAGTGAGGCTTGCTGACAGTCCTCAGGAATGCCAGGAAAATGATAGGAGCCGCAGCAAGGGCAGGAGAGAGAGCAGGAGACCAGGACTTCTCAAGCTGGATGCCTTGATGACAATGCCTGTGCACACTCCATGTGCTCCTCTTGTTAGTTGCCTAACAAGAGAAAAGCACCAGCACTCCAAGTAAAACAAACATACAGACATTTCAAAGCACTGCTCCAGCAAAGTTCAGCAACCAGTGAAGCACAGAAACCATACAACAAGGTGTTGCTTCTACACACGGTTTCATGGCAACCAACTATGCCACACTTCACCATTTACACACAATGGCAAACTATGCCTGCACAGTTTCCAGCATGGCTTGTCATTTTATGTGGATTCAGCCACTGGGTAAGTTCACTTATGGAACGTGCTACCAGAAGGTGTGCTAGCCACCAACTCCGATAGATGAAGATAGAACCATCAGTGGCTACTATTTACAATGGCTATGTGGAACATCTACATTCAGAGGAAATAGCACTCTACTTACCACCAATTGTTGTAGGCACTGTGAGAGAAGGCTATTGCCTTTTTATATTTATTTATTAGAATTATATCCCACCCCATTAGCTGGAAAAGCTCTCTTCATACTCTTGCTTTTAGGTTCCCAGAAACTTCTGTTTAGTTCCTGTGGGAAGCTAAACCAACTAAATTTTGGTCTAATTCAGAAGGGGTCTACATACATTTCTTGTACCCCCATGATACTGGGTGATTTGCCAACACAGATTCAAATGAGAAGTATGATGCTTATCTATGTTTAAAATGTAATTCCATTTAATTTGTACCACGGCAGGGATGAGCAAATACTCTGTCCTCCATAAAAGACAGCTGAAACAGTTATCATGATTCAAAGTTAATGTTAAAACATTGAACAGAAGGGTATCATGCAACTGCAGGCAAGGGACAAGAAGGTATAATGTGTCAGAGGAGTTCAGCAGTGTCCAGCAGTGTTACAAAAAGATTATAAAAATAGTATACATCAAATAAGTATGCTAAAACCATATTCAAAATAGACTATAGTTTCAAATTTGTTGCAAATACTCTATTCTACCTGAATACCTTTTAAAAAAATTTCTTGTAAACTGAAGCTTTAACATACATTTTCTGAATAAAAACTTCAGCACTGCATATAGCCTATTGAACAGGTTGTTCATCTGTAGCTGTGGGTCTTTGGGTATCTGTGAACTCACGCATATGGGTTCTGACCCTGCACAGCATAGTGATTAATAAGACTATATCCTTTTGGGTTTTCCCCCCTCCATATTAAAAGCAGTATTGGTTTCTGAAACAAAATTAGATAAGATTACAGGTATAGTAAAGGAGGATGAAATAAGCATACATGACTCAAAGATTTTTTTCCAGTTATTAACCTTAGGAGAAAATCTTTAGAGTACAGGGATCTCATACATGTTTCAAGTGATGGCCAAACTATATGATACACTAGAGATCCATGATTGGATTTCCTAACATTTTTTTCATCAAAAAAGCACCTGATCTGATGGGGTTGTTTGAATTGAAATGATGCAGTGATACTGGCAAAACTGGTTTGTGAAAGGTACTAGTTGAACCAGAACAATGCGATGGTAGTGATAGAGTGCTATGTTGTTACAGTGGTGCCTCGTACTATGAACTCAACTCATTTCAGGAGGCCAGTTGAACTCTGAATTGTTGGCAGACCAAAGCAATTTTGCCTATTAGAAGTAATGGAAAGTGAATTAATCCATTCCCAGACCCTAAACAACACTCATTTTGGTAAACTAAACAGCAAATACAGCCTCCTGAAACAAATCAAGTTTGAGGTTATATATGAGGTGTGCTCAAAAAATATGGTGAATCTTTAAATAAAACAAAATTATTACAACAAAAGACATTTTGCCATTAATCCCCCTTAAAATACTCCCCCTCAGTTCAAGCACACTTAGCCCAGGGCTGTTGTGGCTGTCTCGATGTCCTGAATCGATTCAAGTCAAGATAAATCAATTCAAGACAAGTCAGTTCAGGACATTGAGGCTTTTTTTCAACTTGGGTATACAACAAATGACTTTTTTGCTGCAACCGCATTTTTTTTCACTTCACTCAAAGTTCAAACTTAGAAGCATCATTTGAACTGTGGAGCAATTTTATCTTGACTCTTAACAAACTTTGGATTGTTTGAGATTAGAGTTGTTCGAACTACAAGCCACCACTGTATTATGAGTTAAATCAAATCTCTGTCCCAGTACTGTTACTCATCTGTGTGTTGAAGGGGAAATATAGGAACAGATGCCCTTGAACATGTCCTCCAACAGCACAATTCAAGATGTACACCCAGGGACCGCTCTTAAGTGAAAATAAGCCTGAGAAGACTTCAGATCCAGAGGAATACTATTATAACTTCCTTGAGTGCAGGTAAGTCAAAAGACCCACACATGGGACTTTGCCTTACTGCAAAGTACCATAGCAGACTGAAACCAAGGGATGTCACTGCTGAAAGCTAAACCACGCCAAAAATCATCTGTAATATAAAAGTAAGCATATCAGGGAGAAAGATCTTGGCTGAGGCCACTCCCTACTATGCTAGATGCATTTCTTAATGTTTTCTCTGAAGAGCTTTCAAAATGCTTTTTGTACCTTACAGGCTGGAGTGGTATGGCCATTTTTCCAATGCAGGACACTACCACATCTGTCTAAGCCCAACTGTCACCTTTCCCTCCCCAGCCCCTCAGCATTTACCAATAGCCACTCTAACTTAACAAAGAGAAGGGGAAATCTGTCAGATCCACTTGCCTTCTTTCTCTTAGAGCCACTGCATGGGAGATCTATGGTACGATCTCATTCTACTGCATGTATTGAGTAGGCCTATGAAAAAGTGCAGTCCTACAAGCCATACATCCACTGATGTTTCATTATACTATGCTTCCTGGTACAATCAAATCAGAGGAATGCAAGATATGGTTTAGGACAGTGGCTATGGAAGCCCAAGACATGGCTTTTGACGACAAGCAACAGGATCTAAAGAACAGAATTTTTCAAATACAGCCTTACTATTAGGACTATGCCAATTCTTTTCCCCTGGCCAAAAACAAACAAACAAACATTTTAAAAATCAGCAAAAATAGGTATTTTCAACAATGCAGGATTTTCATGATTGTTCAAAACTATTGGGTTATTGCCTCTCTGCCACTACATTAGCAAGGAATCAATTTCAGCAGTGGGAATCCATTGGATTCTCTCGGCTCAGCTTCCCAGACTCTGGTCTTATTTGTTGTGGCCCTGAGTGTGAGCTCCTGGTGAGTGTTCTTAGCAAGAACTGAGTTCCAGGAACCAAATAGCATTCTTTTGTGCCGTGTGCTGATGCATTCAACAGGGAAGGCTGCCGTTTACACAACCTTTGTTCTGTGAATGTTAGAAGGACAGATTCCACTGAGTCTCATTCCAATGCTACACCATGTTACGCTTCTTTCACAAGTTATAAACCAAGGAGACACTAAGACAGCCAGTTCATAGTAGCCATTCATCCCTGTAACATCTAGTTTGGGCCTGAATGTGGATAGCTTGTTTTTCGGCACCAGGCAAAGACCTTTTTATTCAAATGTCATTTTAACTGTTAATAATATTTATTTATTTTATTCTTTGGCCAGGGCGACTTAATTTATACTGTTAATTTATATTATTTTATCGAAGTTATTTATGTTTGTGAGCCACCCTGAGGCTTCGGCAAATGGGGCAGCATAGAAATTTTCTAAATAAATAAATAACTTGAAACATTTGTCTGAATTGAGAAGCATAGCTATTGCAGGAGATCTACCTATATCACTGTTGAATATGCTCCCAAAACAGTTGGCTGTAGCAGAAGATGGAATAAGGAAAGTTCCAGCAGATTAAATTTTTCAGACCTACTAACAGCCAAATTAAGCATCTGTGTTGTTTAGCAACAAACTGAAATGGTTAGGGCAATCAACCTTCTCCTATTATTGATCTTACAAAGCCCAACTTTTCATGTGACGAAAATCAAGCAAAATACACTTTTTAAAGTGTATTTAGCAGGTGTAGGGGGTTTTCAGTACATTACCAAGAGCAGCCCACCTGTCTGCCTGGCAGAAAGCATGGGATTGTGTTTTGCATAGGCACCTGCTTTTGCCTTTGTTGAGAAGAATAAAGTATAGAAATCCCTTTTGCTTATTCCTACCAAGAATATGCATGATAGAAACAAAGAGGAACTACAATTTTTTGCAAAGCTTTTGTCTCTGCATAATTCTTTTCAAACTAATTCACCTTCTACAAAAGTGACAGGTTTAAAAAAAACAAACCTTGACACAGGAAAATACATTTCTTCCAGTTACTATTTTTAGAGTTCTTGATTGAAGCCCTCCTTGCTTTGAACTTTCAAATTAGTTAAACCATCACCTTAAAATTCTTTATCCACCAAAAGTTAATGCATCCAAACAGAACACAAATGAATGCATGAACCTGCACCACCTAGCTTAACCCCTGCTCCACCTACACATACCCACTGTGGTTAACATGTGGACCTATTCAGGTTTCTGTTACCAAGACATCTTTTATCTACATCCCTTCTAAAAGAAATTCCAAGGTGTCATCAGTGGAAGGGGGAAAAATGCTTGCCACTCAGAATATGCAAAGGGTGTTAAGAGCAATTTAGTGTCATGTCTCCTTTTTTTCCTTCCAAAAGTAAGGGTATATATACACACACACCAACTAGTCTAAGAACAAACTAATCCAACTCAAATATTGTTACAATGTACAGAGAATTAAGCCTCTGTTTTACTGCACTAATCTTAACTACTGTTGGTGGATTACCTGTAACCCAACAGGACTGTAAAAGAGCAATATTGATGGACATCCAAAAACTTCTAAATATGTCAGTAAGTATTATTCGTTACCTTGTTTTTGTTATAACTTAAATTAGATGATAATATCACAATTGTATTACTTTTACAGAACAATGGAGGTACATTTTACACACCAAAGAATACTGGGGTGAGTAGGATTTTGATACTATTCTAATTTTAAGTAATGCAAATTTGAAGTGTTTTTGATTCAAAAGATCAGGAACACAAACCAGCCAACATTTAAGAACTTTAAAAATCCCATGAATGTCAATGCAAAATTAAGGAGGTGTAAAGATCAAATTAATAGTAAATAGAAATGCTTAACTTTGACTGATCTGTATCCCACATGTGTGTATATATATGGATTTCCATACTGTTTTAACAAACACACATGTGCATTGTCAGAGTAGCTCTTATCTTAAAGCAATTTCATTAGTTTTTGTCTTCTGCTTTGAAGAGTATCTGTTCCTATCCCCACCCCTCCCCTTAAAGTAATCTTAGCTATCTCACCTTCTCTTGCTTTGGAGAAAATTGCCAACCTTTCATTGCAAGGCTTTCTATCTCCCATTATCCAGCCTTAGAGGGAATGACTATAGCATATAGTAAGGGGTGGCAAAATGGTGAAAATGTAGCATACTGTGTGTTACAAGATTGTGTACAGCAGACATACACATCTAATGAAATACAAGAAACCAGTGAAACCACAGCTTTACTGTATAAACCTTTGTTTGAAAATCCTAGCATTTCCTTTGATGAAGGGTTGCCAGCTAGCACAACACGATGACTACTGTTTCAGCATTCCGCATCATAGCACATGAAATATGGGATGTTTGTGGTTAACTTTAAATATTACTCCAATATAAATAACATATACATGAGGATAGTTTCTATCAAGATGGAACTCTTAAGGATTTTTACTTTATATAGTAAATGCTATTCCACTACACTATAAGCGTCTGCATTGCCAATCTTATGTGAGTTATTTTTTCTAATCAGTTAGTGTTAATAGCCTTATAATCCTAAAACTACTTTGGATAAGGAAGTATCTTATCACCACACCTCTAATTTGCTTCTCTCTGTGGCACATCTGCCTCTCATGCAAGCCCAGTTGGCACTATTTTCTAGTCTTGCAGGTTTGGACTACAAGTCACATAAACTCCAGCATTGTGACCATTGGCAAGAGATTATGCAAACTATAATTCTAACCATCTAACAAGATTGCCTACCAAAACCTATTTTTAACCTGCATCCAAGTTCAATCCCTGTCTATTGCCATTCATGTTCTGTACCTTATATTCTGAGACTCCTGCACCTCCACTGGTTCTAACACCTTCCATGCTCTATTTGCCTAATTCATATATAGTGGAATATCAAACTTATATAAAAGTGTTTGAGCAATGTTAGCTGCCAACTGGTTAGAAAATTTAATACCCAGGCCACATTCAGGTTGGGGGCTTGAATCCCAGACTAGACAATCTACACCACTCCCTTTTTCCATAAAACGAAAAACAGTTGAATGTGCTCCTGGCCACATCATTTTATTGTTTAGAGTAGGTTAAGAAAAAAAAAGCAGCATACATTAAGCCAAATGGAAGGTTCCAGCATAGACGTTTCTAGCCCTGGAAGAGTCACTCTTACTTTCCCTCCTATTCCGATAGCAGTGCTAGCTCACTGTTGAGATGGCGCATTTTCTTCTGGTCTCTTTTCCAGCACTTCAGAGCTTTCAGTGTAAGATCAAACCCCTTGAAATGACCTAGGGTGTCAGAATTCTAATTCTTGTTCCTTTAGCCAGCATTCATTTAGAACAGGATGCATAACCTACAGCTACCATGGTCCCTATACCTTCTGATCAGCAGTCACTGCTTCCATACTTCTACTGATGGTGAGAAAACAGTGAGCCCTGAAGGGGAAGGAAGCTAAAGTTCCTTTGTTCCCAAGTAGCAGCCAGTATCACAGCCACTGTACCATCATTAGCAACATCCCAGTCAGGTATTTCTGATTGCTGGTTCTAGAGCTAACCCTTTACCCTACGGTGGGGAATAGACAGGGGAGAAACACTGTCCCTGCCCAAGGACTGAACTGAGGCCTTTCTGGTAAGTCTAACTCCCAAAGTCAGACCAGACTTAGAAAACACCGGGAATTACTCAATACATACAAATTACAGGTTCCATAATTTATTCATGTGTCCCATCCATTTCTTGATATTCTCCTGCCTTATTAAAGCTAACTAACTCTGGGTTTGCTGGGTTCCCTGCACTTCCCACTGTGTTTAGAACTCTTTGCCAGGTGTATAGTTCCTTCTATTCTCTCAGTGCCTTACTATTCCTTCCCATTTATCACTGCTGATCTGAAATAGCAGAATTACATGAAGTCCAAGAGGACTTTCACAAAAAGCACATTTTCTTTACAAAGGATGTCTTTTCTACCTACTGAGGCAAGAACACTACTACTAAAAGCTTTGTCAGCCATCTAGTGGATAAGATGAACACTGAATGTAACAATGGCAATCTCATACATGTCTCATGGACTTCAATAGGGTTTGCTCCCAAATAAATTCATATAGGACTATAGGCAAAGCCACTTAATACCAAAAAAAAAGGGCCTCAACTTAAAATTATGGAAAGAAAAGCACTGGGGTGGGGAATGCTGCAGTATGCAATATTTTATAAGAAATCATTTTATAAACAGTTTAAATGATGAGACTGTGTTTGTACTGCTCAGCACTTTTTTCTACATATTTAAGGTGAAATGTGCAAGTGTGGCCAGGAACTGTTTTATGAAAGAAATTGAAGTTCTAGAAGAAATTGAAGACAATGAAAACATTACCAACGTTGTACAACAGATCCAGAGAAACTTCCACAATTGTTGGGTAAGTGTAGATAAAATTACAAGTTTTTTTTAAAGCTGAGATACACAAAAATATCACATGTTGACTAGCAGCCTGTGTAGCAGATCTGATCCCAATTTATTTCCCATTTAATCTATTTACCCTTGGAGCACTTGACAAGTTCACTTTTTTGGACTGCATTACCATTTTATGCATTCAGTACAATTGAAGTGTTTCAGATTTTCTAGGGATTCCACTGATGGGAATCCCTAGAGTGTCATTATAGAAATCAATGATCCAGTTTATACATAAAAATCAAATATGGGTTAAAGAACCCATGATTCATAAAGAACACACGAAGCTACATGAAAATAAGCAACTGTGCTGCCTCATGACCACACCCTGATTCTACTCTGTTTCCAGAATATAAAACAACCCTGAAGCTACCAGGCTGTACTCTATGACATGTGACCTCAGAACTCATCCTTAACCCAGAGTTCCAGGTTCACACATCACAGACACATAATCCAGAAAGCAGGCAGAAGTGGTCAGCGGTTGGGAGGCAGGCTGCTTGTTCTTGCATAGCCTTGACAACCCATCAGCTGTTGCTACATCAGAAAGAGGTCAGTATAGTGTATTTCCTTCTCTGCAGTTTATATCAGCTTTTCTCAATCTGAGGCACTTCAGACAGTCTGCATTAGAGCTCCAATAATCTGACAATTACCAATGCTACCCGGAGCTGGAGAGAGCTGAAGTTGCACAACTGCAATACTTGACAGTACACAACTGTGAGGATTTGAAGCCTCAGCTAGGATAATGTTCAGATTTCACAAGGCAAGCTATCAAGAGAAACCAAAGTGTAAGGAATCTTTTATTCCAAAAATAATGATCTTTGAGATTGATATGCTGTTCACAGCAAAGCTCTCTTTCTTGACCCCCTCTCACACTTAATTTCCACCAAAGTGAACAGACTGCACAGAATCCCAAGCTTCTAGATGCTAAGGAAAGTGCAGGGGGAAAAAGAAGCTTTGATCACTTGCTATCAACACTGAGTCCCTTTGAAATGGAGGTTTTGACTGAGAAGTGGGTAGTTTTGGACTGAGGCCTAAACAAGCAATCATAAGCTACCAAAGAGGGAGATCATGATCCTACTTAATACAATTTTATTTTTTTAAAGATGATTTTCCAAAAGAACTAGAAACCTGGTAAGGGAATTGGGGTTTCCCCTCTCAATGCTCAGAAGCCACTGTATTGAAATAACCAATTCAAGTCAGGAGTAAATTATCTTTATCTATCTTTCTCTATTAATTAAGGAAGCAATAATTCATAGAAAAGTAGAGATAAGCTCTCTACGTTTTGAGCTCAATTATCTGTGCAAGCCATGATGAGGACAGGAGACAGAATGTTTATCCTGTTCTACAGGTTGCTATGTGAGAACCACATTCTGCAAACTGCCATGCTTGCCTCACTTTTTCTTTCTTTCTTTCTTTCTTTCTTTCTTTCTTTCTTTCTTTCTTTCTTTTTTGGCTTAAGATTACTTGCTGAGAATGTAAATACGGTGCATAAATACAATACTTAAACTATCTTCCTTCTTTTTCCTTTAAAATAGTTTTTTTAATTACAAGTTTCAAAAACCTTTTTTATTGCAGGAAAGACTTGAAGATACAATAAAAGAGAATGGATGTGCCACATGTGATTCATATGAAAGTCAAACCTCAGAAGTATTTTTAAAGCAAATGATTACATTTGTGCAGAATGCTTTCCTCTTTGAACACTAGCCTCTTCTATCAAAAATTGTATACTCCCAATTATTTAAAATATAATATCTTTTATATACACCTGAATTATGTTTGCTTTCACTTGATTTACAGCTTAGCATATCACAACATTTAACCATTCATTAATCTTCTAGTTTACAATTATAGTTAATCTTGTCATCTGAAGGCTCCCAACTTTGTTTTTACAATTATATTTCATATAAACATACAGAACAAATGAAAAATAGCAATTTAATTGACAATTCTATTCATAATTACATTAGCTCATTACCTTACTTGAATGAATTCCCTAGGCTGAGCTGCATTTAAACATGCATTCCCTAACAGCTGCTGGTAATTTAGCTTCTTTAGCGATATATTGGCTTTGTTCATACACAACAATATGCCAGAATAACTGCCTACCAGTTGTCAATGAACCACAGGTTATGTATAAACCCTGCATGATTAAGAACCCATGTTTAACAATCACAAACAATTCAGGAAGATAGCCCATACACTGGATTGTCACTGAGTACACATCAGGTCATTGTATTTATGAAACCACCAAAAACAAGGCAGGTATCTAAAGCAAAGGGGACTGCAGGTGGCGCAGTGGTTTAAACAGCTGAGCTGCTGGGCTGGTAGATCGAAAGGTCGTCGGTTCGAATCTGCACAATGGGGTGAATTCCCGTTGCTCCGTCCCAGCTCCTGCCAACCTTGCAGTTCAAAAGCATGCAAATGCAAGTAGATAAAAAGGTACCACTTCAGTGGGCAGGTGTTGCATGCACTTCGGTGTTTAGTCATGCCAGCCACATGACCATGGAGACTGTCTGCAGACAAACACTGGCTCCCTCAGTTAGGAAACGGAGGTAAGCACTGTCCCCTAGAGGCAGGCATGACTGGACGTAACGTCAAGGGGAAACCTTTACCTTTTTACCTTTATCTAAAGCAAAATATACCAAGGAGCCTTTAAAAATGCCGAAAGCCTTGATTACAATGAGTAAAACTTTTCTTCAAGTGATTTACAGTTTCAATAAGTTTTCCATATAGTAGGAGAGACAGCTCTTTCAAGGGCAAAACTTATCTGGGCCAAGGAGAATTCATTGAGCAGATTCTCTGAATTCCAGTGCTGGCAACGAATTCAGCAGTCAGTCAGTATTTTTATTTTTACTTGAGTTCTTTGCAACTGGATTACAACATTAAAGTGTAGAACAGAGGATAACAGAAAGAGGAGCATGAAATACAAAATATTGGCTGAGTTCTTTCCCATGTTTTCTATAATGATTCCAAATAGTGCTGAGCAGAGGCTGACTGGGTTCACACAATATGTTAAGCTATGATAGTTTAAAAGTCTCAGAGGTGTAGCATGTTGTTTGAACCCAGGACTCTCCCCATAGGGTGATTTACAAAGTACCCAAGGCTTGTATTGAGGTTGTATAAATCCACCATGGCTTATTGTATTGTCTGAACATGAAGAACAAAGCAAACCCTCGTCAAGATAGAGGGGCCTCTTGCAAGAGTGGCAGAAAGGCATGTCACTCTGGCCACACAGGTAGCAGAGGACCATCTTCCTTAGGCACCCCAAAGTGCCAAAGCAGCACCTGGAAAGAGCTAAGAAAGGCTTCCCCTCCCTGCCAGCAGTGGAAATATGGTTCAAAACCTGGGGGCACACCTTTGAGAGGAAAGAGACTTGAGAGGAGGGGAGGTAACAGAGTAGGAGGGATCTCCAGTTTTCCTGTCACCCAGAAGGACCAGCAGTAAATGTCAGCTGTGCCAGGTGAAGAGGGGAAATGAACCATCCAGTGCTGGCATTCCAAGGGTAGTGCTACATGGCACATTCCTTCCCATTGCCTGTCCTGTGTCTCCTTCCCAAGTCTCAATTTGAGAAGGGACATATGGAAGACACTAGTTTACCCTCCTCCCCTTGGCTGGTATAGTGCCTGATGGTGGTGTGCTGGGGCACCCCATACAGCCAGACCTTCTCCCCAGAAAACAAGCCAAATGAACGCCCTCCCACAAAATCCTATTTTCTCCCAGTCTGATTTGGGCTGAGAATGGGATCTATTTTGCTTTTTAGCATCTGTTTCCCCCACTATTCAGCTGAGTAGTACAGAAAGGACACAGGCCACCTCCCTGCTGCTCAGCTTCAGAGCCCAGTGAGAGGTCACCCATGCCCACTCCTTGCTGCTCAGCTGTAGCATGCAAGAGGTGAGTACCTGGGAAGGAAGACCTAGCTTGCACTAGATTTTCAAACACAGGACAAGGTGGGCCTTCCCTTCTCATCCCTCCCACTCCAGGATTCCCACCCCATCCTTCTCTATCAGGAGAGCAGGACTGCTCATAATCAATCCCACTACTGACATCAGCATGAGGAGGGGCACACATAGATGTTCCTGCAAAGTTCTCTACAAATACTGCAGAAAGGCTGGGGAAGTAGTGGGGAGGAGGGAGAGAAAGGAAAGAAAAAGGACACAATCTTTATGACTGCCTGTCAGGCACAGGGGAATTTCACCTGCAGTGAAACTACTAGAAGGATTGCTAAGCCATGTAAATATTCTCATTTTCAACTGAATCCTTTGAAACTGGCTATAATTTGCTACTGCTAGTTGTTGCATTATACGCATAGGCAAAGGCTCTTCAACTTGAAACATAAGACAGGGTTTCTCAAATATACTCCTTTAAAAAAAAACAACAACCAGCAACGGCTTTAAAGTCTTCCAACATCCAATGTATACATATGACAAACATTTTTTCCTAAACAGGCACTTAAAAAATATAATGGGTAGGAGGGAAATAACAGTCGCTCAAGTATTTTTCCCCTCGACTGAATTAAGCTACCCTTGTATGAATAATATCTGGACAGATGTCAACCTTTCAGATATATTCCTTACAAAGAATATGGATGCTAGGCAAATACATTTAACACTGAAGGGTTATAGGAAAAGTGAAATGACATACCTGCGTCTTCACAGAAAAATATTTTTCTTGCTCTTTATATGCTTTCTTTTCTAAAATCTTCCCTTTTAATAAGCATTTGTCCTTTACATTCAGATAAATTCTTTACACTATGTGAGCATGCATGCACGAAGAAACCTTCTGCAAATTCAAACATGTTTTTCACCAAGCTCAACTGTTTGAGACAAAGTTAATGGGCTTACACGTAATCTATCTCCCACAATCTTGCAACTCTACCATGTGACTTCCAACTTATTCTTCCTGCTGCTTCTCTGATAAGAGGTAAACTTTCTCTGCCACAATGAAGGGACACAGCATACTTGCTACTCAAATGTTTTGCACTATGGACAGATTTTCCATGATTCATTATTTGAATCAGCCTTTATAAAGCAAGATAAGCAAGATGTTGGAAGAGACTAGGAAACATACTTTTATAATGTAATTTCTTATCAAGTTATTCTATGTGTACCTGACTGAAATTCCACTTCACAACAGTTGAATCCTGAAAGTTATCACTGTATGGAAAACCAATTAATATAAACAGACTTAAAGCATTAAGCCATCTTTTAACATGACAAGCAACAGCATGCTTACGACAGAAGTTAAACTAACGAAAGCGACACTGGTATAATTTTCTTTGATGTGTGCTACTCTGTGGGTAGAAGATTAAAAGACTCATACACCTTGAAGTAGTAAGAAAATGTAAAAGCAACGCTATTATCTAGAAAGAGATGAACAGTATGTTAATTATAAGCCATTTGCCTATATATTTATTACCTCAAGTTACCTCATCAAAAGGCTTGAAAGATACAATTGGTCTACACAGAGAAGGCTGCAGCTCAGTGGACTTGTATATGCTTTAGAATTTAAGATCCTATCTCTACCACTTATTTTACTAGTTAAGGAATCTGACGGACAGATTTAAAAAACCCACCACCACATATAATTGGTCACTGGAAGAGCTATTTCTATGGTAGTACTCAAAATCTACTTTTAGCATCCATTTCTCAAATTATGTTCAGTCATCTGCCTTTGCAGATCTACTGTGACAAAAGTCCTGGTATGAAGATAATGTATGCAACTGAGACAGTTCATAGGATGCAGTAGTTTGTGGTAAAGTGCTTTAAAGTGTTGATCCCACTGTACAAATAATCAGATAACTGCATTAATTTCATAAAAGTACTACAGTGCTTAAAACTCTGATGAAACTGGAAAACGTCTTCATCCTACTCTGTGCAGCTGGCATTAACCCAAATGAACAGTATAAGGAATATCTGGACTAATACAAGGTACTTCTTTATTCCTGTACTGACCAAAAGGTTACCATTTTGACACTTGTGTAGCCTGGAATGCAATCCTTAACTGAAAGAATGTCTGGATGGGCAAAGGATAATTCAGATTCCCAGACAGGAAAAGGGAATCTATGTTCTAATCCCACTCTCCCCTTTCATAAATGACATGAAAAGAATGTCAGCTTCCTCTTTGAGGCACTGAAAATTATTCTGGATAAATTGATGAAAAGCATGAATAAAGTTAAATTCCTTAACCACAAACAGAAGAACAAGTCCTGCTGAAAAGAATGAACTGGCTTCTGGAGAGATTGGAGAGATATTGGGGTTCAGTGCCATCAGTTTGTTGGTGACACAGAAGTCACTCTTTTCATCCAAACCCAAGGAAGACATTCTGGTTTTAATTAAGTGTCTATCAGAAATGGGCCGGATGATGGCAAACAAGCTGACAATTGCAACAAGACAGAGGAGCTTGTTCTTAGTCTGATAAGGTAACAGGGATTCAACCTGTATGGAACTTAACTTTGAATTTTATCTTAAACCTGAGTGTTCACATTTTGGCTGTGCAAAAAGCTTATCTGCATAGCTCTGGCTAATGGACCACCCATACCCATTCCTAAAATTCTCTGATCTAGCTATGATCATGGATGCTTGTAATTATATGCCATTTCTGCTACTGTAACATGCTTACACAGATCTGCCTTCAGTAACTTCAGCTTCACTATGATCAGTCTGTTTCCAGAAAGGACTGAAAGTGCGAGTTATGACCTATTAAAT
This sequence comes from Varanus komodoensis, assembly GCF_004798865.1. Taxonomy (NCBI): domain Eukaryota; kingdom Metazoa; phylum Chordata; class Lepidosauria; order Squamata; family Varanidae; genus Varanus; species Varanus komodoensis. Next base: position 28,443,191 of record NW_025335568.1, on the reverse strand, counting down.
ACCATACAGATTGGAATTAGGCTCCCTGGAGTCTGCCCAGATCTTAAGATCTGAGCAAAGGCCTTTTTAAGACCACTGTCTTAAATGGTACACAAAAGAGAAGATTCAAAAGACCATCTTCATGACTATTCTTAGGATGTGGAACTCATGTGAAGGAAAACTTGGTTCACGTCCTCTCATCTTTCTACCAGCAGGCAAAGTCCTTTTTACTCAAGTTTGATATATAACCAAGTTTATGATGGTAAGCATTCTTGCAAGCCATTTTTGGTAGAAAGGGTGAGAAATTAAACCTATGAACAGTCAGAGAAACTGAAAGCCCAGAGCTTTCTAGAACAGAGTTGGAAGTTAGCCTGGACCAAGTTATTTATATGAAATGAATAATGTAAATAATTGTCTATGTTTGATTAGAAGGTAACTTCATCTTTATGAAAATGGAAGTGTAGGTTTATCATGCTTATACTAACAATTCATTTTAACTACTCTTTTAAGTTAGAAATTTAGTTGTTTTGAAAAATATTAATCTAAAATATTTAAACCATTTTAAATGATGTATGCATGTCTCAAAAAGATCAAATTATGAAAAACTATTTGTAACACTGAAAAGCATTATGTTTGATGTTTAAAACAGTCTTTAAGATGATTAGCACAGAGTTGGAAAAGATGCAGAAAGGGCAACAAAATGATAAGGCCAGATTAACCACTGAGAAAAGGATGCAACTGTTCTTTTTATAGTTTAGGAAGTAGGCAGGCAAGGGTGGGGACATTACAGAGGTACATGAATGATGCATTGTGTGAACAAAGTGGATGATGGTCCCCTCCTTTACATTTTCATATTACTAGAATCTAGGGTCATCCAATGAAGAAAAATGGAGGATTCAGGAAGAATACTGTACACAACTCACTACTGTGACTACCAATTTAAGACAGCATTAAAAAGTGATTAGAACAAGAAGGTATCAATTACTAAAACTCATGTAGGTTTTATCTTTAAGATCAGAGACAATGATCTGATTTACACATAATGCTAATCCACAATTACTTAACTCACATTTTACCACTGATTTTGTTGCTGTACTCAGGATCTGCCTGGGAGATAACTGTGCTTTGTTTTCTCAATCCCTGGGTTTTTTGTTTTCTGCTTTCTTTGCCTATGGTCTCTGCCTTTGAATCCAAATGCATGTGCAGTATTGAGGTATAGGCATGGGTGGGGGTGTGTGTGTGTGTGTGTTAATCACACTTATCTGATAGACTGACAAAATGACCCTTAAAGTCACATGCCAACAACCCAGGGTTTTAAAAACCCTGGGTTTACAACCCAAGAACAAACCATGGATGCTGAGTTATTCGTTAACAACCTATAGTTTGTGAGCACAGCTGGATGGGGTGAGTCCCACAGCACAATACAGAATTCAACAGCCAATAGATTAAGTATTGTGTGTGTACAAGTCATTGTTTTGCATAGGCCACCTACCATGTATTAAATAGTCTACGGTGAGGCTCTGGTGCAAGCAACCATCATTTTGAGCACTCAACCCCCAATGAGTGCCATAGTTTCCCATATGTTGACCCACTATTAGATGCACCTTGGCAACCAAACTTGGTAACTATGTCTTTAATAACAATAGCTGAGAAATGGTAGAACATGATTCTTGCCTTCTTGTGGACATGAGGTATCAAAATGACTACTGCTGGAAAACATGCTTGACTGGCTTGGTCTTTGTTGTGATCCAGCTGATACTTATGAGATGGGAGAAAAGTTGGTTTTCTTCTAAAATAGGAGCTCCTTGCATAGATGAAGTCTTTTGACAATACAAATGAGGATTACCAAATAAGATGTTCAAAACCAATGCCTTGTGAAACAGAAGTTTTAGTAAGTTTAAGCTGGGTTTAACATAGACATTAAAAAAGAAAAAGGGCTGATAGTTTCAACAGTAATGTTTAATTGAAAACAGGCTTTCATTGACAGCATATCAAGAAAAGTTGTATTCAAGAATATTAAGTGTTCCTTCAGCTTTCCTTCTTGGTAGTTCTTTTGTATTCTCTCCATGTACGAGCATCCCTGGAATGTTTCCTGCTCCTACTGGCAGCAGGAGTAAACAACAAGCATGAACGAGCATGTTTGCTCTTTCAGAACAATCCTGGATTAAAAAGAACCTGGGTTTGTAGTTATATTAGCATTAGTAACAATTAGAATTAGGTCAAGTACACACTAATTACTAAGAAAAGATAATTTTAAATTAGTTATCTACACAAGTCTCTGCTAGCCAAATTCAAACACAGCAAGCCTAATCAAGAAATCAAAATTAACAGTATAGGTCAGTCTGATCTACAATAGCTGAGGGTTGCTTTATACATGATGGTAACCAAGAAAATGCATGAATGACTATAGTGGCACCTCAAGGTATAGATGTTGCTTACTGTATGGCAACACCTCATGCTGTTACTTGCAGCCACCTTGAAAGTTTTCCAAGTAGCATGGTGATGTTGATCTAGTGAACTATACATAAAAGAAAACAGATCCACATTTTATGTGCTTTCAGTCTCCATGCAACTGCCATTAATTATGGAACACACCTCACACTGATTCAAAAATGTAGTTTGTCAGAATCAGTAAAAATGTTTTAATCTCCACAGAAACATTTTCAGACTTTTCATATGAAGTTTGTGACAGGACTAGGACAGCAGGCCAAATTAACTCAAATTTCAGTATCTATTCAACCATTTATTTCTTTACTTTCTACCTTGACACTGTCTGGAACTTTTGTGAATTAGGGACATCAAGCTTCTTCAATAGAGTATCATACATAACCTCAGAGTATCAACAGAGTATTATACATAACTGGACAAACCAAGCTTTTTTTTTAGAAAAAAGTATATGACTATGGCAGGCCTAATGCCTGTTTTCACCCAAATCCTTTGCATTTACAAAAGGTTAAATCACAATAACATTTACGGCATCTGATACTATTTCCAAGTTGTTCCCTCATGCAAACAAAACACAAGATCTCAACTTTTTCAAGTTCCATAATTTGTAATCAATTGATCAAATATCTGGTTCAAGAAATGTCAGTGGCAAGAATGCCAAAAAAATATATATATATATTTTCTGGCAAGAGACAATCTTTTGCCTCTTGTGAGAACTGTAATTTGAATGGTTTCTTGCAATGTTACAATTTAAGTGCCAAAACTGAAAAGGCATATTTAACCCACAGTTTAAGGTGATTAACAAGAAAAACTTAATCATCCTAAATAAACTGTTAAATTCAGAACAGGACCTAATGTTTTGAAAAAGCATTGTGGCTTGTATTACAATTATATAATGTATTACTGATCACAGCAAAACTGTCACACCAGTCTTTTCTTATACACGTTCATTTATTATGAAATAGCATAACCAAAGTATCAGATAAACCATTTAAAGATTCATTACCAAAATACAAAATGCAAAAGCTACTTTGTATCAGTTATCTTTATCCTGGAAAAAAAGTCTTTGAAATAAAAATCATCTACATATTTCAACAAATTACCTTATTTATTTGGCTTATACTTAAGCACAATTCTACCAGCTATCAATTGACGCTACGGAAACAACACTGATCTACAGGTATTAACCAATTAAACAGTCTACTCCAAGAAAGAACCTACTTCAACAGATCAAAAATAAATACATTAACTTTTACATACTGAAATGTTCAATACGTGGAGACTTTACAATCCAAGACCCATAACCATGCTGCTCCAAGTAAGTTTTCAGCAAATGTTTTGCTTCTTGGTAAGTCTCAGCCATAATCTAAATTTTAAAAGTTAAGAGTTAATAATTTAATGCTGAGGGATTTGTACAGAAATCCTGCAAATGAACAATTTCAAATAACATAATTTCTTAATAAATTAGTGGGTGGGTGGATATATCTCATTACATTTTATTTAGAAAGCCTACACACACATTAGGCAGATTGTAAATGCAATTACATTTGAAGCAGCCTATCTATAATCAAATAAATGCCTGACTTGTGTAACTCCTCTCAGATTCTCAGGGTATTTTACAAAACTGTAAACATAAGCATAAGGTACATTTCAGAAAACTATGAAAGCATAAGAAAATGACAGCAGGGTTAACATTGCATCTTAGTTTAGAAAGATAAGGCCTTTGCCTGGCATGGAAAGGACAATAAGGGCATCAGCAAATCCCGCTTGGGAGTGTTACACAATTAGGGTTTTGTCCAGAACAGGGAAAATATCACTCACTGGGACAGCTGAACCACCTACCAACAGAACCCCCATCTTATCTGAATTAAGTCTCAATTTGTTGGCCTTCATCTAGACCATCACACCAGCCAGACACTGAGTCACCACCTCACCTGGATTACATGTAAAGGAGAGGTTAAACTGGGTGTCATCAGCATACTGGTGTCACCTCAGCCCAAACCTCTGGATGACCTTTCCCAGAGATTTTATGATGAAGCAAGCTACTTATGCACATAGAGATGCAGGTTCCCTTACTAGTATTAAAACTATAATGTTAATCCAATTCTAAACTCACTATGAACTTAACGCTAAACTAAAACTGTGGCCTTCCCATCGATATTCAGTATTACAGTAGAAACAGCATGCAGCACTAGGCTGGTCTTTGGTATGATTCAGAAACAGCTCTTTAAGTTATTAGAATTCAAGAAACACTTGCTTTTAGCAAGTTGCCATTCAGCAAGTCTTACCTTTGCTTCATGGTATGTTCCTGCTTTAAGTAAGTCATCTCTCTTTGATTCTTTAACCACCAAGTTAAAACGACTTAACATTGCAGCTTTGCAAAGTCGACTTGCCATTGAAATGCCACTTTTAAAGGGTGAACTAGGTATGAATGAGGAACACACTCTGAGTATACTTATTACAGAAGATTTATTGAACCTTAACCTGTGAAGTTATAAGCTAAAGTAACTGTGTATACTACAATTTCACCTTTCCTATCTGAACACCGTGCAATGATGAACTTTAAAATAAGTGAGCTAGTTTAACTATTTTATGCAATAGAAATAATTATACCTTTTAAAAGGGTTTAATAGAATATAGAAACCGCAAAGAGCAGCCTATATTTCACAGTCATTCTGAAAGATAACAGTTTTTAATGCACAGCAAATTACTATTACTTCCCAGGTACATGACAACATAGTCCTAATATCATGCACATATTATCCTTATTTTTAATCAAGTTAAACACAGTATTTCTTTAATTTTAATGTGCTTTGTTATTAACATTTACCTTTCAGTAGTCTTTCCACTTAGCCCATCTACCACCTCCAAAGCCAAGTCTCCTTGGGACCAATTCACACTAAGATATCTGTGTTCCAAATCTATCTGTACAGGGTAAGCAGTGGTTACTAAGCTGATGTGAGGTCTGTTCACCAGGTAGAACATGGGCAGTTTTGAAGTGAATGCATCATCAACACGTTGTTTGATAGCAATTTCTAATCCTCGTGTATCCTGGCAGTTCCCATCCCCTAAAAAATATTAAAAGCCACATAAACACTTTAAAAAATCCACCCAAGATTTTGATCTACTAAGATGAACCATTACAATTTTCATACTAGGCTCTACTCCATAAAACATTAGGTATCAGAACTTAAAATGAGACATGCATGCAATAATGTGTGAAGATGTAGAAACCCAAACAATGGGAAAAGAGCCAAGTTTTATTATATTCCATTCCTGATTTGCATTTATACATGGGGGCAGGTATTCACTATACATGAAGTAGCATAAGCTGATTGCAGCTTCTTTGTGTGCTTAGATATACATCTACCCCTTGAACAAGTATATGCCGTTATGTTCACCAGGTAAGACTTAAAGGTTAAAACTAGTCATAATTGGGGAAAAAGCTTACAAAATATAATACTAAAATGCATGCAATCAGCTTAAATACCTTATTTACTTATATAATCTACCTGGTTTTCTAAAGTTATAGTTCATGTCTGAGCAGCTTTCAAGTAAAATATGTTATTATGGACAACTTAACAATCCACTATATCCATCCTAAAATATGATATATATAACTTGGTGATGCATTTTAACAGTACTGAACAGCTGGATTAGAAGTCACTCACCAAGAATGATGCCACTAACATAAACTGGCTGAATGAAGTGACTCAGCAAGGCTCCCTGAACACCCAGAACTTCCCATCTCGTCAGTTTATCACTGGCAGACATGCTGGTTACTCTAGCAATTTCAGTAGGGCAACAGATTGTGAGGTACGTCTTGCCTTCAACAACGACATGAAGACAGAGTTCTTCATCAGCTTCAAATGCAGATATAGAATTTGGATTGAGACGTCTACAATAGAAAATATAGTCATTAAAAGCAAAGGAAACCTCTGTGACTTAAGATACTGGAGCACTATGCAAACACAAGCTTCAGCCCCCATCTGCTGTACTATTTCTGGTCAACAACCAAATGCATTTGCTAACCCTCTTAACCATGGTAAGAAAAACCCAATTCCCCTTTCCCATCCACATGCAGAAGAGTAGGCAGGAAAGTGATGCCCTACCTTTCCAGGGTCAGGTCTCCTCAATGGGAAATTCTACTACATACTGTAGGGCCTGAACAGTGAATATGAAGACAAAAGAACCCTATAGTAATTGAGAAGCCTAAGAATTACTATAAAAGTGCTGAGGTGGCAGCTGGCTCCTAGGCAACTGTGTAGATTCCTACTGGAAATGATAAGTTATACCTATACATTGTTTCTTTGACCTGGATGAAAGCTGTAAAGAATACTAGCAATGTAAAAATATACTTCAATACCTTAGATTCCAAGGAAATCAACCCAAGCTATGAAGAACTGTGAGAATTCTTGGGACTAATGTCAGCTTAAGAGAATTGTAGTGACAGTTACTCTGACTGGATAAAAACAGCAGGAACTTACTGACACAGCCTGATGGGTCCCTATTACAATTATACTAAGCCACTCAGGAACTTGTTAGGCTTTTTTTAGGTCAAAGAAAGCCCTCAGAAGCTTTTCTTTACAAAACTGAAGAAAAAAACAGAGTGCTACTGGAAAAGGGGAAATTCGGCTATTCTGACAATTCTTGGCTACATTCCCAGATCTTGAAAATTCTATTAAATTATCCATGGTATTACTGTGAAAGTTGAGACCTAACATTTTCTGCTTGTCACAGGGGCCTTGAGGGATGCTTCTCTATCAGCTGACATCACAGCCATGACACAAAGGCACCACTTACACATTTGAATGTTGCACTGTATCTCACCTACAGGATAGTAATGTATTCCATAATCTTAACTGCAAAAGAATGATGATTGACCAGGGTTGGCATACAGCCCACTCAATCTGTACCAAATGATCAAGAATAGGAAGGCAACCACAGCTTCTTAGTCAGTCCTTGGAAAAAAGCAATCTGTAAAGGTGATCTAAGCTATCAGTAAAGTACTAATTAAGCCAACCAACACCGAAAAAGCAAGATACATTTTTCATTGCTTCAACCTTTGTAAGTGAAAACTGGAGTAAAGTTTGAGTAGTTGTACTAACTTATCTCTAGGAAATGCCGTACCTCTTTTTTGGACAATTGGCCTCCCAATCATCATATAAGCCATTAAGGGCAAATTAAACAAAACCAGCAACACTCAACTTATTCTTTGAACACTTAATGGAATTATCCTATCCATATTTACACAAAAAAGCTGATAACCCCAGCACACGCTATTCAGCCACATAGGTCTTTTTCTGTTGAAACATGCATAAATTTATTACAGAATTTATTAAATTTATTACAGAAGATACTCATTAATATTTTATTTTATGGAAAGAACATTAGCCTGTATATGCCATAAAACACTATTGAAAAGAAAACATATTTGTATGACACATCAGTGTTGGAAGACTTACAGCTTGGACTTTATCTGAGCAGATCCTTTTGGCAACTGATTCATATAGAGGAATATATTTACATTTGGTTTTAGCATAAGCAAGTCTGATGTTGGTTCAGTACAAAATATAGATTTATCCATCATGGTAGGATTTTTACTGTAGTAGAGTAACAGCTGCCTATAAAAATACCTTTAAAGAAGCATTAATAATTGAAAAATTAGACATCAATTGTTTAAAACCTGAATTCAAACAAAGTCATTTTAAATTCATATGCATGCAACTCCAATTTTCCAAGGATCTTAATATGACTTGACAAGAAGCAGCACCTCTATACATATATTTCTTACCTAAGAAGAGAACGTCTTGCTGTAACGATAGCATGGCTATCATGCAATACTCTCCCATCAAGATGACCACACTGACTATAGTTGAATTCACCTGTTCCAATAGCTACTACCTCATGATGTCTAGCTGAGAGAAAAAAAGTAAAATATATAGTACACCTTTTCAGAATTCATCAGGATTTAACTTTCATTTGTATCCTGTACCCTATTTTTATCAATATTGCTCCAATAAATAAATATGCTCCCTTTATTTGATGGAGTATACTTACCTCTTTCAATTATGAAAGCAGCCAATGTACTGCTACAGCTTTGGTACTCAGGACATTTAGCTATCAAACCGCTGAATGTTTCCTTAACAACTTGAGAAATTTTTCCATATGCAAGATGCCGCCCTTCTAATGAAGTATTGAAAAACAAATCAGAGAAGAAAAATCAGAACTAGCTATTTAATATTGAAGAGATCATACAAGTAAGATTGCAAATGAACATTTGCTCTGCTTCATGTATAAGGAAAGCAACTTGGAAGAGGGAGCAAACTGAAAACTCAGCATATGCTCATCAGCTTCAAATACAGAATACACAAGCAAGCCTGTAATTAGAAATTATCTGAAATACATCTGAAACACACACTAGAGCTGGCTGGAAGACTGAGGGGGAAGAGTGGAAGAACAACCTACAGTAAGTCCCAGTTTGTCAGGCATACTGTGGATTTTTCTGCAGAGTAGCTCAGCAAGATATGCAAATTCACCCCACAAAAAATCTGAAAAGATGCACTGCTAGGGGAAAGAGGCAAACACATACTTTCATGAACTAAATCAATTACTACCTTATACAAGAATACAATTTGCATCAAGTATTTCATGTAGTACTTGGTTGTAATCTGCTAACAGTCAATACATGATTGTTGATTCTAATACACAGAAGGTGCCTTGGGCACCTGTATCACCCACTCCCCAGCTGAAAAGTAGAGTACAATTTTCTCAACACTAAGATGACAGAACCCCAGAGTTTTATACACATAATGCTGCAGAAGTATGCATACAGCCCTTTGATTTTTCTACACTTTCTTAAGTACCAAAATGGAATTGGAATGAATTCAGCTGGCATTATTACCACTTGATGTACACAAGATTCTCAACATTGAAGGTGCAAAATATTTGCACTGTGGTACAAACAAGTGTGACATGCCTAAATGAGTTCTAAATAAGTAATGGTTCCAGATGTCCTATTCTTACTGCAACCAATTCCACTAAGTCCATCCGTGTGCAGCTCTAGTGCCACATGATCTCAGATTAAATACACCTGTTTCTGGAAACCTGTTTGTTGAAGAAGCTATCTAAACATACAGTATTATGATAGCTCCTTGGCTATCAAAAGAGCTCCAAGTTAAAGTTGTACAGAAACACAAATGTTACACACACCCCAAGCTAAGAGCATTCCCCCAAGCACCACTGAATCCATTCCTATGGTTGGAAAGAATATGGTTTAACTAGAACCCTGCCTAGAAAAGGTCTCCACTAAAACCCTGACTGAGTAAGGAAGGCCTAGGTCTGAGAGGTAACCAAGAATCCAATAGGAACACTGAAGGAGCTGGAGATAACTACAGATGAGAAGGGAGAAATTGTTCATGCAATAACTATCACTAGGATGCTGCACAAAGCATCCTTGTGATTTTATGGAAGACTTGTGAAAGAAAAACCATTGCTGAAATAACCCCATACCAAAGCCCAGTTGGAGTTTGCAAAAAGGTATGTGGGACATGCAGCAGGCAGAAAAAGCTTCTCTGGTTTGAGAACAAGCATTAACTTTTTAGCCTTGTTGCAGAAAGCTATGCATAGTACAAAGCCAGCAGTGCTTGTTGTCCTGAGAACACCATCCCATCATGAGGCATGGTAGGGCAGCATGTTGTGTGGATGTTTTTCCTCAACAAGGACTGGGAAACTGTTCAGGACTGACAGCAAGATGGATAGAGCCAAATTTTAAGGCAACTGTAGATGAAAAACTTTAATTTTATTTTTTGAACATATACAAATACATAAAAAGTAGAATAGGAAAAAACTAGTATAAATAGAACTAAAGTGAACAAGATAGACAAAAGAGACAAGATTGCCAAGGGAATTTTAAACAGATACAGCCTATATTATACCCCTCACCCCCAAACTGACGTATCTTCCCAGGCTTTGAGAAAGAAAAGAAATTATACTGAAAAGAACTCATTCTATACATCAACAAATACTGCTTTTTTTCTTTTAACTCCCCTGAACTTCCATAAATCATGCTAAGATGAAAACCTGTTTCAGTCTGCAAGAGACCTAGGACTGAGGCACAGGTTCAACTTCTAGCAGGATACTAACCCTAAAAAAAACACAGCCAAAGTAACAATGGAATAGATTAAAAACAAGCAACTGGATGTCCAAGTGCCTTCCTATTCCAAGTCCATAGCACAATCCAATTGACAATCTCTAGCAAGACCTGAAAGTTGCTATTCACTAATGGTCTCCATCCACCCTAATAGAGCTGAAGCAGCTTTGCCAGGAAAAATGGGCAAATATTATGGGATCTAGGTGTGCAAAGCCGAAAGAAACTTACTTAAGACAACTCACAGCTGTCTTCTAACCCTAACCCAAGTACTAACTCAGGATGAATGCATATGAATACTTATGCAGCCAAGTATCAGTTTGTTTTTGTTTACTTAACTTTTGTGCCACAATAAAAAATTGACACCTTCACAGTATTGTCTTGCATATATCAGATAGTTTAAATGCCAATTAAATCCATTCAATTCAGTAACAATTTGTAACAAAAACTAGAAAGTAAAAAGTGGGAGAATACTCCTGCAAGGCACAGTATGGCATAAACCCACTGGTGTTCTAAAGTATTCCCTGTCTTCTGAAACTGGAAGACAGACAGCCTTCCCTACAGGGAACATCAGGGATTAACTCTTAATTCCATTTTAGGCTGACTTCCTGTTATTAGCGTTTCAGAATTCAAGATTCCCTGGCTATATACACAGAGCCAAACAGAAACTCCCTTACATCATACCAAATGTCCAGAAGTCATTCTGAATTTTTTAATTTTTGAAAAGCATTAATTTTAAATACAACTACTGGCTGCATGGATTCTGTATGACAGGTAATCTAGTATTTTTGGCATCAGAACTTCACTCATGCACTCAGGTCAATAATAAGAAAAGTCAAATATAGAAGAAAAAGACCAAATGTGAGATAGACTGACTCTACAAAAGAAGCCATAGCCTTGGATTTACAACAGTTCAATATTGCTGTCAGAGAAAGAATATTTTGGAAGACTTTCATTTAGTGTCACTTAAAGTTGGAGATGACTTGATGGCACATCAAAACAAGATAGAACAGGACATTTTTGGCAGGTATTCATCCATAAGGTCATTGTAAATCAGAGACTTAAAGACACACAACAACACAGCTTAGCATTGATGACATTAACGTCAGTGAAGTCAATAGGAAGGGAACATGAATATCCATATGAGAAAGATGAGGTGTTCCTACCATAAGGAATCTTTGAAATGTAGCTTGAGTCAGTTGAAATCTGAGGTTCTGCTACAACTGCTGTTTCTAAGAGAATCCTGGGAGTACCTGTCAATATAATACCAAATTGTGAAACACACACATAAATGTTTTACTCTTCTTTTTGCATTACAGCATAGTATCTGTTGCTTCATTGAGACAAACTGTCCTTTTTTCATTCTGCACACAGTTTAAAATGGTGCTTGGAATACTCAAAAAACACCCCATATAACTGCTTGTTATATTAGTATTTAATGGATGCTTCACAGACATTACTTTCTTTGACCAAAGAATCCAACAGTATTTCATATGTAAATAATAGTACAGAACTTTTACCAGGTTTTTCTAGAGCTTTTGCTTCTGCCTCCTCCAAATGTAGCAGTTCATCAAGAGCAAGTTTTGCTGCATTTGATTTTGATTCTTTCTTGTTTTGTCCCAATCCAGTCTTATATTGAATACCATCAACCACAGCGCAAAAAGCAAAGTATGCTCCTAAAAGATTACCTACAAAGTGTGGAATGAAAGATTAACTATATATTTAACTTTACAGAAATGTGCTCACATTTAAGAGGTTATTACTGTTCATGTAAGTTATACATAATGTTCGGGAATTTCCATCACCTCCCAATTTCACATTATCTATAGTTCAAGATTCATAATCACTCCTTTCACAGGTGCTTAGATATGACTGCACTTTCATAATACTTTTTACCTCACCCAGAACACAGGTATCATGCCAGCATATTTTCTGAACTTGAAGAAATAAGCATTTAACTTCTAATGCAGACTACAGTTGCAGTCAGTTATTTGAGATTGGCCAGTGAACAAAACCATATTCCAGATAAATACAATTCAGGTTTATCTGCCCATCCTCCCCACTCCCCAAAATCACAGCATTATGACTTGATATGGGGGTAGGGAACCCCCAAATCAGCAGGCCCAGTTACCATGTTTTCAGTTAACCATGGTTGCCTTTGGCCTGAAAGATAAGTATAAAATGCCAAAAGAAGTCTTAAAGTTCTGAAGTAAGAATGAACAAAAAGAAAATGTATATTGTGTATTTTGAGTATATTTGTTGTTGTTAGTCACAACGTCGTGTCCAACCCATCGCGACCCCATGGACAACATTCCTCCAGGCCTTCCTGTCCTCCACCATCCCCTGGAGTCCAATTTATTTTGTGGCTTGCTGTCTGCTGCCACCACCTGTGGACATCCACTTACCATTGTATAGTGTTTGCTGTTATCTCTGGTTTCAGGCATCCCCTGGGGGGTTTAGACCCAATCTGCACAAACACGGGACTCCTAATGTCTCTAGCCTTTGCTTAAATGCAACTTAGTACCTCTCCAAAACTTTGATTTAAATGTGGCATATGAACATGAAAGGTACAAAAATCCAGGAAAGGCTCAAATACCAGAACAGTATTCCAGTCTCACAGTACATCCATATTTGATTAAAATTCATATTTCAATCAATGAATTTAAATTTTAATCAAATAAGCATGTGGAATGCAAGACAAAGGCAATAATGCCTGGGTGGTAATTTAAAGCAGCCATTAAAAATTTGTTGCTTTGCACTGATTATCAGGTCAAGATTTGGGAGATCATACTCAAGCAATCCTCAAATGTTTAGGAGCAACAAGCTAGAACTAAAACATACGCTAAACAAACCAGTTCTTCCTTCCTCCTGCTAGTGAAAGCGGCTAAGCAGAAGCAAACACTGAGTGCCTTCCCATTAATTTACCACTTTGTGTGATTCGGTACAATACACGCAATGCCTCCAAACTAGAAAACTGTGGATTCCTTACAAAATGTTTTAGGCTAAGGAAAACAGAAGCATTTACCTGTTGCTACAGTTTCCTTTAGTTCAAGCTGTACACGTTGCATCTGTGCAAACTGATGTAAAGCGGATACTGGGTTTATCTCTCCTCGTTTATATTTGATGATAAATTCCTTTGGAATTTTCTTTGGAGGAAGTGAAGTAATGGGTGCTGCCTTGGAGTCAGAAACTTGACCTAAAATGTGTTAGTTGAAAATAACCCCCACTATAAGGGTTGGGGTTAGAACAAATCATAACACTGATTTCACTTTGACTTGCCTACTTCCAACAGTCCATCTCATTTTCTGTGTTATTTATGCTGGTCTCAAAACATTCTTAACTTAAAATGATTTTCTACCTCTCTTATTAAAAGTTCAAACTGATTTTTTTCTTTTGTAGATGAGTTGTAGAAATATTCTAGTATTTTAAAAATATTTTAAAAGGAACTTAAACAAGGTAGGAATCATAATAAAGGCAACTGATATGAAAGACAGACAGACTTTATAACTGCTGGCATATGAAGTCTGTGTTGGAGATGCTGAAATTATTGGGATAGTCCACATATACTTCTAAATATTTCTGCTTCACATAATTTGTTTTTGCAATAATCATTTGAAGCAATGAGTATCTGATTTGTTTTTGGTAGTAACTGTCCCATATTTGAACCTGAGCTTGGGATACCAGGACAAGCCTATTTATCCCGCTTCTATCAAAAACTAAAGCTAAAAAAGAATGAAGATGTGAAAGGTGCTTTGCATCCTCTCTCCTTCCAGAGTAACTAGGAAAAAAGACTGCTGCATGGGATGGGTAGGTAGCAATCTGTATTAATCATACTAAATAGCATTAGGTAGTTAGACAAGAAATATTAAATATTGTATAGGAGTTCATCTTGGTGGATGTTGTGTGAAACACTCCACAGTTTCTCATGCTAACTTTTAATCAAAAAGGTTTATGCTTCATTAAACACTGTAAGATTAAATTTTATTCTTTTATATAACACAACTCACATAGGTCTACTACATCTTATTTGCGCAGCAGGGCACTTAGGAGGGTGGCATCCATTATGTGGAATGATTCCTAGAATATTAGACATGCTCCAACAATTTTTATTTTTAGGGAAATATAAAGTGTTTAATTATGCAAGCCTTTCAGCTGCAGAGAACAATCCTATTCAGCTGCATCTTTACAGCTTCTGACTTTGGTCAGAGAAACAGCAACCCTTAGATAGAGCCATTTTATGAGATTAAAAACTGAAAAGAATTGTCACATTTGATTTGTGGATAATTTCATTCTTATTAGACTGTGTGGTTTAACACAGTTATGCTGGCATTTAATCAGAATGATTTTTATGCAAACAGAAATATAGCATGTTATTCATTTTTTTAGAACACTAAAAAGCGAATTAAAAATCTGACTTATTTTTTGCAAATCTGATTGTTTTGCTTTCCACCCATGCTGTCACTGGAAGCAAACTGCCAGCTCTAAACATTAGTTCCCACTCCAAAAAATACCTGAACACCTAATCCCAGAGTATAAAAATAAAAAGAGTAGCTCAAGTATCTGAAAGAGTAATGTGGAAAACAGCTCTATGGCAAAAGCATAGAGTAAAATAAAACTAGAGGAAAATTAAAAAGGAAAAGCCAGATGAAGTTACATCATAAAAGCAATGTAGGGGTGAGTGCTTACACACAAGCAGCAAAACTCTTTGGTAGTGCTAAGGGCTATGTAAATAAGAAAAGTCTTTAGTTGAAGGACAACAGAAAGCCATACAATTAACAACGAGACAAAAACAATACCTGTGAGATACGTCCCCTTAGGTGCTAGGCTCGAAACGTCGGGTGCTTCTGCAGGTAAAAACAGATGTTGGGCATTCTCTACCTGTGGAAGCAAATTTGCTGACGGCTGGCCAGATGGCTGAGATGACTGGGCAGGCAAGTTCTTTTTTAACATTTGAGCAAAACTAGGCACTCGAGATGCCTGAGGCCAGTCGTTCGCCATCTTGTCCCACCTAAACACAGAGTGGACCTGACCGAAGGTATTCCTGGCGGTTCTTCAATCCTAAGGAGTGAACGAAGAAGTCTGAATATTTCATACATACTTACCCACATGTAAGTTGTAAAGATACAGCTTACAGAACTGAATAGTTACGCGGAGAAGATTAAAATAAAGAATATCTAAAAGATCGGCAGTTCCTCCAAACGCTGCTCACTTGAGCAAATCTTCCCCAAAGCGATTCCAGATAAGAACATCCAGGGATGCGAACTTCATTCACACACCCAGTTAATACCCTCCTCACCTGAGCTACGTACGAAACGTTTCCCTATCTGACCCAGCGAAAGCTCCGACCTTCAGGACACGGAGCAAAACCCACCTAACGAGCCGACCCCCAGAGAACGTGCCACCTCGGATGGGAAAATGAAGACAGGCCTCATCCCGCGACCCAACCAACGAACTTTAACGGAGCTACCATCCTTCAAAAAGCAACGCCGTGCAACTGACCAGGTCGGGCCACTCCAGCCGGGATTTTGTGCCGGTTCTACAATCGCACGCAGGGAAGCTGCGAGAAAGGCGTCGTCCTCCCGCCAGGGCGCGCCGCTCGCCAGGCGCACGCTAGTCACGTGATTAACACTTCCCTCGCCCCTCCCATTGCCCATACATTAACGGTTCGCGAAGCGCGTAGTTGCTGCAGGTGTTCCTTTTTCCTGCGGTGATGAAGCCCGCTCAGTTCACTAGCGTCTTCACCCTGATTTTAAAAAGCAGTTTCATAGTGATTAGATGCGCTTCTAGCCTCTTCTTTCCAAGGCCAGTCTTACGGTCAGCATCTACGCAAAATCCAAAGCGGTCAAAGGCGCTACTTTTAAATACGTGATAAAGGGACGCTAATCAGCTGTGCTACGTACCAATAAGAACGGAGTCCGGCCCACAGGACTAAAACTAAAATAAATGCATATGTGCATAAGTTTGTATGTGGTGTGTGTGTGTGTCTTTAAAAGACCCTGTCAACGATTTGGAGTTATAGTCGTACTGGAGTCCTCCCAAATGAAATGGAGAATTGCTATCTTGTGGAAGTTATGTTTTATGCCATCAGTGCCTGCACGACAGATCCAGAACACAGATGAAGCTGTTTGTTATGAGGTGTATTTTATTGAATAAAACTGCATCTGTGGATTTCAGCCCATGGCACCAGCCGGTTTACTTCTAGTTGTGTAAGGGGAGAAGTAGAAGAGTGCCTTTCCTGCGACATTGGACTATAAAAAACCCACTTTCTGTTCAGTCATACCACTGGTCTGTCTAGCTCAGTACTGTTTTATAGACCCTAGACAGCAGCTCTCTGGGGTTTCATTCTGGAGAAACTTTCTCAGTCCTATATGGGGCTGGTCCTAGAATCTTTCCTGGGTAAAAAACAACTGCTCTGCCACAGAGTTAGAATGTCATATCTGTACTGGGGAGAAAAGGTATTACAGTAAGTGAGGAGTGGAAGAGACCAAGGAAGTCATGACGTCGTGAGGTCTCCCCAACTGCCTTTCCTCCCCCTCTGAAACATCCCAGTCAGACAGGTAAAAACACCCCATCTGGCAAAAAATGCAGGGCTGGAAGATGGAGAGGGGAAGGTGACATCACTCTTCCTACTCTACATGGGATGCTTATAAGTCTCCAAATATGAGGACAGAATCCTTGCACAACAGACCCAGAAGTCAGCTGAAGCTTTTTCTTACATATGAATGGGTTTGAGGAATATAACAAATCCATTAATACTTGCAAGGGAAGAATAGCCAAGTCATTAAACAATGAAAGATAGATTCTTGGGGCAGCTATACTGTATTTCTTCCATGGAAAAAACAAGGCATTCCTTTTAGGAATATTTTGCCTGTTTTGAGCATTAAAATAATGGGGAGATTATTACCTCTGCCTCTTAAAGCTCCATTTTGTTCAAAAATAAGTGCATGTATTTGTTTTTATCCAGATATTCAAACCATCTGACATCTTTAAAAAGAGACAGAGACTAATCCTGTCTTTAAAATATTGGCATCTCTAGGTAGCTCATCTGAGCCAAAGGATACCAGTAGTTATACTTGGACAATATTCTGTATACAGATATGTGGGACTGCAGAATGTTCAGTATAACACATCTCAGGAAACATAATTTCATCAACACAAAAAAATATATGTGATCAAAAATGTGCCGCCAGGAAGACTCTACCATTATGATCTAGACAAAACTTTTCTCCATCACAGCAGAACACCTAATCGGAGACATTTAATTCAGTTATAGGTTGGCTCAGTTTAATATCAATTCTAGAGTCAAAAGAGTTTACTCCTCCAGGTTTTCAGATATATAGTTTGATGCTTTGGACAACCGGAATCATACTCCTTCAACACTCCAGAAAATGTCTAAGTGCCACAATTCATGACCAAACCTTAGAGGTATGATAGAGGGGAGCTGCGAGTGGGTGTGCCAGGTGCCATTCCCAGTGAGCAACCTTCTCTGCCAGGCACTGTGATTGCCACTTAAGCACTGAAGAGTGGCACTGCTTGCATACTGTGTGGGGCTCAATTCCAGGTGAGCACTCCAAGGCTGGGAGTGCTCACTAGAAACTTGGACCCAGGGCTTCTGCAAGGTAGAGTCTGCTGAGCAAAGCCCAGGGAATCCAATGAATTCCTACCCGCCCCCCCCCCCAAAGAGATTCCTCACACATCCGCAACTTGAGCATCACTGCCATTGTCTGTGAAAAATTCTCTATCAATGCCACCTTCAACTACCACAGCTGCCCAGTAATTATCCTTCAGGCATTTCCCTGTCCCTTTCACCATTAGGGGATGGCAAAGTTTGAGGTGGCTGGATGGGGTCACTGGGGAGGTGGGTATGAGGTTGGGTGGACTCCAGGGGATGGTGGACAGGAGAACCTGGAGGAATGTTGTCCATGGGGTCATGAAGAGTCGGATGTGACTTTGTGACTAAACAAAAACATCACCATTAGAGATAATCATTCTTTCCTGCTGATGTGACTGTTAACTCCTGAAAGAGCCTGAAGGCATCTTAATTTGGCATCTTAACCTTGACCATTGTACCTTAGGTACTCCTGCTGGGAGGCAAGGCTAGTGAGACAAGTTAGCCTCTTGATGGCATTACTCTTGGTTTCTCTGACACTGCCAACTCCCTTCATCATGTAAAGTATGTATCCAGGAAGCAAGAGGATCTTTATACATTGCCATATAATGTAGCTTTGACCACTAGGAAGTATTCCTGCCTAGGATATATTGCTGTTACAAATCAGAATGCTCTCCAGGAATCCCAAAGAAAGAAATACATGGAAAGAATTTCCTTATTTTGAGGAAGGACTTTCATTGCTTAGTGGTAGAATACATGTTTCACATACAGAATGTTGTGTATGTTTATATAGAAAAAGCCTTACAACTCCCAGCATATCTCCAGCCAAATTTTCAGAGTCTTAACATACATAGAATTGTGCCCTAAAAGTATCAAATGATGGGAAAGACTACTCACAGAGCCCCTGAATTGCAGCTGCCACAGTACACAATGCAGGACTTAATAGACAGATGGTCTGACATGATATAAAACAGCTTTCAGACCTAAGAGGGTAGCTGGTGCAGTTCTTCCTGCACTGGCTTTGAAGGGGTTAGGTCAGATCCCCAACTCCTCACAAGGTCAGAGACAGCACTCCAAGCTCAGAAAGGGGTTAGGAATCCCCAGTATCCTATAACTCTTCTAACAATGGTTAAAAGCCAAGGGGCTGCTTTCTCAATAATTGGTTGTATTGCACACATCATTGTATCATTTGAAAGCAAAGGCTCTGAATACTTCAGAGGTCATTTTAACCACACTCAATGTAGAGCTTCTATACAGAAACATACTGATAACAAATATACACTTGACATTAACTTTTATTCTGAATGTAACAAACTTAAAATGATTTAGCACTATCACAATCACAGTCCATAAATTATATACATATAGAATATATACAAACTATGTGGACAAGAAAAAGCCATTCAGGGAATCACATTATCCAAAAAGTTTTTCAGTGTTATGGCAAATAAAAATTTAGAAAATTCACAGTTAATCTGTAGCTTAGAGATGAAGAATATTGCACATAATACAATTGTAAATGCTAAACAGCAGCTTTAGTTTTCTTCACAAACATCGGTCATGCAATGCTATACAATACAAAATGGCATCACATACCAGAGTAAACCATTGTTCACAATGTTGATCAAGTTTTAAATATGGTAGCAAACAGCTGTTAGGTTCTTTCAGTATAAATCATGCTTAAACAACTGAATACATGTAAAACAGAAAATATAAAATCTGTGTTTGTCACATTAATTTTAGGATTAGTTCAGTGATCTTCCTTGTCTTTTCCTTTCTTTTCTTTTTCATCCTGTAGTGCAGTGCCAAGCTTTTTGATAAGAACTGACAAAACTTTGTCCAATGGATCCATGACTCCACGTTGAAGCCATTTAGGAATAGTAGTCCTTGCATGATGGAAGCCTAGCTTCTGAAGTATATAATCAACACCTACTGGATCAATCTTTCTTCCAGTCCAAGAAATTAATCTAAAAATTAAAACACATTTGTTTAGCAATTTAAATAAGGAAATCTTCCATTTTAGCATGATTACACTCTATCAGTAGTCTCTTATAAAGGAATTTACTATGGCAAAGGAGTAAATAATTTTTGGCTAGCCTATCTATGTTCTTTCTGTTTTTACTGGTTCATTCCTAGGATTTTGTTGATCATGTTCAGCATTTAGTCACAGATTCCATATCAAGGAAGAAAATATGAAATGCAACTGAACTGTGCCTTAGCCTAATAATGGTATTACCCAAATAGGGAAGTTGACTTTTTATGGATTTTTACACCATTGGTTTTTGTATGGCTTGGGCCACTTTTAGCTATTCAAGCACAGAATTTTTGACGGAAAGAATACAATTTTATACGATCTAACTTTGAAACTTCATTCTGTAATAAGTAAAGCTAACCAATCTGATCTCTGTTGACTTCTTAAATCAAGTACACAATTTAAAATGACCTCTAGCTTTGCTGATAAAAAAAGTGTCTAGTTTTTCTCTATTTCTGCTTCCACCTACCAAGAAGATGGTTCTAAGGAACAGCTGAATTATGTCTTTTCAAAAATAAGGGCTAAATTCTTGTTTCTCCACTAAGGCAAAGATAGCTTGTATATTCTGACTTCTACAACTTTGCCCCCTCCCCACCCACTCACCCCCCCCACCACACTTACACCTCTCTGTGGCTGCTTTCCTGACCACAAAAAGGAGGCAGTGTGGTTCACTCTGTGCCTGCTGCACAGGGGAATGGCAATGGAGCTCAGATTCCCAGACCCAAGGTTAGAGCACTGTCTCCAAACTCAGTTCTGAGAAAGGAAAGTTACTTATCTGTAACTGTGGTTCTTTGAGATATCACCTGTTCATCACACATACCAGCTGAGGATGCTTTGGACAACCAGAATCATACTCCTTCAACACTCCAGAAAACGTCTAAGTGCCACAATTCATGACCAAACCTTACAGAGGTATGATAGAGGGGAGCTGCGAGTGGGTGTGCCAGGTGCCATTCCCAGTGACCAACCTTCTCTGCCAGGCGCTGTGACTGCCACTTAAGCACTGAAGAGTGGCACTGCTTGTATAGCGTGTGGGGCTCAATTCCTGGTGAGAATCTTTTTGGCTTGAATCTTCTCTCACTGTCACAGCTAGCATATCCTTACTGGTTCCCACCCTTTTCCTCCTGACAGTCACTAGAGACTGCCATTGTTCCCTCTGAAGGGTGATTGAATCAACACCTTCATAGATACTTATATCAATTCTAAAAGAGAAAGACTTTGGCACCAGCATCACTTAAGCCAACAACAAAATGGCAGTGGTGGGAAACTTGTGTGAATGCACAGATGACCACTGGAAGAACCACAGTTACAAGTGAACTATTTACATTTCTTCTGCATGGTTTCTGTGTATCACACATATAGGTGATTACCAGTGGTGGGTCAATGGCACTATCAGAGCACTGAAAAAAACACTGCCCTACTGAAGGGGCAGTCAGCTCTGGCATAAATGTTGAGCCAGTAGAGTTTTAACTAACAAGGAAGCTACCTTCCATGACAATAGCAGTAAGTTGACTATCACCAGAGGTTCAAAGAGCTTAACAGTCAAAATATAAAGAAAAGCAAACAGCTTCCAGCTAGGCATTGGTCAGTGATTTGGAAGAATCTTCAGAAGAATTGGCTCTGCCCTTTGCCTTGATATTGCATCAATCTGATGTGCAGAGAAGTTAATTTGTTGGTGACAGAACCAACATACTTCTTGGAAAACTCTACTCAGCTCCACCTGGTCTTCTGACAGTGAGGAAGCAAATAGTAGTCTTGATCTTGTTGGAATCTCCAATCAGTGCAGTGCTAGAGCAGGGGTATTTGCTTGGTCTGCCCTTGCACTCAGTATTGTGGCACACTGGCAGGCAATGGGCTATTAAGCTTAGTGAACTTCTCATTAAGTTGGTGGCAACAAAATGGGAGATGAGGGCTGTAGTGGCAAAGCATTGTCAATCTCACCTTCAGAGACTGAAGCCACATATAACAAGCCACATATAGCAAGTCTATAGCAAGTGCCACATCAGCAGTTTGCTTGGCTGGTAGGGTTAAATACAACTAGGGTTGAATTGTCACAGAGCAATCCTTATAATGTGTCTTGTGCCTTTTAAAGACATTATAAGATTTTTGAGGCTTTGCCTTTTCTGTTAGCTTCTTGCCACAGAGAAGGCGAACCACCATCTGTGTGCAGAGGGAGTAATCATCACTTATGGACAGAGTCCTAAGTAACAAGGCAGCCCCAACAGATGAAGCTGGAGGGCCTGAGGAAGAAGTACATTCCTTACCCATTGATCTTGGGTTATTTACAGCCTGAAGAGCCTTCTTCCACAGGGCTGTTTTGTAAATGCCAAACAATGCAAGTGGGAATCCACAGCGCAACCCTCACTCAGGCAAAAAAGGCAAAGAAAGTACCCACTCATTGATGGGAACTTACTCCCACTCCTATCACATTTAAGGGCCTTAAGGGCCATACAATCTAAACGCCTACAAAATTGAGAAGGCAACTCTAATTTAAGGAAATAGTAAGAAAATGATAATTGATAATTAAATTTAGAGAGACAGCTGAAGAAAATGTGCCTAAAGATGAAATGAAGTTTCTATGCAATTGCCACAATGGCAGTTGAAGAAAAACTGAGGGAAAGGAGTGGGACCTGTAGGGGTATACTAGCTGTGACAATGAGTGGATGTTCCTACCCACAAGATCATCAGCTATAGAAGCTTCCTAAAGTGAGCATCCATGCAGGTGCAGAGTCCATATGTGTGATGCACAAACTATGAAAAAGAATCTTAAATATCCTATCACTCTTCAGACAAAATTTAAGTGCTACAGGATTGTTCGTTAATAATCAGAAAATCAGGCCAAAAAACACTGATTTTACCACAAACAGAAGCACTAATTACCTCAGTGTGGGTTCCAGATGCCATGTATTACAGATAAATTCTCTCCAATCAACAGTAGTATAGGTAATACTTTCTTCTAATCCTCTTTCAGCTGAACTTTCATCAAGTACGCTGACAGGGCTTTTCTGACCTGGGCGACTAGACAGAATGCGTGGTGGAAAGATGGCTAGGAAAGATAAGAACAGTGAAGTTTTCACTTTAGATAAAAATCCAGATCAGTTTGTTAATGTAATGAGTAAGATATTACTCATTGCAAAGACAACTTTACAGATAAATACATTGCTCTTTTTTTCTTTGACAGAAAGAATGTGTGAATACAGAACAGCCAGATACATCAGAATCATGATAACGTAACAATAAGATACTGTCAATAACAGCAGCAGCAACACTAGAAATGAGAAAAGATTACACACTGTTTAATTATATTTTTGAAGTATACATTTTCCATATATTTTTATACAATCATGGCAGAATACAGATTTGTCAGTAAACCTCAGATCTCATTTAATTCATGAGCATTCTAAATTAAAGCAATTTGGGGCCAAACAGCACAAAACTAAATCATATTAATAGTTTATACTACTGTAGCCTGAAAACACATCCTTGCCAAATTAAGGCCATGTTTTTAGGGATTGGGTCTACATCTCCTAAAATAAAGCACTGTAAGGTACCGTATTTTTCGCTCTGTAAGACACACTTTTTTCCCCCTCAAAAGTAAGGGAAAATGTCTGTGCGTCTTATAGAGTGAAGGTGTGTGTGCCCAACGCCCGGGACGCTGCCGGCCCACCTGCACCACGTGGCACCACCTGGCCAGCACGCACTCGGCACGCACTGCTCCACCCACCCACCCACCCCGGCGCAGGTGAGAGCTGTGCTCCTCGGGGGAGAGGTGCGGAGGAGCAGCAGCCGCGGGCTTTAACCCGCCGGCCGCACAGAGAGACGGACTGCTCACCCCCACCGCCTGGGAAGGCCTGCCGTGGAGGAGGAGGAGCCATGGGCTTTAACCTGCCGGCCGCATGGAGAGACGGACTTCTCACCCTCACCGCCCGGGAAGACCTGCCGCCGCCGCGCCGCCCAGAAGACCACCACCGGCATGCTGCCGGCCCGGCTGCACCATGTGGCACCACCTGGCCAGCATGCACTCGGTGCGCCCTGCTCCGCCCCCACCCCTCTGGCACAGGTGAGAGCTGTGCCGCTCAGGGGGAGCGGTGCGGAGGAGAAGGAGCCGTGGGCTTTAACCTGCTGGCCGCATGGAGAGATGGACTGCTCACCCCCACCGACTGGGAAGACCTGCCGCTGTCGCGCCGCCCGGAAGACCACCGCCAGCACGCTGCCGGCCCAGCTGCACCACACCTGGCTGGCACGCGCTCGGCGCACCCTGCTCCACCCCCCTCCTCCGGCGCAGGTGAGAGCTATTAATCACAGGTCGGTGTGTGTTTTCAAATGGCAACCCATCTTTTAATGAAGCCCATGGGGAAGTGATGGGGAATGTGCCTGTGATTATCAGGAAGCTTTCCATGGATCCTTCCTCTAAAAACTAGGTGCATCTTATGGTCAGGTGCATCTTGTAGAGCGAAAAATACGGTAGTTACCCCTGATTCTAAATTTGAACTGGAAGGAAAAGCAGGGTTTGAATTCAAAGCTAAATGCCAAGGCTAGAATGCTCCAAGATAAGCAAAGCAGCTGCTGAGGACTAGATCATCTGCTTCTAGGGGAGACACATAATCTGTCCCACAGTCTGGTATCATATCAGATATGCAGACCAACTGAGTACTCTCCCTCATTACAACCATCTGTCCCACAAGAAACAGGAACCACTTTAAAAATGGAGATAACTTTAGTTGTTTGGGAAGGGGATTTCCCAACTTTAAAAATGGAGATAACTTTAGTTGTTTGGGAAGGGAATTTCCCAACTTATCAACTTCTTCACATAAGTAATTTCCCTAATTAGCCAGTTTACTAACTTCACTGACATATTTTCTGCAATACTCCTTTTATATCACAAATCCAGCCTAGCAGGCCAGCTTTAACATAATAAAGACTTGTCAGGAACCTCTTGTCATGATTTGCTTGGAAAGGAGAAGGGGTGAAAAGACCAGCCTGGGCAATGTACAGCATTTTTTAGTATAGTCTGACAACTGATCATAAGTAAGCCATGAAACAAGACCATACATTCACCTTACACTAGAGCAATAATTTATTGATTGACATCGTAACATTAATATTCTTACATTGTCAAATTTATTGCAAATATCAAAGCTATTATTTTGAGACAGGTAAGCAATGTGGTGACCACAGGCAAAAATGTTCCCCTAAATGTCCTTCTGGGTGCCTCCCAAGATGTCCTACCTCTCCAATGTTAACATTTTCTTAAACTGACAGCTGGGATCACTTCTATGCAAATTAAGGGCTTACAGCTGCTGCTGTCTTCATTTCCCAGTTAATGCTCTGGGCTACATGAAGAAGCTCAGATATATTAGGAAATGAAGATAGTGGACAGCTGCAAGCCAGTGCTTTCCTCTGCAGTACAGCCAGACATACAGGAAAAGAGGGGAAAACAAAAGGTGCTGAAACCTGTGGGTTCAAAGGACTTCAGTGTACTCTGACCTCTCCTCTGCCTTTTACATAGGTTACTTGTCTTTTATGACTAGTCCATGGCAGTTAGTTTGTGGTTGTGCCCACAGCAGTATTTCAAATTGCCAACTGTGCCAGCAGGCCCAAAAAGTTCCAGGGCCTATACTGAGAAAAATGTTCTCTATCTGTAGCACAGTACTGTTTTTAATCTAGTTCTGTCAACTTTGAACAATTAAATTTAGTGATGGAACATTTAATCCTGAAAAAAGATTTTTTTATTAAAAGAAAATGCATGTTAAACGGTATTTTAATACTGTATTTTAATAATTGCTGATTTTATTTATTGGTTTTCAATTATTATGCCAGGATGTTTCCCGTTTTTATATGTATTTGTATAGGTATTTATTTATATGTTGGAAGTCGTCCCGAGGCTTATGCGAATGGGACAGCATACAAAAATTCCAAATAAATAAATAAATAAATAAATGTGTGTTTTTTTTAATGTTTTATCAGCCCCATTTCTCCTAGCAGGATACTTACTGTAATATAGAAAAAGTATAAAGACAAATCTTACAGCATTGAAATATTATATAAAGAAGACAACCGCTTCAAATAACTATTATACACAAATCAACTAAGAAAAGCCCACCTGTTACAGACCAACAGTTCATCAAACAAATAATCAACATACCTTTCTCCTTTTCTTTAAGATAAGCAGACACTAGATCATGCAGGAACATTATCAGCTCAGCATCCATAGTTACACAAATGTGATCAGTGAATTCTGTTACTACACTGCATTCCACTTTTGGCTTAGCACTGGCATCTGTAATAAAATTCTATAAATCACTAGGCAAAGTGATAAATGCATACAAACATGCTCACACACTTTTAATGTGAAATATTTAAAATGCTGACAAAAGTAATTACCTTAAGTAGTGAAAAGAGATAACCCTTTAGAGCATGAGGAAGAGACCTTCCTACTAGTGGATTTAACAATAGGTTTACAGCAACTCTGCCTAATGTTGACAGTACACACCCATTTCAAGTTGATATATAACATCTCATGGCATGTGTGCTAAGCCACATTTCAAACCAACGTTCTAAACAGCAGCCCGATGCAGTTCTAGCGCTTCTGAATTCTGCACATCTTTAGCAGTGCAGTCCATGTTAATCTGTTCCATATTGTACCACCCTTATTTTCAACATGCTGGATATTTATTGCTAGATAATTTCTTTCTCCATCTGCTGCTGCATCTGAGCATGTAATGTGAATAGCACATGCAGTATGAAACAACACTGAGACGTAAGCTATATTCACCAATAATTTTATGTCATAGCCTAATCAAGACCCTTTTTAACTATTGCATGTTAAAATTCTGCCACTTATGCTTATTTTGTCTTAGCCACTTAAGTATTTTGTCCATCTTGGATTTCTACTATATGTATTTCACATAAAGCAATACTCCTGCCATTACTCTTACCATCTGTATCATACACTCATTCTGACAATTCTTCCCCACACATTATAAATTAAAGGCTAAAGTTCTATCAAACTCTTCTCTCCCTTTATATGTCACATTTAGAAAGCCAGGGTGCTTACCTGTAACTGTCGTTCTTCGAGTGGTCATCTGTGCAGCCACACATAATGGATACTGTGCCTGTGCAGTGCCTATTGCCGGGTAGAATACCAAAGCTTCAATGGATTTTGGCAGGAACTCCACACCCTTTGACCACACACCTATAGGGCGGAGCGCCTGCCATTTTCCCGTTTATGGAGACCGGCAGATCGCCCCCTAGCGAGGTGTGTGGTCAACTCAAGGAGTTGCTAGAGGCAGGCTACTGTCCCGTCCTCCAACACCGAGTGGGGCTGGTGGGCGGGTTGTGTGACTGCACAGATGGCCACTCAAAGAAAAACAGTTACAGGTAAGCAACGTGGCTTTCTTTTTCGTGGTCTCTGTGCATCACACATAATGGGTGATTAGCAAGCTAACTGACCAGAGGTGGGTCGGTGTTGTCAGAGGAGGAAGGATGAGAGGACAGCCTGTCCAAAGGAGCAGTCCTGTCTGGCTCGAATGTCGAATCTGTAATGCCTGGTAAAGGTGGAAGGAGTCATCCCTCCTCTCCTGCGTGATCAGGTGAGGGATCTGTGGTAGACAGAAGAACATACGACGGGGGAGGTTGAGGACGGTCGGGAACCAGGGTTGTCGGGGCCACCATGGTGTGATAAGAATGCCCTGTGCCCTTTCGCGGGCGGCCTTTTCCAGGGTACGAGTGATCAGCGGAATTGGGGGGAACGCGTAGAGGAAGGAGCCCAACCAACTCACCATCTTGGTGTCACCCTGTGAGTTTGGGCCCGCCCCCGCCCTGGAGCAGTATGTCCTGCACTTCGAATTGGAGGCCGTTGCAAGCAGGTCCAAGGACAGAGTACCCAAATGGGAAAACAAGTCCCTGCAAATCTGGTCGTCCAGTTCCCATTCGTGGGTTGATGACATCTTCCTGCTGAGAGTATCCGCCTCCCCGATGTGCACCCCCACTAGATGGATCGCGAGTAGGGAAATGCCCCTGGGGATGCACCAGTCCCAAATCTGCAAGGCCAGATGGGCCAGTGGTACCGACTTCGTGCCGTCTTGTTTATGTAGAAGATGGTGACTATGTTGTCGGAGGCTACCTGTACCGACCAGTTATAAGGGTAGGTTCGAAGGAATGTAGCGCCTTGAACACTGCCAGTAGTTCGAGAAAATTGATATGCTCGGACTTTTTGTGAGCCTGCCAGGTGCCTTGGGTATGTAGGTTGGAGCAATGTGCTCCCCAACCTGTGAGGGAAGCGTTGGTATGGAGCGAAATCGAGGGTTGCCGCTGGTGAAACAGAACACCCACTGTAAGGCTGTCGGTGTTTGTCCACCAAGACAGAGTCTGGCGAACCGAGGCGGGAGGTAGGAGTGGTCATCTTGGGGAGTCGCAAGAGGCTGGAACACATTGTTGAACCACAGCTGAAGTGGTCGCATCCTCAGTTTGGCATTCGGGACGACTGTGATTGTCAAAGCCATGTGTCCTAGGAGCCTTTGGATGGCTAATGGCAGTGTCCGCCTGCCCTCCTGAACCTGTCTGACTGAGAAGCAGAGTCTTTCCATTTGGGCCCGTGGAAGGAACGCTCGTGCCTGAACTGAATTGAGTTGTGCCCCGATGAACTTGATGACCTGTGAGGGAGTAAGACTGGATTTCTGGGCATTAATACACAGTCCAAGGCCCTCCAGGAGGGTGCATGTAGTTTTGATGGCTGAAATATGGTGATCCCAGGAGGAGGAGACAATAAGCCAATTGCCTAAGTAGGGGTAAATTTGTACACCCAGTAGGCAAAGGTGGGTGCAGACTGGAGCCATGCACTTAGTAAATACCCTAGGAGCTGTGGCAAGTCAGAAGGGGAGGACATTATATTCAAAAATATCGGATCCAACAGTAAAGCGGAGCAGCTTTCTGTGGTCTGGGTGGATGCCGATGTGGAAGTAGGCATCCTTTAAATCTATGGAAGCGAACCAATCTTCTCTCTCTAGAAAGGGAGTGATATTTTGCAGGACGAAATTTCTTAGTTGTAATGACGCCCCTTAAATCGAGTATGGGGCGTAGACCACCATCCTGTTTCAGTACCATAAAGTATATGGAATAGAAGCCGTGAAGGCCGTCGGAATGGGAGATTCGGTGAATCGCTCCTTTATGGAGTAGCTGGAGTACCTCCTCTCTGAGGACCTCCAATGGAGCAGTGTAGTGTCACAGTCTACATGGTGTCAGGCTGTGGTAAGTTGTTGTATGGAGAGCTCCATAGCTTCCTGGATGAAGACGTGGACCAAGTCACGCTGTTGTTCCGGAATAGACGAGGTGATGGATTCCAGCCATTGCATCAGGAAGTACTGATATCTGGCCATTGTTGCCTCGTAAATTTGAGATCCGGAGACCCAGTCCCATGGCCGCATAGATGCGTCGCACCATCAGGTCTATCTTCCTGCCTTCTTTGCCTCTAGGGGTTGAGTGTTCCCTGTTGTCTCACCCCTGGGAAGACTCAACCACAACTGAATTAGGTTTCAGGTGTCTCAAGAGGAATGGAATATCCTGTTCCCAAACCTTATACATGGACTCGTATCTCCTGGATGGCGGGTGGGGTTGGCTAGGAAAAGCCCAAGTGTCCTCCATGGCCTCCTGAAGGGTGATAATAAGCGGGACGGATATGGTGGAGGACTGTTCTTTACGAACAATGTCATAAAAATCATCTTTGTTGGTGCTGGGTCAATGCTCAACCTCGATTTCCAAGGACCAGGTAAGGCGGCTCATGAGTTCGCCGAATGTGGTGTAAGATTCTTCAGGGGACCCAGGGCCCTGGGTAGAAATGACCGTGCCGGGAGATGTAGAGCATCGATCCGAGTATTCCGAATCTGAATCGTAAAGGTAAGGCAGGCTGGAGGAAGACTGGGCTGGAGGCGGTGGAGGATGAGAAGTCGCCAGTACCGAGGTGGAGGGCGCTTCGGTCCTGGCCAGCCAGAATCAGTGCCTGCGCTCTGGTGGCATGGGATAATAGCCATACGAAGGCAGATATCCCAGTAGTAGGGCTGAGGAGGTTCGGGGCCTTCGTATGGCATTGGAACCCAACTCGGTAGGCTGGCCCAAAGAGCGGTGGTAGTGGAGGGGCTCAGCCAGTGCAGGAGACCTTGGAGATGCCTCGGGCGATGAAGGCGTCGGAGAACGGGCCAGCTGGTCGTTTGGCAGCGACCACGGAGGAGAGTCTCGGATTTCCCTGTCAGATATCGATCCATGAACGATGGGTTCGGGGGGATCCGGTGCCGCAGGAACCACAGACTCGACCCTCTGGGGAGATCTGGGAGGCGTAACTTTAATCAGCGCCTGTGGTGTTGGTGTTGAAGGCATCGGGACCGACGGAGCCATCGGGACCAATGAAGCGGTCGAACCCAAGTCTCGGTGTGGTTCCGGGGCAGGTCTATGATGTTTGCGGCAGGCCTTGTTGGTTTTGTCCTTCTTAGGCTTTTTCGGGGCCGACAAATCCCCTAGGCCGGTGTGCTTCCTTTTCTCCTTTTGTTTGAGTGAGGAGGAATGGGAGGAGCAAGAGGTCTCCCTGGAAGCAGCTCCCTTGGTTGGTGGACGAGGGGAGGTCATCATAGAGGGACCAGCCGGCGTAGCCTGGGTGGCAAGTTAGTCAGAGGCTTATCAGGGCCTGATCCCAAAGGATCTTTCTCAGCTAGTTTTCCTGATTTTTTCAGGCTTGTTTTGTGAAAGCCTGGCAGTGTCCGCATTTATCAGTGTGGTGCTCCTCTCCCAGGCAAAGAAGACAGAGCTCATGCGGGTCCGTTGGAGACATTTTGGCCCTGCATTTGGAGCACTTTCGAAAAGCTGCGTGCTGAGCCATTGGATAAAGGGATAGCGAAGAAAGAGAGTAAGAAGGTAAGGAGGTTTTAAATTTTATTTTTTTTTAGTAAGAAAAAAAATGGTTGTTTAACTAGAGAAGGTAAAGGTAATAAACTTGGATTATTTCAACTGGGAAGAAAAGAAAACAGCAATCAAATAGAGAAAGAGGGATAAACAAATGGCTCGAGGCAGTGCGATCGGTGGTCAAAAAAAGACTGGGAAAAATGGCAGGCACTCCACCCTATATAGCACCACGGGGGAGGGGTGCGGAGTTCCTGCCAAAATCCATTGAAGCTTTGGTATTCTACCCAGCAACAGGCATTGCGCAGCTGCAGTACCCATTATGTGTGATGCACAAAGACCATGAAGAAGAAAGACAGGTTACTTACTTGTAATTGTAGTTCTTTGAGTGGTCAGCTGTGCATTTATTCATATAGGCTCTGCACCTGCATGGAGACTCGATGCAGGAAGCTTCTATAACTGTGAAGTTTTGATGGAAGGCCTTTCCTCTTTGTATACCTCTAACCAGTTATCAACTGCTCTTTCAGTTCACTGAGACCACCAATTGTGGCCTCAGAAATGAGTGCTGGTACTAGATACTGTGCCAGGGATATCTACCCCCCACCCTCCCATATGCAATCCTGACATTGAGGAGGGAATAGAGTGCAGATTGTGTGAAAATAGAGATGACTGCTCAAAGAACCACAGGGACAGGTAAGTGAGTTGTCTTTCCCCTTTGTGGTCTCTGTGCATTACACATATGGATGATCAGTAAGCTAACTCATTGGTGGGTAGGTGGGTTGGTGTCACTAATCCAGAATCGAGGAAAACACCATCTGACCAAACAAGCAACCTGCTCTACCTTTAATTTCCAGCTGGTAATGTCTAATAAAAGTGCATGATTTTGATCATATAACCATGCAACATAGTTCAGTCAGCAAGAAAGTACAGGTAAAGTGAGCTCACACTACGACATCAATTTCCAGACCTACAACCTTTTAAGCTAGGAGTACAGTCTGTACCACCCAACATTACAGTCTCTAAAAGGAAACTGTATATTGATATCATTCCCGATAGAATGATGATGAGACATCTGTCAATAGAGGTCTGCAAGGTGGCTCTCTAATACCTTGAACATGAAGAGTAGAAAACTCTAATTTCCACTTCAGTGGTTGAGGTGATTGGAATGGACTCTAACAATGGGTGAGAAGGCATAGCCTGAATAGGAGAATTGAGGATAGGAAGTGGTGATGTGATTAGAGATTTCTTCCTCTTGTGAGTGATCACCAGCAGAGTCCTTTCTTTTCTTTCTCTTTTTAGCGAGATCCAATGAGGTTTCCGAGTGAGCCCTTTCCGACAATTTTTGCCAACAATACAACCAGAGAGCAGCCTGGCGTTGGAGGGTCCACTCAGCTTCTGATTAGAGCTAGAGAGGAGGAGGAGGAGGAGGACTGGTCTCTATTGCCATAGTAGAGGAAAAGGCCTGTCTTGGACAAGTTTGTTATGCTCTAAAAACAGGTGGAGAAATTTTAACACCCCAATGCTTTTTTTCCAAAGAAAAGTCTTCAGCTATTGGACCTATTTTTTCTGGTCTGTTTGGTAAAGGTCTGGCACTGCAGACAAGAATTTATAAAGATGGTCTTCCCCCAAACAGAGCAAGTAATCATCTGTTGGAGGGAATTTGTGATCACAATGGATACACTTTTGAAAGGGTTTATTGGATGCAGAGAGCCATCTGTGATTGCTAAAATAAAAAGTAGTACAGTGGTACCTCAGCTCACAAATGCCTCAGTTCACAATCCAATTTCGTTGTGAACAGAAATTTCAGAAAAAGTTTGCCTCAGGTAATGAACTCCACATCGGGTGACAATAGCAATCACACACATCTTCCCTGCACGGGTACGATTGTGGTCGTGCTCGAGGGGAGGGGAGATGGCTGCGATCGCACCTGTCTTCCCTGCCCAAGTGCGACCGCGATGGCACCTGTCTATGGCCACGATCGTAGTCACGTTTGTGCAGAGAAGATGGGCACAATCGCAGTTGTGCTTGGCGGGGAGATGGCCATGATCATGCTCAGGGGTGGGAAGATGGCTGCGATCGCGGTCGCGCTTGTGCAGGGAAGACGGGCGCGATTGTGATTGGGCTCGGGGGGGGCGGGGGGAGATGGCTACGATCAAATTTTTGTGATTAAAAAAAAATGGTTACAGAACAGATTAACCTTATTTACATTGAACCTTATGGGGAAATTTGACTTGGGTCACAACCAATTTGGGTCACGACCAGAGTTGTGGAATAGATTAAGTTCATGAACCAAGGTACCACTGTATAACCAGAAATAAATCAAATTATATGACAGGAAATAATGAAGCAGGATTATCAGTGAAGTGCAGTACTTTCTCAGAAAAGGAAGGATAATGTTGTCTGTAAGACAACCACAGTGGTGGTCAAACAGAAACCAATGGGAGGAGGTAGGAACCTGCTGGTGATATGCAAGAGGTGAAGGGTTTCTGCCAGTTTCCCAAATCAAGAATCCTTGTAGGTACGGAGTCTATATGGATGATGCATAGAGAATGATCTGTTTGAACAATTGGACAGTTTCCTCTATGATTACAACTCAATAAAAGCTTATTTGCCAGCTGATACTGATAATCTTCCTAATAACTTCTTTTACAGTCACAGCTGAAAGACTGGAGATTTATTAAATTGGAGATCTATTCATTAAGTTTCTATTGCATTTTAACATGTTATAATTGTTACAACTGGTAATCTGATTGTGTTTGCATGTAAATTTGTGATATTGTTATGGCAACTGGTAGTCTTAGTAATTGGTGCTGTATGTAAGCATTGTAAACTCTAGTTTCACATTGATATTCAACATGAAGTTAACTATGGAATCAACCATATTTAATGTTCTTATTTTTTAAAAATGTCAGTTTAAGCTTGGAATTATACTCAGTTCTCTTTACATGTAGTATAGATTAGGCTTATAGTTTAGAATTAAAATGCACTATTTTACCTTGTAATACAGGTTCTTGTGGCTGCTGAACATGAATGGATTTGAAGTCCAGCTGCATTCTTGGTAATGCAAAGATAGTTTCAGTCTCATGATTGTAACTGGAACTTCCTCTGAATCCACTTAACAAACTGGAGCTTTTCACTGTTGTGCTATTCTCTAGGTTATTTGCATCAACATTTCGGAGAAGGTTTAACTCTGAAAAGAATAGCAAATGGTATTTCTTAGTTATTTTATTTTAACACTTTCAGCAGTTACTAAAGAAAATTTAAATAATTTGTGTAGCTTCATAGATGGCTTTATAAATTGACCTTTACAAGGACTAATAAGCTGATCTAATTATAAACTCTACATTAAAAGCAATAATCTCTTCAATTTTTGTTCCCATTCTAAATTCATAACACTTTCCCCTACTCCAAGATTATGATCAGTGGTACAAGAGAGAGACAATCCTCATATTCTTAAAAATAAAGATAGATTTGACAACTCATATGCACATTTAAGTAGTCAAGTGTATTTAGATCAAGTGTACAATGTTTATTAATATGTCCAGCAAAAATTCCTTCATTCCAAAGTAGTAACAGTGGATACAACCAGCTTATAACAGAGCATACAGGTTTATAGTGAACTTTCATTAGTATACTCCAGTTTTACTTCTGTGTGTATGTAAGAGCTGCAAAATGTGACAATCAGATGCATATAGCAGCGACTAAACTACTCTATACTATGTCACTGTTGTTGTTGCTAGTCGCAAAGTCATGTCCAACCCATCGCAACTTCATGGACAACATTGCTCCAGGCCTTCCTGTCCTCCACCCCCCGGAGTTCACCTAAGCTCATGCCAACTGCTTCAATGACTCCATCCAGCCACCTCATTCTCTGCCATACCCTTCTTCTTTTGCCGTCAATTGTTCCCAGCATTAGGCTCTTCTCCAGTGAGATACTCCATTGCAGCAACTGAGATTTCTTCCCTTAGTTAAGTGGGGGCAGAGCTATTCTATCCTTTTGTTCAGATTTTCTAGTTCTAATGGGCATGAAAGGCCATCAGATGTAGGTGAATTGCCCTGCTGTGGCAAAGAAAGTATAATTATGTACCTGCAGCAGGGGGTTTCAACTGCTGCAATGAGCAGCCATAAGTGTTTGTTGTTGAACTAGTGTTCAAGTTGGATCTACATCTTGATAAGCAGTTGTGGTGCTCGTAAAGTTATTTTTCTGCCCAAAGGCAGGAGTGGAACTGGGCAAGGTAAAATAACAGCATGGAAGCATTTTAGATTTTTTTTTTTTTTTGGTACAGATTGAAAGTAGCAAGGCAGGGATTACAAGTAAGGATCCCACTTCTAAGAACCCATATGTCAGAAATAAATGGCTCATCTGTTTGCATCATTGCTGATGCCTATGCGTTCAGGTGGACTGACCATGCCCTATATCCCTAAGCCCCATGTTGGATCTTTTAAAAATTACATTTTATACCACCCAATAGCTGAAGCTCTTTGAGCTGTAAAGAAAGCTCACCTTTCATGTGAAAGCAGACAGCCCAGCCCCATTTACTTCTTAACTAAAGATTCTTAACTAAAGATTCCACCAGATGTAAATGAAAGCAGCAACTGTAACACAGGAAGCAGACTCTGTAGGTGTTGTGGAAGAGAACACCCTCAGAAAGGCATAGCTCTTGTAATCAATGAAGCAGCCTGAGTCAGTAGTTATAGGGAGGTAAAATTCCTTTCCAGCCTCACCAAGTGGCAACTAACCTAGTTTATAGCAATGTACAGCATTGCTTAAAATGGCAGAATACATTGAGAACACATGTCAAGAGGGCAGGTGGGTGGCAAGGTGAATAATACTTGGGCCAGGTCTGCAGCCATCCTATTTAAATGCAGAATGTGGACCCGAAAGGAGAAGGTCCCCCTCCAGTCTGCTTCAGCAAAGCAACACTCTTTCCCTAAGCCACAATCTGACTAAGAGGGGAATGAAGCCAGCCATACCAAGGCAAAGCAAAAATGGCCACTGCCTGCCAGCAGCCTGGAGCACAAAAGTCATTCTACCCCAATGCCAGTGCGTGGCACAAAGCAGATTCCCAAAGCAAGCATGAATGGGCATAGCTGGGCATTGTTGTTGCAGTCATTGGTATCATTGGGTATGTGCTGCAGTAGCAACTTTTTTATATTTCTCAAAAATGAATATACATTTAAAAGGTCAACATAGAAAGGGTGCAAGGAACAGAAGGGAAATTATATGAGTATTCTCTGATAAAGATCTTATCAATGGTATCATTCTATGATAAGAATTATGAATTAAATTTTGAAATACAATATGCAGAAGTGTTACATGAGGGAGTTCACAATTGTAAGGGAAAGCTTTTAAAAGTCCTACAAAGTTATGTTTTAAATTTAAGCTGTAGGTCAAAAATATTTCCCATATAAACAAAACCAGTTACAAACTATAAAATTACTAGCTGGAAGTATATATAAGTTTAAAAGACATATGTGGAACAAATACTACAAAAACAGAGTTAGGTAGTAGCTGATTTTACCACACTTTGGATGTTTAGTACTGCTACACATAGATCACTTGGAAACCCCGACTTGAATCCAAGATTTCAGCTGCAACAGAGGCTCTTCCTATAGCCCCTACATTACTTCCTCACACTGTTCAAGAGATTACCAAGAATTTATACAGTGACTGTATCAGAAATAATATATGGTTATTTTTACCACATAATGTTGCAAAATGTGCATTAACATTTAATTGGAACTACTGTAGATTTATGTAATTCCCTCCTATATAATTGGTCCAATAAGCAGAAATTCCCACCTTCATTTCTTGTAGCTGTAACATAATTGAACCACTCTTTCACACTTGCAACTCCATGTGGCGGGTTTTCATGACGCCTCCTTGTTATTTTAGTGATGGTTGCCATTGGACTTTCTAGGGCCCCACATGGTTTTGTCACCATAGTGTTGTGACCCAAATGGAAGTCTAGTGTTTGTACAACATAGGTAGAGTGCTCACTAGAACCTGGAAGAGTGAAATTGTTTAACATGGTTATTTGCCTGCTGACGTGTCTATTTATGTAACTTCAGTTAAAAGTGAAGTTGGAATCAATTATAAGTATACAGTAACTAGAGAGATAAACACAAATTACAGCAATTTTTTCCATTAAAATATGGTATCAGATACTGGATTTCTTTCAGTATTTTCCTTTGCTTGGGCATTGCAAACAGGCCTACTGTCACAGATATCAGAAATGGACCTGACCCTCACAGGATATTGGACTGCTACATCTGTCCCATAAAGTCAGGGTGCTTACCTGCAACTGTTTTTCTTTGAGTGGACATTTTTATATTCCCACATATGGGCCTTTCATCTGCATAGAGCCTGTTAGGAAGCTTGTGTATCTAAGCATTTGATTGGGCAGGAAGCCTTCCCCTTCCTGTTCCAGGACTGCACAGAAGGGGCTCCAGCCCATTCCCTCAGTTCTGGTGAGACTGTCATAGGTCCCAGAACTGAGAGAGGAATGTTCTGCCAACTCAGTCTGGCCCCTGTGCGCCCCTGGCAAGCAAGGGGACAATTTTCAGAGGGACAACACCAAGTGGGACTAGTAACCACTCAAAGAACAACAATTGCAGGTAAGCAACCTGACTTTCTTCTTTGGGGTCTTTGTGCATCACACATAGGGGTGACTAGCAAGCTCACCTCAGAAAGGATATAGGGATGCTGTTGTCATTATAGGACAGAGGAAACAACTGCTCTGGTGAAGCAAGTAGCCCTTGTGTGGATGTCTGTCCTGTAGTGCTTGATGAACATCAAGGACATGGACCATGTGGCAGCCCTGCAGACTTCTTGCAGAGGGATCCCTGAAAGGATTGTGGATGTGGCCATTGCTCAGGTGGAGTGAACCCTTGGAAGAGCTGTGAATTGGCCAGCTATCTTCTATGCCAAGGAGATGGTACTTGTGATCCAGTTCAGCAGTCTGTGGGTGGAGAGTGGGTCTCCTTTGTTCTGCCCACCATAGCAGACAAAGAGTCTTGGTGAGCAGCAGAAGAATTCTGTCCTGGAGCAGAGCCCCCCTAGCAAGTGCAGGATGAATTCCATCAGGTTGGTAGAAACAATGAAGAAGGTTGGGATGATGATGTCCTGATTGAGCTGGAATGCTGACACTGCCTTGTCTCTGTGGAAGGTACGATACGGAGGGTCAACCTAGAGCTGACCCAGCTGATGTGATGGCCACTAGAAAGGCGATCTTCCAGGAGAGGAAGCAGAGGTCAGTTCAAAAGTTCTAGGTCAGGGCCTACAGCATGACCAAGAGGCTCCATGCTGAGCAGATGCAGGAGCAGATGATCGGAGTCAAGTTCTGGAGGTCCTTTAGGAACTGGCAGGATGAAGCATTTGAGAAGACTGGGGTTCCCTTTGTTGGTGGGTGGAAGGAGGAGATTACAGCCGGTTATACCGATGAAGGAAGGTTTAATTCCTTTCTAGAAGACCATCTGTAGGAAGCAAACAATGTGCTTGACAGTGGTGCTTTGTGAATTTCTGTTCACAGTATATTTTAATTTATTTAAATGTATATTTCTGAAATTCTTCATTTTGTTTTTTATGCACATTTATTTGATGAATTTGTCCTGGCCTTTGGCTAGTACAATAAACTTTTGAGATAAAAGTATTTTTTTTAAATTAACAATTGATGCCTCTGAGGTTTAAGATCAGTCAGAGTCCCCTGTACCACTTCAATACCATGATAGAAGCCTTGGGTGAGGTCTGAATGATGGATTCTATGGCCTCTTTGAAAAGTAATGAGTCAATATCTGACATCAGAGCCATGGCTGTGGATTTTATGGTATCAAGTGGTGGGAAGGTGTTGATTTCTATCTGCTATCCTGTCTCCATGATGAGTAGAACCCATGAGTCAGTTGTTAATCACTTCCCATATAGGGAGGAATCTGGAGAAACGTTTGATGTTTGTGGTGGTTGTGGGGGGGACGACAGGTATGGTCAGTCAATGGCAGTGCTTGTCCCCTTCTGGGCATCTGTGCACCTGTCTGAAGCAGACATTAGTGTCCCACCTTCTGGACTAGGTGACTGGTTGGAGCCTAACAGGATGCTTGGTACAGGACCTTCAGTGTAACTGGACGAAGGAGCCCTTGAACCACCTACATGGCTTGATTGCTGGATGCTGGAACCACATCCGCTGCACTGTTGACCTTCTGGAGTCAGTCCATTCTTTCACCAGTCTGTGCATTAAACATTGATTGGGAGGTTCTTGACATGGGAGAGGGGTTCTTGAGGTAGTCCTGCAGAGCACAGCAGGCACGCCTACAGATGACCATGGCACCTATCATGACCTTGGTGTCACTGTCTATGTGATGCTGTGCTGCAGCAATCTCTTCATGGGTGAGCTTGGAGGCCTCTGTCTGAAATACTCAGGCAAAATCACAGTAGTATTCAGGGAGATGCTCACACATGGACCTGACCTTGTTTCAAAGGAACAGTTGGTATTGGGCCATGGTGGCCTTGTGGTTGGCGACCCTGAGACTGAGTGCCAAGGCTGTATAAACCTGCCCTGCCAATCCATCTAGGCGGTGGCCCTCCCAGTCTATGGGTATGGAGTGTTCACTCTGGGATCAGCCTTGAGTGGACTCCACAATGATACAGTTTGGTTTGCAGTGCTAGAAGAGGAAAGGGATGTCCTTCTTCAGCATCATGTACATGGACTCAAGTCTTCCATTTGCAGAGTGTGTCACATTTGCCAGACTGTCTGCAGTAGAAACAAGAATGGGATTACCACTGATACTGAGTCCTTGAAGTGCAGGGCATCAAATACCAGGTCTGTAACCTAGCCCTGTGCCTGCTCCATCTCAAGGCGGAAGGAAGTCACCATTCACATGACTTCCTCTGAGAACTGGCCCATCTTCTCCAAGGGTGATGCTGGGTCTTGCAATGTGATGCAATGGCGACATCAGGTGAAGAGGCAGACAGAGCCAGTGATGGTACTGAATTGGATGTAGTCCTCTGGGTTAGATGATGGAGATGAAGTCCTTGGTTTAAGCACTTTGGCAATGTCGGCATTGGAGATCACAGCTGCCTTGGTACTGAGGCATTGTACCAGTGTCTCTGAGAGAGGTGCCTTGGTGGCAATGAAACAGTACCTGATAGCCTCTCAGGTCAAGGATCTCAGTTGTGTCTGTGGGATGGTTGAGGGCCCTCCTGGAACTGGTATGGAGGCAATCACCAGTTGGAGGCTAGATTCCAATCAATAAGGGGAGAGTGGGATCTTTTTCAGTGTCCCTCTGCTTCTTAGAGCGGTATCAGCCCTGGCAAGGTA
Source organism: Varanus komodoensis (assembly GCF_004798865.1). Lineage (NCBI taxonomy): Eukaryota > Metazoa > Chordata > Lepidosauria > Squamata > Varanidae > Varanus > Varanus komodoensis. The sequence continues at coordinate 28,402,779 of NW_025335568.1, read as the reverse complement.
TGGGCTGATCACCTCAGTGTCAAGCTAGACTGTGATTGTGGTGGTATTGGTTCCAGCAGGGAATGAATGGAATGCCTTGACATTGGTGCCTGGGACACTGGGGCCTGGATTGGGGCCTGGCAGGAGACTCCCTTTTCTCCTCTGGTACCAGTGTGGTACAGACCATGTCCTCCCTTAATATTGAAGACCACAACCATACTGAGGATGGTAACAAGCTCTCCCTCAACATCCAGGGTAGACAGGGGCTCTGGCAGCGCCTTCATTTTTCCTTGATGGTGGCAGCCATCTTTCTGGCTACTTGGCCTCTTTCCAGGCTATGTAGCTGCCAGATGAGCAGCTTGGGCCAGGTTGATGTTGTGGCCCTGGTGGGTGGATGATCTCACCCCTTACACCTTGTGACATCAGCAGCTTGCAAGGCCTTCTTCCAGAGGCTGGCTTTCAGTCGAGCCATGTAGTATTTGCAGGTATGTTTTGTGAAGGCCTGGCAGTGGACCCAGACATCAACAATGTGTTCCTTATCCAGGCAGATTCATCAGAGGCAGTGACCATTTATTTATTTATTTAAACAACTTATATGCCACCCCATCGCATGAGGCGAGGGAGTCTGCTGTCTCAGCAGATGCATTTTTGCAAAGAAGCCACCAATGCCATCATGGTAGATGGGGAAGGCAGAAAAGAACAGCAGGCAAGGATGGGAACATGATGGGAGGGTAAAGAGAAAGTGGGTAGGAAATATGTATTTTTGTAGATTTTTCAAAAGAAAGCGTAAAGAAAGGACAATTCTTGAGAAGAATGTTGATTTTAAAAAATGAATGAACAAGAAAAAGGGAATTAAGAATGCTGGAATACCCAAGTTCAGGGCAAGAAGCACTTCCTAATCTAGATGCAATAGCAGTAGAAAAGGAACTGAGGGAATAGGTGGGAGCCCCTCTTGTGTAATCCTGGAACAAGAAGGGGAGGGGCTCCTGCCCAATCAATAAAAACTTCCCAATGACAGGCCCCCCATAGGAGCAAAGCCCATACAGGTGATACACATTGACCATGAAGAACTGGAGTTTTATCTATGTTCTCATTTACATGATTGATTGATAACCTGCCCATCTACCAAACAATGGCACTTAAGGCTTCTGTGCACAGTGATCTGTATAGAACTACTTATGAGCTGAGTGGTCTCCTGATTCCATGGCAGTTAGGCTGTTGCCCAAAATATCAACCTAAAGGCAGGATGTGAAGTTGCTGTCCGAAACCCTGTATTAATATGTACACAGAATCAATACTAAGTCTGATACAGAGTCCGTACTTTAGCATAGGAGAAAATATGAAAAAAATCTTCTCTTAAATAGACGTCACTTTCAATTTAAAAGGGGAAAACATTTGTATAAAATTTGATTCACAAAAGTGTGGATACCTTCTTGCCAGATTTTTTGTGCTTCTGTCCAAAAGGCAATGTTAGGTTCTTCAAGATGAAACAGAGCCCATGACTTTGAACGGAAATTAGGTCCATGGAAGCATGCCAATGTCATGTGATTTCCGTGCAAGCTCATAGAGCCTCCAAACTGCATCCCATCTTCTGGTAAAGGAATCTGAAATAAGGATATGTGGCACCCGGAAACCACTTTTAAAACCCCTGGCCAGTGGCGATGATGTGCTGCATCCAGTACTAGAAAAGAAAGCACACAGAGCAGGAATGGAAAAGACAAAGGCATTACAATGAACAATCAAAACAATATATTTTGTATGCGGGTAGTCTAGAAATATGAATAGGCATTTCATTAACGTAGTATATTCCAGTATTCTGAACTCTTGGAGGTACATTTATAAGACAGGGATGAACACAAATGGCAAGAACTACTTTTTGCAACTTTTTTTAAAAGAAGCTTAGATTACACCTGTGTGGGTGGGGGTGTGTGTGGCTGGGTGGGTAGTGTGGGTGGAGAGAGGGAGGGAGAGAGGGAGGGAGACTCTTCATTGTATTTGGATAAAGTAGTGTGTGAAAAAGTGAACGGTATGCAGAGTTGTAAAATGCTTGATCATCTTTTATGATTTACACTGTTGATACAAGCATGGATTAGTGTTTATAGGTACTTGGCCTTTCAAACAGCTTCCGTTTGGGTTACAGAAAATGAGTCTTCACATCAAAGAATATACACCTTAAAGTTCTTGTGGTTTTTCACAGCAGAATACATTCATTTTTTAAACATACACTTAAAAATAGAGATGTTGCTGCGGTGCACATTTCCGGACTCAGTGATACATGCTTTACAAGCTCATGGTGCTCACCAGAAATACATGGTGAACATTGCAACCTATGCATTCTTCATCTCGTATCATAATCCAAGTCAGAGCAGAATCCCATTCCTTACCCCACCTTCCTGGATAATCCCTAAACAGGATATTAATGATTCTTCATAAAACTACAGTTGCCAGGCGCTGCTTCCATCTGCTGTGCTGTTATGCAGGAAGCCACTGGGAAATGCAGTTTATCAATACCTACTAGTATCAGAGGGAAAAAAAGCTCCCTCCCTCTTTCTATCACAGAATCAACAACAGCAAAATTGAGTGAGAGAGAACTTGTAGGTCTGGCGGAGCATGTGGGTTTGGAGCCTTTGTTGGTGGATAGCACAGAAACATGCTATGCTATCACCTGGGTTTTTAAAAGAGAGAGAGAGAGAGAGTTTCCCTCAATTTGTTCCCAGCCAATCTAAGTCAAGCTGGGGAAGATCTCATCCTTTAAAAAAAATGTAAATTGTAAAATTAACATCCCTAGTTAAATGTTCAATGGGTCTATGGTAAAAAAATTGTTCAAGAGCATACCTCAGACAGAAATACAACACTGTAAGAGCTATTCTAAATTACTTTAATACATACATTGTTGATGTGAGCTTTTTTCTACAGTATTGACCACAGTCTTTGGAGGAAGATAAGGAACAGGTCCCCATGTGGACAAAGCTCTCTTGCTGGTATCAAACTGCTGAGTAAAGAATTCCTGAAGCTTCATTCCTATTTTGATGAGGTCTGGCGTGGTAGATCTTGAAATCATAACTTGAAAAATATCCCACTTCAAATCACCATGGACAAATATCTCACTGGAACACAAGCATGATTAAAATACTGTATTAATTCAAATTGATTTACTTGGTTCTGAAGACAGTTGGATGGTATAAATTGATGTCCGGCAACAGTATGGGGTTGGACCCAATGGCCTTCATGGCCCTCTCCAATTCCACTATTCTACGATTCTGTGACAGGCTAGTTAACATATAACAATTACCAGTCCAGTAGAAATACCTGAACAGTAGCTCAAGCAAGCAACTTTTAAATACGTCTTTGACTGAAATCTTATTGACAGAAATATACAGTGTTACATAAACAAGAAACTTCACCTTTTATCCGTAATGCTGGGATCCAAAGTATTGCAGAGGTTAACTTTCCATTCATCCTGTAGCTTAAGGTCTGCATTACTGAAAATGCCCATTAAGATACTGGATCCCATGTAATCAACACGTGCTTCAGTAGATCCCATTGTAATCTGAATTTTGTGACTTGGCTGCTGATTGGGATGTTCTGAAATATGAGCTGAAAAAAACAATTATTCATGTACCAGCTTAGCAGCAAAGGGAGCAAAATCAGTAATACTACTTTTACTGATTACTTTTTACCAGCATCCAGGGGCATGCAAAATGAAAGATGTTAAAGAAGCTTGCAAGCAAGTCCTAAACTCAAATTTAGTAAACTGATTTTACTGTTATTGCCCTTTTGTAATTGCGCATTGTCATGTATTGTATTGTTTTATGCTGTTTACGGATTTTAACATAATGTAAACTGCCCAAAGAGCCTATGTTTAGGGTGGCAGCATATAAATCTAATAAATAAGCCATCTTGAGACCTGCTGGTATAGAAGTGTTATAAATGTTTTAAATAAATAAATAAATATTACAAACTACTACAATAAGTCACTCCTGTGTTTTATAATGACTGGTTTATTGCCCTATTCACACACTACCCCATATTACCTTTGTGTAAATGCAAACAGAAATTATATCTGGCCTGCTGCTCACCAATGACTGTCCCATATGCAAACCCAATCCATGATATCACCCTAGCACATTTCATTGTGAATTGCAATGTCTTGAATATGGGCTTACTGCTGTCAGGAAGGAGATCACCTGCTCTAATCTGATTTTTGTCCCTCTTCCCGCCATTTTCTGAGGTCATTAGGCTAGTGGGCATCTTGCAGTATGTGGACTGAGTTCCCTGAGACATACGCTTTACATGAAATTTTGACTGGCACATATGCATTGCAGCATTCCTTGGTACTGATTATGCCAGCTGATTTGTGAGATCTATGTGAACTTTGTGGATAATTGGTCCTGCTTCTTAAATATTCCAGTTTGGGGATTCTGGGATTCCAGTTCTGGGACCAATGAGCCACATTCAAATAGAAGTACCACATTCTCTAAAAGCTGCCCAGCAATAATGGAACAGTTTCGCCAGGGGTTTTCCAAACGTATGAGTCGTTTTCTGAAGAACTCTGAAGACTCTCTAAAGTCTTTCATTTAGAATAGCATTTGAGTTCAAGGACTAAACCTATATGGGTATAATTTAAAGAAATATATTTTTTCTAAAAATTCTGAATTTTCCATCTTAAAATTCCCTTGGGAGAAGACGGATGGATGTGAAATACTATTGCTAAGCATTTCTATATCTCAAGTAATCAAAACATCTGTATTGCTTTATAATAATTTATACCTGAGTAATATTTCCTGGATAATTTTCACAACAGTCTGCAAAGCAGACTATTATTCTTATCTGCTCATCACTCTATGTGAAAGTAGCCATGATGCTTGTACTGAACATCCAGTGTATACCATAGTTAACAGCTAGTGTGCATATGCATTTGAATTTGCCCTATTTAAGCAGTAAAGTGTGCTCCTGAAATCAGTTACCAAGATTTGAATAGCCCTCCAGAAAACAGCTGAACAGAAGGAGCTCAAACTGGGCGTAATACAGTCAAAGTTATACATTTTAAGATCTGGTAACTTTAGTGAAAGAGATTTAAGAACATTAAATTTAAGTTTCACAGGACATCAGCTTCTTGATCATACCTTCTGTGTTTGTGACAATTTGCTGTGATTCTTGGAAAGGTGTATGGGAAAATAATTATAAATAAGTCAAAATGAATGTGTTCTTACTGTATCTGTGCAAATACTTGCCAACTTTCTGACTTACCCACCATCTCCAAGGCATTAACATCTATGGTACCTCCAACCACTCCTCCTCTAGAATCCAAATGGGACCGCCCAAGACCGACTGACATGCTGATTTCCCGATCCCTATTACTGCCCACAGATAAACGACCCTGGCTTTTCAAACCACTAGTAGTCCACCTAAAGTAGGCACAAAAGGAAAAATGTTATCTACCACATCTGCTTCTTTCATTTACTAAAACTCAAAGTTGCAAGACGCATTTAAAACTGTAAAAGTAGCAAGGCATGTACTTTTTTAAAAATATTGCATTGTATTTATATCCTGCCTTTTTCCTCTTGTGAGGAACCCAAGGTGGGTTCTATAGCTCCATTTTATCCTCACAACAGCCCCAGATTACAATGAGATGAGTGACTGGCCCAATGTCACCCAGAGAGCTTCATGGCCAAGTGGGGACTGGAACCTGGATCTGCCAGGTCCCCAGTCCAACATTCTAACTGTTCTCCATGATTAGTAGCCACTAAAGTATAGATGTTGGTTTGTTTTTTTTATATTTGGACAAAACAAGGAAAGAATAGTTAAGTGACAAGCTCCCAGTTTTAGACAGGTAAAAGACTTCTTGCTTTAGATAGTTTGTTAAGAGAAGCACCTAAGTCTTTCTTATAGGAGCTGCTGGAAGGAAAGGACCCCATCACCACCACACATGCAGATTTCTTTAGATTATAGAGATCAGAAATCAAAGATAAATTAAATCACGAGATCTACTTACGTAGTGTTTCCCATTACATTACTCATGTTCATTTGGACATTTAGTTGCTTCAAATTCATAGCAAATACAACCAGTGTTTCCCATGGTGTCACCTGCTGACTTCCAGCCTTGTTTGATTTATTAAATGGAGTTGATGTTTTTGAGAGTATATCTAGAAATAAATATTTATTAGGCTTTATAAATGTAATAAAAATAAGAATTATGGAATATGTTAACCAACTCTATAGATTTTTCTGGATAGTGCTTCAGTGTGATGGTGGTAATTCCACATAGAGATGTCTACTTTTGAAAACTACTCATCATTAATAAGGTGGTACCCTGATGAGAGCAATCTCCACATGAACTCCAGTAATTGTCAAAGCACAGGACAGAAACATGGAAATGTGCCACATGACTGAACCAATCTATGTCATTTGCTTATAACCCAAGAGAAATTTCTAATATCCATGCTGACATGGTGGTTGCTGCAGCTGAATAATCTCTTTTTCATAATAAAAACTATGTTATAAACCTGAATGATATAACCCAGGATCAAAAGATGATGTATATAAATGCAAGCATGGATTCTGTGTGCAATCAAGGCTTTCTCTGGAATTTTCTCCTAGAATTTCAGTAGCTGAATGAGTGAAATAATTCTGAAACTGAAAGGCAGTTAGAATTACTGCAGGAACAAATCTGTAAGAAAATTTTAACTTATTCCTATGGGTACATGGCATGACTGTCAGGTTGAATTTATATGAACTTATATTTACTGAGAGGGTACCAACTGGCACCATTTCACTTTATTTGATAAATGCCAAATAAATCTTCAAAATATCAGTATGTGCCTATATGCATGCTACAGGGTTTTTATTTATGGGCCTCTTTTTAAAAGCCAGTATCAACTTATTATTATTCCTTTCAAAAATATTCTAATGTTAAATTCTATAGGACTTTATTTTTCCCTGCTGCATCCACATGCCCCTCCAACCCTCTGAAGCAGATTTGGATAGCATGTGCAGGGATGTTGACAAGAAAGGGAATCTGTTCTGCCAGTGATAGCAATGCCTTTGACACAGTTGGATATTTCACACCATCATTGCAGCTGCCAAAAACATCTGATTGGTGTATTTAAAACATGGGAATTCTCCTACTATGAGTTCTTGTATCAAATGAGGTTCTTTCCTCTTAGGTCTACATACCTAGGATTAGAGATTAAGTTGCTCTTCAGGCTTCTCTATAAACCAGAAGAATGCTGAGTGTATTACAAAGCTAGAATAAATGCTTTCCCCTTCCTTTTACTTCAGTGACCATCTTTATCATTGTCATCATAGTCCAATAAATAACTTCTGTCCTTCAATAATTGTTAAATATGTTACATGAATGTACACAGCAACATATGACTGTAAATTATTCTTACCTCTTTGTGGAACAGAGGAGTCTGACACACTCCGGGATCTAGAAACAGCAGGCGATTTTAGGTTATGAGCTGCTGTTCCAGGTGACATATTGCTACTAGTGTTATGCTCATTGAAAACGTTAGGTGATTGAGCCATGTGTGTAAACGAAGCAGACTGGCTTGGCTGTTCCCAGGTTCTACAGTATGCTTTTCGTGATGATTCAGGAGACAGGTGCTGGTTCACCCCTTCAATAGAATCCGGTGTTCCAGGGCCAGATGCTACTGGGAAAAAGATAAAAAGTATGTTGCCATTCTGTGTGGTTAATATATCGGAGAAATAGCATTACTATTGAAGCATACATTTCTCCAGTTTGATCCTATTTTTAATTAGCAGCACACCCTTTATTAATAGGTAAGATATAGCAATTATTAATTAGGAAGAGTTCACAAACACTTCAAATTCAAAGTTATATAGGTAGATGCGAATGTCATAAGCACACCCTTCATTGCCTTCTATTACACTACTTGTGCCCACCATAGTCCTTCCCTACTCCCACCCCTCAAAACATCATTTTCCCCAGTGTCGACCAATAAATATAGTTCAACTAGAATTATACAAAATAAGAAGTTAGTACCTGGCAAATTTATTGTTTGGTCGCCTAAAAAGAGGCGTCTTGCAATACTCCTCCTGTACCAGGCTCTTGGAAAAGCTAAAATCTCACTTAGTCTTCTCATGTCATATTTAAAAGAAGCAGATCCTATATCACAAACAGCTAATAAAAAGTAAAACATCACTGTGAAAAGAGCTTATATTTTACGTTTCACATTAGCAATTTTACTGCATCCAACATAGTTGTACACACACAGAAAAGCAACATTTTACAGATGATATAACAAAATTTTTAGAAGCTGAAACAAACAGATCATACTTTAGATTACATCACATAATTCATTTCAGCACTAGTGCATTTCCAGCCATTCTCCAGCTGTTGTTCAACTACAACACCCATTGGACCTAGCCAACACAATTAAGGCTGAGGAATGATGGCAGTCATAATCCAATAACATCTATACGGTCATAAATTGCTAATCCCTGAATTAGGGACTATAAAACATTTCACTAATGGCAGAAATTTTCCTAACCTTCCCTCCATAGTGCTTCAGAGGGTTTCCAACCCTTTCTTTTTAGAATTTGTCCCCAGTGGCTATTGCCACAATTTTGGTAACCTCAAAAGAGGATATTGTGCAGTCAGAAAAGGTATAGAAAAGGCAACAAAAATTATCAGAGGCTCAAAGTACCATTTCCATATAAAAACTAAAATCTATTTTTCCTCCCTCATAATACTAAAATGAAACCCAATTCAATTAATTATATTAGCTTCACAGCAGACAAAAAATGCTCTTCTACATTCAGTGATTTATGGTGCTGATCATGGGCTTTCAAATGGGAATAGACAAACATATGAAGAACATGTCTATCAATCTTTTGCCATGACAGCTAAATGGAACCTGAAGATAGCCTCTACATACTAATGGCTTGGTGACAATGGGGGAAAAGGTATCAAATAGTTGTTGTTGTTAGTCGCGAAGTCGTGTCCAACCCATCGCGACCCCATAGACAACACTCCTCCAGGCCTTCCTGTCCTCCACCATCTCCCGGAGTCCACCTAAGCTCACACCAACTGCCTCACTGACTCCATCTAGCCACCTCATCCTCTGCCATCCCCTTCTTTTTTTGCCATCTATTGTTTCCAGCATTAGACTCTTCTCCAGGGAGTCCTTCCTTCTCATTAGGTGGCCAAAGTATTTGAGTTTCATCTTCAGTATCTGGCCAAGCTATTGTCTTCATGCCCTGCAATAGGTTTTCAGACAGTAAACTTATGCTGGGCTATTTGTAGCCTTAGTTTGATCCAGATGAATATTTTAAATTAATATATGATAGAGGAGAAAATATGTAAAGGCAGGTCTTCAGTCAGAGTAATCTTAGAGTGAAGGCCACTGTCTTTTTTTGGGACTATAAAACACCTGGAGCAGAAGCCAGGAGTTTCAGGGTGAAACCTCTCTATAGCTCCATTTTGGAACAGAAGATCTCTTGAAGGAGGGGCCAGGAAAGAGTGATCCTTTTAACAATACTGGGTGGAGGGAAGTTTTCAAACTCATTACAATATGCATGGTGGATGATGGAAAGAACCCATGACTCTCAGGTGATGGCAGCCCAACAGTGGAAGTAGGGCTGGAGGCAGCGATTGAAGGAAAGCTTAGAGGAGGGAACAAGCTGGAGAAGGAGTCACAGGTGTCTCCTTGATTCTTCCTGATGTCCATGGGTTTGGTGAGGATGTGTTATGGGGTCAGGATGCCTATCTTGGGAGGTAGGTTGGTGTCTGAATGTGCTGTTGTGTGGAAGTGAGCCTGGTAAGTGTACAGAACTTGCTGCCATTTATGGGACCTATATGGTCTGGTGGGAGGTGCTTGATTTGAGTCCCATTCACCAGCAGTGTTTCTTGATTTTTGGACAGAGTCCATATGGCATCAGTGTTCCTTCATGGAACAGACCAGCACTATTGAAGGGCATGTCTTCAATCCTTGTCTTTGCTTCCATGAAGAGACCAGAGGACCAGAGCCGTGAGAAGCAGTGAAAATCTATATCCCCTGCCATGTTCCTGGCAGCACACACTGCCTGGTGTGAATTTCATGCCGTGCAAGGTGTGTAGCCTAAGTTTTGATTTCATTAGCTATATCCTAGGGAGGGATGAGCACAGTGAAGTCACCTTGTCCCAAAGCATTAGATGGTACCTGGCTATTGTTGGCTGGTAGTTGGCCATCTTAATGGACAATGCAGCAGAGGAGTAGAATCAGTGGCCAACTGCATTGAGGCATCTTACTTCTCTATCATCTAGGATAGACTGTTCTCTCCCAGAAGGAACTTGAGAGGCTTCAGCTATGATTGACTTTGGTTAGGTGCTGAAAAAGGAATTCCCCATCTTTTTCTTGTACCCTGTACATATTTTCAAGTCTATGCGGAGGGGGAGACTTCCACTCCTGATATACTGCATCAAGTAGGGTAGGTAGGAAGGGTATGGTGGCTGGTGCTATAGCTTTGGCATAGTCCACTTCAAGGACTGAATCTTTTGCCCTGCCTGGATCCTGATATGGGCTGAAGCTGAGACTATGGACCATGTGGAAGACTTGAGTGGAGAAGAGGCCAGAGTCCTCTGAAGTACAAGGCAGATCACAGGGTGACTCATATGGAGTGGTAGGTTCTTCTGACTGCCAGTCTGTGGAAGTCGTTTCTGAGGTTGAAGTATATGGTTCCAGGCCGGACTCAGTAGCCTCAGTGAATGCTGTGCAATGGTGATGTGATGATTTAGTATAAGAATACTAGGTCTCTAGCATCCCTGTCTGATGGCAGAGGTTGTGTCGGCATAATTGGATTGGTTTGAGTAGATAACCAATCAGACCCTACAGGACTCCAGCATGGCAAGCCTTGTCTGGAATCAAGGGAAGCCCAGTGCTCTTTATAAGGACAGGCTTTAAGCTTGCACCAACATAGTGTAGTCAGCCAACGGGATCTGTGGTCCCTATCAGCAATAGGGGAGCAAGACCTACGTCCGTGTCTTTCAAATTCAGCAGCAATACATATGCTTGGAATTGAGGATAGTGGAAAATTGGGCCTCTGAGCAGAGATAACACCTGATTGCTCTATTACAGGACAGGAGAGCTCTCATATCTCTTCTTCCACAAAAGAGGTACTTGGAGGTTCTTGGAGCTGGATGTAGTGGCCAAGCTGAAGGCTCCTGTGCCAGTCCTAATGCCAGAGAGGAGCATTGGATTAATTCCTGTCTAGGTGTTGTGTCTTCAATACATGGGAGGCCTGAGGGAGGTGGCATGTCACAGCACTTCTTTGAGTTTTCCACCATCTCAGTATTTATAAAGACTGGGCTTTTCCCGAGGTTTGGTCTTTTTTTGATGACATTTTGAATTTGTCCATTTTGGAGCATTTTTCTGGAGGAGCAGAGGAGGGCTCCGCTGAGGGACTGGAGAGTGTGTCTTCCAAAGTGGACGGTTTTCTGTGTGAATGGAGCAGCTCCACAGTTCCACTTTTAGGCAGCCTGCCCAGTAAGTTTCCTCACCTGATCTGTACATGCTTGGCAGTGGAAACATGAGCCAATAATGTGGGTCTCTCCAAGGCAAAAAAGGCATAGGGAGTGTGCATCTGTAGGTGGCAGTTTGCTGCCACAGTCAGTGCAGTTGTAGAATGGCAATTTAAGTTCCATTTTCTTGAGTGGGAAAAGGAGGTTAGGACACCAATTGAAAGGTGAGAAAAGTAGGCAGAAAGTAATACATTTATATTATCTCTTTTTTGTAGTAGAGAAGGAGAAAAACATGAGGAAAGGAAAAAAACTTTCATTTTTTTTCCTTTCTAGAGGTCTGAAGA